>NC_056743.1:1177433606-1177771939 GCF_019279795.1 Protopterus annectens | reverse complement strand
AATCATCATAATCTCACAAATTTCAAATTCTTACACCATAAGGCAATAAAATACCCCAAATACACAGATAAACAAATTAGATACCTCAACATACTCTTAGGTAACACCCCCTCATTCAAAGACCAGAAAATAAAACCAAATACAGCACTTGTCATCTTAAATAGAAGGCGCTACCTAAATTCTATGGCCAAAGAAAAAAATTAGTGTCCACTCCGGTACATTCCAAACTATTCTCCAGCTGTACAACTTCCAAAGGGTTAACAAAAAATGTATATCAAAACTGAAATAAACCTGTAAGTATATCCCTGGCTATCCAGTTAGAACTCATCATTGTATCCTGTACCCTCTTTGCAAAATCATCCTGGCTATTTTTCAAAAACAAACAAGACCTTATCCTACTAAATAGTACCCATACATTTCTACAACAGAATTCAGGAAGCTCAACCATTACACCATTTGAAACATACTATCCCAATGAACACTGTCCACAACTAACCAAAGACTAATACAAACTAGCAAATCTAATAATTTGTACAGAAAGTCCTATTCAGAATTATGCCTGTAACATCTAGAATATGTTTCCACAGTTAATTATGGACCTAATAAACAATATATTCTTTAAAAACAACCTCACACTGTAATTTAAAAACTCAACCAAAATATATAATAATGATTTCAAATTCACCTGACATCTGTCTCAGTTCATTTATTTTCTTAAACAACTGAAATCTAAACTGCTTTAACTGTAAATATGTGCATAATGTATATTGCATCAAGTCACAGACATATATCTTTACATGTTCTCTGCTCATATCTCTGATCGCCGTTGCACTTATTACCCGCTATAAAGTACACTGTTTTAATCCAAAGCTCTCATCCCAAAACTTTCTATTCCAACATTATATCCTTCAAAATGTTCTTTACAACATCTGACATCACCCTTTCACAATATTCACTTCAACCTTCATATGTGTATACAGTGGTATATTAACACATTCTATATTAAGAAAAGTGACTTTATCTTGAAGGTCATAAAATTTGGGGCTTTATTCCCATCCCCGGTAACAAGATTTAGTTTCCATTACTGACACTGCAGTACAGCATTAAGGGGTGCTGCAATCCAGACTATGATGTTTTTGGATGAGAGTTTAAACCATGGTCACATCTGGCTGAGTTGGTTGTAGCTCAGATGGATGTAAAAAAACACTTATTGAAAACAGTGGGGGAAGTTCTCTCTAGTGCAACGACTAAATTTCCCTTTGTGAGTATGAATTTCACTTCTGCTTTTCCCTGAAAACATGCCTCTGGCCTAGTGAGACTAACCTGGTCAAAAACAGGAAACAAAATAAATCATACTATCCTGTATACTCATCATCTTCTTTCAGCTGTTCCCGTTAGGGGTCGCCACAGCGGATCATCTGTTTCCATTACTTCCTGTCCTCTGCATCTTGCTCTGTCACACCAACCACTTGCATGTCTTCTCTCACCACATCCATAAACCTTATCATAGGCCTTCCTCTTTTCCTGTTACCTGGTAGCTTCATCCTTAGCATCTTTTTCCCAATATACTCAGCATCCCTCCTCAGCACATGTCCAAACCAACGTAATCTTGCCTCTCTGGCTTTGTCTCCAAACCTTCCAACCTGGGCTGACCCTCTAATATACTTATTCCTAATCCTGTCCACCCTCGTCACACCCAGTGCAAATCTTAACATCTTTAACTCTGCCACATGCAGCTCTAACTCCTGCCTTTTTGTCAATGCCACTGTCTCCAACCCATATAACATAGCTGGTCTCACTACCCTCTTGCAGACCTTCCCTTTCACTCTTACTGGTACTCGTCTGTCACACATCACTCCTGACACTCTTCTCCACCCACTCCATCCTCCTGTATACTGATCTGTATAAAAGGTTTGAGAAATGGATATTTTTAAACATGTCAGCAATTCCTTGTATTAATAACTTTGGACTTATTTGGTTGACGAGCTTATATATATCAAGCTGCATTACTGACTGGAAAATATCTTTAATTTTGTTTACATGTTGCATATTTTATAGCTGGGCTACATAGCTTTTCTTTCCAGGCCTACACTGAAAAACTGCCACAACTCATTTGGACAACTCTGAAATCAATCAATCAGTAAATAAATAAATAAATAAGAAAAGAAAATAATCAGAAATTTGCATTAGATATAAAACCTCTTTCCTTTATAAAGGGATGGTTGTTTTATTCATTGTCATTTTCAGCTTGTACTGCTTGTATAAAGAATTATATGTGCCTGTCTCATTCTCACATTTTTCAGTTCAGACTGTCTTTTTCTAAACAACACCATTTTTCATCTGTTTATCTCATGCACTTCATGAGTATAGATATTAGGAAGGATGAAACAATAGTCAGCTGATATCAGCCAGAGATCTCAGCGTTTCATGATTTAATATTATGAAAGAATGAAGTGTTTTTCTTTCAGTGTCAGATAACACTGGTATTGTGTGGCACACATCTGGTATTAAAACATATAGTTAAGACCTGCAATCCACCACTTTTAGTGTTTCATGATTTATTTTGTCTCCTCACAGGTACAAAATAACTTATAATGTATTCATAGTTTCATAGGTAAGCACTAGGCTAGCTGCCCTTGCAGGCCATTTTAAGCCTAGTCAATGTCCATACAATGGTGTGAATCAAATCCTGTAATTTGTGCCTCTGAAGTAAACGACTTAACCATTATGCCAACCCACAATACATGCATACCTCTAAAACATATGTAAAGTTAAGGAAGGGGCAATAGACATGATCTGCATTCAACGAAGGCCTTTACTGGAGTCATCTCCTCTGATGAAGAATGACATGGCATACAGACCATGCTTCTATTATCTTCCCTTAAAGATTAAGCTACCACACTATTCCCAATGAGAAGTTAATCAACAGTAAACTCAACAATTTAACTTAATTGAAAAATGCATCAACCAAAACAGTGAGTGACAACACTAAAGAAAAACACTTTTTCAGGGAACTGAGTCTCCTGCAACCCTCACCTTTCTCACTCATACTACCTTCACAGTCAAACAACCAAAAACAACAGTGTTTGTGAAAAATGATTATTCACTGTACGCCAAGCAGAAGAGAAGCAAGTTTATCCCTACAGTCACAGGCTGTCAAGAGAGAGGTGCTAGATTCAAGTTGCTAAATCCAGCAATTTTTAAAATATTTTCATCAGAGTGACCTTTTTACTTTTTTGGTTTAGTTGTTAGTTGGGATATTTTGCAGACAACTTAATGTTTATGAACATCAGCTGTTTTTAAAGACCCTCTATTTCTAGAGTACAGCGAAACAGTCCACTTATGACTAACCTAGAAAAGAAAATATAACAAAAGAAGGTACATTTCTGAAGAAATATATGAGAATACTTGGAATGGAAGAAGTGAATTTACTAGCTCAAAAACAATTTACATATTATTCACAAGGAAAAACAACTGGGCTAGACTGGATAGAAATTACATTTCACAAAAGCATAGGTGTTGAACTGAGAACTTTGAAACACATCCAATAATTATTTCAGATGATGTAACAATACAAATTAAGTAAAAATGAGACACTGGCCCTTTCCTACTTCTTTAGTAAAAAGAGAGGGATTTAAGGAATGAGTTTGAGAAATGATTTGATGGTTATTAAAGAAGATAGACATTTCTGCAGAAAATACAGCTAGGGAGTGGGATGAAATGAAAATGGATTTTAAAGATATTGTAGATATAAGAGACAGACATGGCAAAGAAAGAAAATGAATTATTTAGATGGGTTGTCAAAGGTTAGATTTCACAAAACAAGAAGAGGAGCAGTCTCTAGGTGATAAAGGGACAATAAAGAATAAGGAAATATTTTGATAATATGAATAAGTCTAGAAAGGCTGCTCTTAAGCAAGTATTTTAATAACTCCAGAGCACAAATGTTTACAGCACAATGACTTTGCCAGTAGAAAGTGTTGCTGCCCAACATAGGTTCATTGGTGATTACTAGGCTAATGGCACAAGACCCTTTACAAGCCTAGCCAACAATACCTAGGATATGACAGTATTATACCTTAATTACTCAGATATGGGATGGAGTAGTACCAGGGTAGAGGATCTTTGGGCTTTGGAGCTTGAGTCATTTTACATACTGACTCTGTCCATAAGGAACATGGACAGTACCCTGGGAGTAAATTTACAGTTCCCCATCCATTTATCCAAATTCTTGTTGAAGACAGTCAAGGATGTGCTTTGTTTAACAAAGATGGGAAGTTTATTCCATAGATGAGGTAGCTTTTGGGATAAGAATCCATCTCTCCAGCAAATTCTGTTAGACTCCATAAATAAGGTTCAGGTCCATGAAATGCGTAACCCTAGTATAATTTTTCTTGCAGATATGTAACATTTTCATCAGGGCTGGATCAGAGAATACCTTGTAGGTCAGGCATTGCAGATATGTAACATTTTCATCAGGGCTGGATCAGAGAATACCTTGTAGGTCAGGCATAAGTCACCTCTCAATAAACGATATGAGACAGGGTAAAAGGATAGGGCCTTTAGTCTGCATTAGACGTGTCTTAAGACTTTGTATTTTTTTTTTAGTGATAAACCTTTGGGGCCACTCACGCTGGTGTAAGTGCCTGGTCAGGTACATGCAGAAGGGAGCATTGTCTCGATTATGGGCCTGATGAGGGCAGAGTACAATGACATTATATCTTCCATTGATCTTGATGCCATGTCTTTACTTATAAGTTGTGCCACACAGAAGGATTTCCTCACTACTGTAGCTACCCGGTGGTCAAAGCTTAGGTTGCTATCTGTGTTCCTAGGTCTCACAACACTGGGTCTACTTTTAGGGGTGTGCTATCAATATTATCATTTGCAAGGGTATTTGATTTACCAAAGGATATGATTACACATTTTTTTAGTTTCAAACCATGGTTTTGGCACCAGTTGTTTACATTCTTAGGCCTGTTTGTAGGATGTCAACATTGTTTGGAGATTCAGTGATTGCTCCCAGCTTGCAGTCATTGGCGAACTGAGTGAGCCAGAGCCCTCAACACTGGCCTTCACTTCACAGAATTATACACCAAACAGGAGTGTTCCCAACACTGAGCCCTGCTTGACACCGCTAATAACAGTTTTCTTTTTTATTGGAGGTGAATTCACTTATCCGGACAACATGTGTCCTTAGGAATAGGAAGCTTATGACAAGAAAACAAACCAGAAATCCTATAGAGGTATTAGAGATATTATGGAAATTCTATGAAAACCTGTACAAAGTAGAGGAATGGGAAACAAAATATCAATGGTAAACTTAACTATACCAAGGTTAGAGAAAGTTGAGGCTCAAGAATTAATAGCCAAAATAGTGATGCATACTCAATCAAATGGAAAGATACCAGAACCAGATGGCTTTCTCTTGGAAGTTTGGAAGTTAGAAGGGAGGAAAGTGATAAAAATCTGGAAGATTTTAACAATATTTTAAAAGGAGGGTCAGTGCCAGCATCTTGGAAAAAAATCTGTCAATTTCATTTTTTCCTGATTAATATCCCTTTTTTTTCAAAATATATAAAACATTTATTTCAAGAAAACCCAATAAAATGTATAACTAAATACTTTAAATAATAATGCAAAAACAAGCAACCAATATAGTTATCTAGATGTGTGCAATCACTACATATCAATACACAAAGACAAATAAAAATGAATACAAATGTTATAATGCAGAATGCTATTATTTACAGTTCTTTAGAATATTGCATTTAGTCAAGACCTTATTTTTTTGGACTTCCAAGACAGCTGCACACTGAGTAACAGTTTAATTTCAGCTCTCCCAGTGTGAAAACAGAAACTCAAAAGAAACAACCAGTAAAACTCATAATTTTGGGTAAATTTCAATAATTGGCTAGAAAATGCACTGCTTGGATGCCAACAAAAAAGAAATTCAGAGAACTTGATAGAAAATCAATCAAAAAAGGTGAGGAAAAAAGCACTGACTGGGAAGGGTTCTGCAGCTGTTCAGCAAGGAGCAGTCAGTGCAAGCTCCAACTTTGGTGCAAGAAATGACTTCTAATAACCTAGAGAAAAAAATAAGTCAAGTGTACTCAGAGCTGACTAAAATAAACAAACCACTGATGCAGTACATCAACTCAAATAACAAAAGGCTGAAAAAATGGAGGAAGCTTTAAAAAAACATTCAGATGAGGTGATAAAACTGCAAAAATCAGAGGTGGAAATGAAGAAAAGGCTGGCTAAATATGAGACTGCTTAAGAAGAGATTTTTCAAAAAAATCATATAATTAAAGGGAAACCTGACATTTTCTGCTATGCCAGAGAAACTGGAAGAAGCAGACTGTATAAATTTTATGAAAGCTCAAATAAGTAACTGCACTGGTATTCTACAGCAGGAGTTTTTAACTGAAACGGCATATTGTGTGTATGCACCAAACCTGGCCATGAGAAAGCAATCTAGACCTTTAATAGTAAAGATTCAATCCTACCAGCAGAAGGAGTTTATTCTAACAAAAACTGTGGAAGAAGGACCATGTACTAAAACTGAGAGGCAGCACAGTGCTCATGGAAAATGATTACTCATTGTACACAGGCAGAAGAGAAGTAAATGTATGCCACTAATCAGGGAATGTCAAGAAGCAGGCATGAGATTCATACTGCTCTACCCAGCTATCTTCAGAATATTCTTTCCTAGAGGGGCAAATTTTTTTTTTATGCAGAATATGCTAAGTAGGAAATACAAGAGTTTGTCCACCAAAAAGTGAGCTGTGAAACAGAAGGAGATTCTGCTTCTTGTTCTTCTGGTAATAAAGACTACAGGGAGATTGTGCCATTGAAACCTTTTCCAATGTTTCAACGGAAATGATTGAGAGAGAGAAAAAAGCACAAGAGTTGAATAAAAGAACTGAGAGTATGTTGGAAAGGAAGCAGAGACTGGATTTTAGAGATAAAAATAAACAGGAATTAAACCAGCAACTCGGACATTGAGAAATAAATATGGAATAAAAAGCATTAATTATTTTGTGAAACATGACAGAACAAGAAAACATGGAAATATTGCAGTTTTTTGACTTTGTTAAACTTGCAGAGGACTCTAAAGTATATGCTCTACATAATATCAAATTTTGCTCTTAACAGTAACATCTTTACAGTGTGTGACATAATCTGCATGCTACACAGTAAAGTTTTCCTATTTATTTTCAAGTGTAGTGGGGATACTTAAGTAAACAGGTGCCCCTGTTTTTTTTTTTCTTATTTTCTTTTTCTCCTTGTTTAGTTTTAAGAATTGTAGGCATTGTAATGTAGAAAAAAAGAAGTAAAGTCTGGTCAAAAGAGTACGATATAAGCAAAACCGATATGATTTTTCTCATTCTTTCATAGCGGAATGACTGGATTAAGGCCCTTGACTTAATCTAGTAAAAGTTTTAAGAGAAAGCAAATAAATAAAAAAGAACACTGAATGCATTAAGAAGGTTTGTGGTCTGCACTCTTGTGGGAGGAGAGGCTGGATTCTTCCCTTCTGAGTTGGGAAGTTCTAGTCACAGGCTTATTGTGCCTGCTTATTTGAACTGTTTTTCTGAAATTGGTGCGCCTTGTTGCTGTAGCACAGGACCAGATTCAGGCCTACTGAATCTAGCTTTGTTTGTATTACTTGAGCCTGATCCAGGCCATCATTTTTTATAGAAGGTTCCCCTGCACCCTAGTAGTGGGAGTGTGCAGTTAGAACTTGTCTGATTGAAGACTGCTGGAACAGGGATCAGTTCTAAGCCTTTTTCTGGTTAATTGGGTAACTTGTTTAAACCAGTTTGTTCATTTTCTATTGTTTATATATATATATATATATATATATATATATATATATATATATATATATATATATATATATATATATATATAAAAACTGCACTTTATTCATCTGCTTTTACTGTATTTGTGTTTCTTCAGACTTTATTTATAGGGGCATTGACTACAACTCTGAACTGAGATATATAACAATAAGCATCCTTTTCTGCACATTTAAAGTGTTTTTTTTTTATTGTATCTGCTTTATTTTCTGAAAAAAAAACTTGTTTCCCGCCTTTCTAAGCTAGTATAGTCCAGTTTTCAGGTTAGTGCTGAATTCAGTGCGGTGTTACAAATCTCTGTGTTTGCCCATACTTTACTTGGATAGAAGGAAGTTTTTTTGTTCACCTGTGAGAGGGGAGCTTTGAGCAGCCTATCTGTCCCTGGAGGAGTGTATTCAGCCCAGAAATTAGTAGTTGGTAAAAATGAAGATGTAGACCTGTGGATACCCGTAGAAGTCAATGCTTGTACTCGGGATGAAAGTAATAAACCTTTATTCCACAAAGCAGAATCCCATAAAATGCTGGTTCTCCAGCATTTTATGGGATTCTGCTTTGTGGAATAGAGGTTTATTGCTTTCATCCCGAGTACGAGCATTGACTACTACTGGTATCCACAGGTCTACATCTTCATTTTTACCAGTTGTTGTTTTATTTTATTATTATATCAGAAATTAGTCGTTTATTGGCCATTTTGGGCTAATTTCTATCTCTTTCATTTCCCTGCTATAAAAACCGCATTTGCCCGGTTTTGCGCACTGGGCAGCGCCAGTTAGCTAGGGTATAACTATTTCCGGCTCCACGAAGTCTCCTCTTCAATTTCTCCCTTGGAACTAGACAAACTTTCAACTTAAGCACTCAAGCCATTCATTTCTCAGCCCGGCACTTGCTCAAAACTCATAGCAAGCACTTATAAACCCTACCACTAGACCCCTTATACTGTACAGAAGGACAAGGCTCTCTATTCGACCTTATCAGCTATTCAGTAAAACAGTTCACTGTACCTATCCATGCATGCCCAAAGGGCAGTTTCAGGTGTACTCTCCAGTCCAACTGGTGAATCTGGGCATTTTGAGGCAATGTTACAACTGCCTCATGTACACAGACAACCCTCTCCTCCTACCACCAAATACTAATACATGCGAGAGATGCAATTATACAGCCAAACTGGAGGCTAAGCTCTCTCAACCCAAGACTAGATCAGACAGTCAAGAAGAGAAGGGAAATGCTGGCATCACACCACCAGTCTCACATAGACCCATTAAACTAGCACTGGCAAAAAAACACACATAAATACACGAAAACATACTCGGAGGCTCTAAATAAAAATCTGCAAAAGCAACAGAGACCTCCAAAGCAGACATCCAAGCAACCTCCACCCCCCCAACACAAACCATGAAACACATACTTCACAAAACCAGCGTGCCACACAATCACAGCCCTTAAGGCAAAATAACATACCCAACATACTAGTAATAGGTGACTCTATAGTCAGGCACACTGACATCCCACTAACTAGGCTGAATAAGGAGAAGGTTGCTGTTAGCTGCCTGTCAGGTGCCAGGATCCGCCACATAACACAAGCACTCAGGTCACTCCAGAACAAGTACAAATATGACTCTGTCATTGTCCATATTGGTGTGAATGACCTGAGCCATACCTCCCTGGACTACAAGAAAGGAGACATGGAAGAGCTCTCTGATCACGTAGCCCAGGCCGGTATGACCCTCACCCCGAGTAGCATCCTGCCCTCACCAAGAATGATGTAAAAGTATAAAGAAAAAATTAGCAATTTCAACAATTGGCTAAGTTTCTGGTGTCATTTAAAGGGGATCCAGTGTCTGTCTGCCTGGGATGACATGCTCAACAAGCCACACTGCTTTGCTAGAGACAGCTTACACCTATCACCTTTAGGCTTTCGAATACTGGCCAAGACTCTTGCCACCCCCATAGTGCCTTTTTTAGGCAAGGCTCAAAAGACAAACCCACCACCGTAAATAGCACAAGTAACAAAAATCTGAGGGTAATGCTACTCGATTCCAGATGTCTAAACCTCAAAATGCACAGACGTGAGGCACTCCTCAGTATGGAGAAAATCGATATATGTGCAGTAACAGAAACCTGGTTTAAGGCTCCAGAGAGCACCCCAGCACTACCAGGCTACAACTCATACCATACATTCGGCCACAGAACCCGGACGGAAATACAAAAGGTGGGGGAGTAATCCATATTCATCAAGGATACCCACACCTCCAGGTTAGTGGCACAGCACAATGCTTCAGAGATCATCCACGTGCAACTAACAATGGGCAAAACTGCAATTCAAATTGTAGCTTGCTACAGATCACCCACCATGTTTCTGGAAACACTGAGAAACATAAAGGTCCTACCAAACATTCTAATATTGGGTGATTTCAACTACCCAAACATTAACTCGGAGAACAACTCAAGTACTAACTCTCTTGCCCAACATTTCCTAGAATTTATAAACTCAAATGCCCTGGATCAACTGGTCAACACTCCCACCAGAGGTGACAAAATATTGGACCTGGTCATCACCAACATGGGCAACTGGTGTTCCACACCGGAGGTCAACCCCTTGCTGGTTAGATCTGACCATAAACAAATCACTTTGGATATCCACATTCCACCCCCACCCCCGGACAAGGAAACCACCATAAAAAACTTTTCAAAAGCAAACTTCACGTTACTTAAGACCGAGGTGGAAAGTTTCAAAACCCCCATGCTAAAGGATAACACTGCCCAAGCTGCAAAATCCTTTACTAATGCATTCTACGGGCACCTACAAGAATGCATGGATTGTGCTATCCCAAGCAAAACCAAGACTCACGCCTCCAAGAAAGGAAACCAGTCTGGTAGACCCCTGCCATAAACAAGCTGCACAATAGGAGGAGGAAACTAGTACAGAAAAGAGTAAAATCCCAAGTAGGGAAGACACCCCTGATCAGTATCAGCAAGAAACTACGATCCCTCATAAAATTGTCCAAGGCGAGCTTCCAAAGAAAAATTGCTAAGGACTCCAAAGATAACCACAAGGCATTCTTTAGCTATGTCAAGAATCTAAGTGGCAATACTCAGATCTGCTCAGAGTTAATATAGAATGGCGCAAAATACACTGAACCAACCGATATTGCCAACATCCTGGCAGACAGGTTCAGTGGAAACTTTACCCCCCTCTCACCCCCAAAGGGGCCCATAACCATACCAAAAGAATGTAGAGCCCCTGAAATCACAGACACTCAGGCTAAAACAGCCCTCTCCAAAGCCAAAAACACAGCATCAATGGGACTGGATGGTGTCCTAGGCTGCGTCCTACACAAGCTCAAAGACGAACTAACCCCTCACCTAAACACACTCTGTTCAAACTCAGCCTTTCCACAGGCTAAGTACTCATAGAGTGGCAGACAGCAAAGGTTATTCCGCTCCACAAAGGTGTAGCCACAACAGACCCTGGGAATTATAGCCCCATAAGCCTGACTAGCTTGGTCTGCAAGGCTATGGAGCACATCATCATGGAACTCATTAACAGAGACATTGGGAACCTCCAAACACTGGACCCTACCCAGTTCGGCTTTGTTAAGGGCAGACCATGCCTCCTAAACCTGGTGGACTTCTTTGAGACAGTTACCAAGGCTATAGACGAGGGAAAGGTGGTACACACAGCATACCTAGACCTAGCAAAGGCCTTCAACACCATTCCCCATTCTGGTATTATAGACAAGCTCACCAGCCTGAACGTAAACCCCTATTTTACAAGATGGGTTGCCAATTGGCTCATGGACAGAATCCACATGGTGAGAGTTGAGGGAGCTAGGTCTGACTCTAAACCGGTTACAAGTGACGTTCCCCAGGGCTCAGTCCTAGGACCCCTCCTGTTCAGCATATACTTCTAAGAGGTACAGGCAAGTACAGGAGGACTATGGCTGACCAAGTTCGCAGACGACTGCAAACTAGGGGCTATAATTGACTCTCCAGCTGACACAGACATCCTCCAAAAGAGTCTCACTGAAACAGATACCTGATGTCAAAATCATGGCCTCAAGCTGCATGCCAAAAAGTGCATAGTCATCCCCTTTGGAAAAAACAAAGTACACACAAACCACCACATAGGTGGTAGCCCCCTAAATACGTAAAACGTAATAAGGGATATAGGGACCCAAGTAGATAGTAATCTCTCCTTTTTAATCACATTGCCAAAGTGGTTAGAAAATCCTATGTGGCCCACCTAATCACAAAAGGGTTTGGATCCAGATCAAACGAGTTCATTGGGCCCCTCTACTCATCACTTATCAGACCCATCATAGAGTACAACACCCCATTTGGGATGTACCTTACAAGGCACCTGCAACAGCTGGAAAGACCACAGAAGTACCTCACCAAGAAGATCACTGGCCTCAAACAGATGCCCTATGCAGCTCGACTGAAGAAACTCCAGCTGTACTTGGTTGCATACCGCCTACTCAGAGGTGATCTCTGGCTGACATACAAGGCCATGTCTAACCCAGAATTGATGGACATGCTCCACCTACAGAAAACTTTATCCCCTCTAACCACAAGCTCTAGGGATCTAAACCTCACCACAACAATAAATAAGATGTGCTGGAGGGATAGATTCCTGTCCCAGAGACTGTCCATGCTTTGCAACAAGATTCCAATCTACATTAGGCAGAGCTCCTCACTAACACTCTTCAACAGAAACCTTGACGAGTGGATGGGAAATAGAAAGTTTACCCTGGGGATCACTTCAGTGGCTCTGCTGGACAGAGGCACAGGGAACTAATCTAAGGGGGCGGCGAAAGCCAACACATTCTGGCTAGGCTTATATATGCCTTCAGGCAGATAGCCTAGTACCTACCTGTGAACCTATGAATATAATAAAGTTTTCTTCTAGCAAATAAATAAATAAATGCTTGCAGAAGCAACTCTGCATCTGGTTCTTACATCTCCCTGGAGACAATCTTATGAAGAGTAACAAAACAGAATACTTCTTTCTTTCTATGGCTTTCTTTCAATAGTGGGAGAGAATGTTTTCTGAAAGCATTCAAGTGTTTTCTCATTTTAGGAGTGAAATGAAGGTAAGACAAAACCAGACAGCATTTAGCAGAAGCACAGGCTGTACCACATGTCTTAGCATGCCTAACCTTTTTTTTTTAAGTTAACCCAAGTCTGTAAGTGTGGCTGTCAGTTTGTGTCAAAGATGTACACAGTTTTGTGTATTAACATTAATTAATAGGTTTTAGGGTTGTACTGGGGATGTATTTTTTGAGGGCTTTCAATAAAGCGGAAAGTTTTGTAAGATGTGACATAGACTCAAATGGATATGACAAGAAACAACTGCATAAAAGATCAACCTGCCAAACATTAATGTGCGCATGTAACACAAAAGCTGGAAATAGATACTTAACAAAAAAGCTGTTACAAATAAACGGTGGGACTAATAACTTTTTAATATGATGCTTTCTATATTATCTTTAAATGTGAATGGCCTCACGTATATATACAATGAATAAAGGGTAGTGAACTATTTTTAAAAATGTAGAGTGCAAATAGTTATGCTACAGGAGACACATATGGAAAGAAATGAGCATATGAATTTGATAAAGAAAAGTCTTCAGGACTGTTATTCAGTGGAATACCTGGGAGAGCTTAAAAGAGGAGTACTTATATTAACTGCAAAAGAAGCTCCAATAGTGATAGAATAGGATAAAAATGATAAGAGTAGATCTGTAGTACCAAGGGGCTATTGGCAAGGGAGGAGGATTGCACTGGCATGTATTTATGTTGTTGTTGTTGTTATACCACCTAAAACTGCTATAACTGAACTTAAGAAAATTCTGCGAGAAACGAGTTTTCAGCAGGTATTATTACTTACAGGTGGGGACTGGAATTTGATTTGCAGAGTGAAGATGTCTCTGGGGGGCCCACAAGGGAAAATATAACAAAGCAGGATAGATTTTGGAAGGAATTTATGAAAATATTTGGCAAGGAAGATGTCAATTCAGTAGTAGGAGTTTGGATTGAATTTATATATTAGTCCCCAAGATACAAAAACTGGGCTAGGCTAGATAGAACTTAAATTTCACAGGAACATATGCATTTAATTGAAAGTTTTGATACGCATCTAATAACTATTTCAGATCAAGTGCCAATAATAACTAAAATAAAAATGCAGGGTAATGAAAACAGGAGACACTGGTGCCCTTCCACCTATCTGGTAAGGAATGGCTAGTGGAAATAATTTGGGAGTTATTAGAGAAGACAGAAATTTCTTCTGAAAATATAGCTACGGAATGGGATAAAATTAAAGTGGAGTTTAAATATAGGGTGGAAATAAGAGAAACAGAGATAATGGTTAAGAAGTAACAATTATTTAGAGGGACTGACAATTATTAAAGTATTATAGAGTGGGGGGGAATCTCACAGAACAAGAAGAGGAACAACTGCAGAATGCTAAGCAGAATATAAAGTATTCCCTTGATAATATACATGAGTTCATAGGATTATTGGCCTTGACACCCTTATAAGCCTAGCCAAGAGTTTAGCCTGTGTTTAGGCAAATCAGCACCTGATGCCCCTGTACAGCAGGGACACGGGTGGAATCCCAGGGGGTATATTTTCTGTTTTCCATCCAGTTATCCAGATTGCGCTTAAAAAGGGGTAAAGAGGTACTCTGTTTGATGTGGAAAAGGGGTCTACTCCATAGATGGGGGAGTCTCTGGGACACATCTGTCCCACCAACAAGTCTTGTTGATCTCACAGACCAGGTTGAGGCCAAGCGTATGGGCTACTCAAGTGGAGCTTGATGTGCGGATATGCAGCAGTCCCATCAAGGTGGGGTCCATGATAGCCTTGTATGCCAGACAGAGGTCACATCTGAGAAGTCTGTATGAAACTGAGCAGAGGGATAGGGCATTTAGCCTATCTGTGTATGGTAGATGTTTGAGGCCCTGAATTCTCCTGGTGAGGAACCTCTGTGGTCTCTCCAGCTGCTGCATGTGCTTTGTGAGGTACATGTCAAAAGGGGCATTGTACTCAATAATGGGCCTTGTAGGGGAAGAATACAGGGAAGTTATGACCTCCTTGTCCCTGGATGAGATACCCTTGCTTATGAGGTGGGTTATGTAGAAGGCTTTCCATACAATGGAAGCAACATGGTGGTCAAAAGTCAGGTTAACAACCTGGGTGCCCAAATCCCTCATGACTGATTGCGTGCTTAGGACATTATTATTAATGTGATAATTTGTGGGACGCCACACTCCCCACAGGGGATGATGATGCATTTTTTGGTATTCAGCTTGAGGCCATGTTTCTGGCACCTGTCATTTGTCTGAGTGAGACCCTCTTGGAAGATGTCCATATCACTACGGGAACTGATGACAGCACCTAGCTTGCAGTCATCTGCAAACTTGGTCAGCCATAGCCCACTGATTTTGGCCTGCACCTCAGAAAAGTACATACCAAATAACAGAGGCCCCGAGACTGAACCCTGCGGTATGCCACCTGTTACGGGTCTACTGTTTGAGATGGCTTCCCCTATTTTGACTACATAGGTTCTATCATTGAGCCAATTTGCTACCCATCCAGTAACATATGGATTGATGCCTAGCTGAGAGAGTTTATCTATTATGCCCGAGTGGGGAATACTGTCAAAGGCTTTGGCCATGTCAAGGTAGTTTAGAAAGATTGTTGTTAAGCAACTGTTTTTTGATAATAATGTCAGAGCACAAAAACTTAGGGCAATGATTCAGGCAACTAAAATGGGAAAGGGTTGTTGCGAAGCTTAGGGAGCCTATAACAAGGAAGATAAGCGATCCTGTAGAGGTACTAGAAATATTTTTGAAATTTTATGAAAGTGTATACAATGCACAGAAATATGGAGATCAAGAAAATGCACAAAAGGAAGTGTTTTTGGAAGAAGTAAATATGCCAAGGTTAGAGGTAGATGACATTCAGTTGTTAACAGTTAGAATAGGAGGAGAAGAGATAAAAATGGTGATGTATAACCAATCAACAGGAAAGTCCTTGATGATCCAGAGGGAAGCTGAATGTAAGAAAATACAATTGTTGTTGATGGGTCTTGATGCAGAGAAAGCATTTGGCATAGTAAGCTGGGAGTTTATAAGCAGGGCAATGGAAGTTTTTGCATTCCCTGATAAAAATATAAGGTTGATTAGGAGGATGAAGGATTGGAGGCAAAAATTAAAGTGGGTGGTTTCCTCTCAGATAATTTCTGTTTGAGCAGAGGAACCGGCACGGTTGTTCTCTTTCCCCTTTGTTATTTTCACTGTATTTAGAACCACTGGCAAAGAAAAGAAGAGATTTAGAAATTCAAGGATATAACTGGTATGGTAGTCAAGAAAAGCTGGCTCTATTTGCAGATATTATTATTTTATATCTCCAGAAAAGGACATTTCATTGTTGTGGAACATTTTGAGGCAATTTCAAATCTTTTCATGATACAAAATTAATGAAGCTAAAACAAAGGCAATAACTGTAATTTATTTACCCACGCAAGAACTGGTTCAGCAATATCCATATTTATGGGGGCATGATAAAATGAAGTTCTTAGGAGTACGGATTAAAAGGGATTCTGGTGTGGCAACTAAGGATATGTGGGAAGAGACTAAACAAAAGATAATACAAAAAATGAGAAATGAGGTTAGAAAGGATTGAGAAGTGAGACTGGATAAGCAATTCACAATGAAACAATGGGTGATATATGTATGTCTCCCAAATATGCAACAAAGTCTAGTAGATTTAGAATCTTTGCTTGGAAGTATTTACATAGGTATATTTATACCCCAAGTAGACGCCAAAGTATTTTTCCTCAGACAGACAGCAAATGCTAGAGGTGTGATGGGGAAGAAAGAGGAAACTCGGAACATATTTTCTGGGAGTGTAACGATTTGGTAGATTTTAAAGATTCCTTGCAGACTACTCTGTCAGAGATACTGGGTGAACAAAATTGGTTTAACTAAGGAAATCATTTTTTGAGCTATGACACAGAATTGGCATGACCTAGACAT
This sequence comes from Protopterus annectens, assembly GCF_019279795.1. Lineage (NCBI taxonomy): Eukaryota > Metazoa > Chordata > Ceratodontiformes > Protopteridae > Protopterus > Protopterus annectens. The sequence continues at coordinate 1,177,755,030 of NC_056743.1, read as the reverse complement.
AGTAAGGCCTTGCAGAGTCTAATTATGCTGGCTGCCAAAAAAGCAATTACTAGACAATGGAAATCAAAGTCTAAAGCAACTTTAATAGAAGCAGTGAATATAGTAACATAGATAAAACAACTGGAATTGAGCTCTTTAGAAAAGGGTAGGAGCAAATTACATACAAAATGGGAACTGTGGGAACAATACATGCAGAGGATGAACGAGGTTTAAAAGAAGACAGGATTGAATGACAAATGTAATGTTTGACTGACAATGACTAGACAGATTATAAGTAATGTATAATGTTTGCAACTAAAATTATGTCACTATGGTTTGTGAAGTATAATGCTTACAAGTAAAATTATGTTAATATGGTTTGTTTTCATTTATATAAATGTATGCCTATGTCATACTTGATCATTTACAGAGATGTTTCTTGTTAAAAATATCTTATTTTTAATTAAATGTAGTTTTTGACATGAGACTACCTATATTCAGTTTCTAGATTTTCTCCTGAAAGCTAAATCAACTTGACCACTTTAGGCTTACATATGTGTTTACATTGCACTATTGTCTAAGTGGATAGGGCGGCCACAGTGGTGCAGTGGTTAGCGTTGCGGCCTCACAGCAAGAGGTTCTCCGGTTCGATACTCAGCTGGGGTGCCTTCTGTGCAGAGTCTGCATGTCCTCCCTGTGGTCGCGTGGGTTTCCTCCGGGTGCTCTGGTTTCCTCCCACATCCCAAAGACATGCTATAGGTGGATTGGACACTCTAAATTGGCCCTAGGTGTGAGTGAGTGCGTGTGTGTGCCTTCTGTGGAAGGTTGGGTGTCGGGCTGGCAACTCGACACTGTAAAACTCCACTGCCAATCATGAGCGGACAGGTGAACCGCTGTGGCGACCCCTAACCGGGAAAAAGCCGAAAGAAGAGTTGTCTAAGTGGATAAAGTTAGGGAATTTAATGTTGTTGCACGTTTCACTTTAATGTACTGGACTGTGAGAACTACCTATGTGCTTTTGTGGGGTTTCCCTCCTTTTCTTCACTGTTGTACAACTGTGGAATTAGTATATATAATTCTGAGTGATGTGGGAGGGTGGGTTCCCAGTACAAAAAACTAATTTTTTTGTGTTTTTAAAATTTTTTGGCTCACCATTTTCAGTATGCAATTTATAATGAATGGTAAGCAAAAAAAAAAAAAGTCTTCCCAATCATATGGGGAAACCCCATTTTAACATGCTTTCCCTTTAACCCTATATTTTTCATACAGCTCCTGAATTGCTAGAACTTATTTCTCCTTGTTATTGCCTTTTTAGCTATTCAGTATTAAAATAGAATTCTTTGTATATCCCACTCCCTGTGATTTTCTTGCTCAATTCCTACTAGAAACATATCCTTAGATAATTTCAGTTATCTGTTCAAAAGTCTATTTATCAAACCTGCCATTTCTTTCAAATACTGCTTTAACTTCTGGCACTCCCAAAAAGCATGAACCATGTGCCTCTTTCGTCTACAACAATCAGAAATGTAATTAGAAAAAAAACTCTGGCTAACCTGTATGGGGTATAAAAACATTTCTGCAAGCAGTTCTACAAAAAAATCTGAAATCACCTTGCTTCTGACATCCTGCTTTATTAACTTGCAAACCCTTAGTTTTCCCTTCTCCATGTAAGTCCCGTCTAAGTCCTTATTACACTTCCCTACCAGTTCCTGTAACTCATCCCTTTATATTCAATCACTGTAAATATTCTAACTTATAATCCTGAGATAAAGAATACTGTTGCTGTGACCCAGAACTTCCAGTCACCCCTCTCCATTAGCTGATAACAAAACATGAGCCTCATTGTATGCCTAAGCCCATCTCTATGGCAGATTTTGGACATCAGCATCCTTATTTCCTCTGCCTATTGGGACTGATGTCTGTGCTAGTTCCTTGTCCACTGTTTTTGGTATCCATTTCTCAAAAATATTAGAATAAAGTCAGATTTGCTAACATTGGATCTGCTCTCCAGTATTTCTATCATATCTATTCTTGGACCCATCCTTAAGTAGGTACTGAGCATCTCCTTCCAAACTGCTGCATATTCACCATCGATACACATATGAAGTATCTTAACTTGAGTAGCACACATATATCTATTTACACCCAAAACTTCAAGACCTCCATAGCTTTTGGTAGTAAAGGAACTGGTCAAGTTACTTTAGCTCTTCTTCCATCCCAGAAAATGTCTTGAGGTAACATTTTTATAAAGGCTGTGTCAAATACAAAAATATGCTAAAACAAAAAAAAAACTGAAGAGAAGTGACTCTCATCAAGAGCTACAGGAAAAAACGTCCAGCAAACAAACATCCACCCCATCTTTGATACCGTCTTATCATACAGAGAGAGTATTTCCACAGTTCAGAGAAAAACACTTAAATATTTAATGTTATTTTGATTCTATACATAATGGTATTCTTTTAGTTTATAGCTAGTATTAAAGCTAGTGTCTTTGCAGTATTCACCAAATACCAGGGCAGTTGCCCAAGCTATTCTAGCATATAAAATAGATCATCTAAATCATTATCTGGGGCTCAAAATGTAATAAGGATATTTATTGTCTGTATAAGGAGTGATTTTTAGATCAGAGGTTGCTCTAATACAGCCAGCTGTTGAATACTTAATCCAAGATGCTACCAGCTCTAAATACAAAGAGAAGTAAGGATAGTGGGGAGCCTTGCCCTGTACCCTTCTTTAGCTCTGCTGTGTTCAATAATCTTGTTGCTTTCTTTATTATTGCTCCAGCTCCCTCATATATCCTTGGAATCACCCCTATAAATTTATATGGGAAATCCATTGTATGCAGCACCTGAAAAATAAATCTTCATTCTACATCCTCAAAGGCTTTCTCATCAACCAGACTGAAGATTAGCAGCTTGTTAGCAAACTCTTTGGCATCCTGCATCACTAAAAAATATGTGCACACTACTGTCAAATGTTTAGTGTCCTACAATAAATCCACACTGATCTATATGGATTAATCTTAGGATCAAGCTCTTTACAAACAACATAGGTTCATAGGTTTATACTAGGCTATCTGCCCTAAGGCATTTATAAGCCTAGCCCAAATTTTTGTGGCTTACGCCACCCCTTATATGAAAAAATACTGTGCCCATTAGTTTGTTGTGCCTCTGTCCAGCAGTGACACAGATATGATTCCCGGGGTAAACCTACGATCTCCCATCCACAGGTCTAGATTTCTCTTGAACAGAGTCAGCGAGGTGCTCTGCCTCACATGGACCGGGATTTTATTCCACAGCATAGGGAGTCTCTGAGTGATAAATCTATCCCTCCAGCGCATCCTATTTATAGCCGTGCTAAGGTTTAAATCGCTTGCTCTAGTGGTTTTGGTGGATTTGGATTTTTTGAGGTGGAGCATGTCCATTAAATCCGGGTTGGACATGGCCTTGTATGTCAGGCACATGTCACCTCTGAGCAGACGGTATGCGACTGAATAGAGCTGGAGTTTCTTCAATCTGGCAGCATATGACAGATTTTGGAGTCCCTTTATCCTTTTGGTGAGGAACTTTTGGGGTCTCTCCAATTGCTGCAGATGTCGGGTGAGATACATCCCGAATGGGGCATTGTACTCGATCATTGGTCTGATAAGTGAAGAGTACAGGGGAACAATGACCTCACTAGATCTGAATGTGAATCCCTTCATGATCAGGTGGGCAATGTAGAAGGTCTTTCTAACCACTTTAGCAATGTGAGTGTCAAAAGAAAGGCCACTGTCAACCTGGGTCCCCAGGTCCCTGATAACCTCTTCTGTGCTTAGTGGATTGCCACCTATATGGTAGCTTGGGGTTACCTTGTTTTTCCCGAAGGGTATGACTATACATTTTTGGCGTTTAACTTCAGGCCATGGCTCTGGCACCAGCTATCTGTTTCCGTGAGTCCCTTCTGAAGGATATCCGTGTCCGATGCACTTTCCACTATGGCGCCCAGTTTGCAGTCGTCTGCAAACTTTGTCAGCCAAAGTCCTCCCATGTTGGCCTGTACTTCTGAGAAGTAGATGCCAAACAATAGGGGGCCAAGGACCGAGCCCTGTGGGACACCACTTGTGACCGGCTTGGAGTCTGACACAGCGCCAGCAACTCTAACCCTGTGGGTTCTGTCCTTAAGCCAGTTTGCAACCCATCTTGTGACATATGGGTTTACATTTAAGCTGGTAAGTTTTTCTACAATAACCGAGTGGGGTATTGTGTCGAAAGCCTTTGCAAGGTCAAGGTAGGCTGTATGGACTACCTTTCCCTCATCAATGGCCTTGGTGACTGTTTTGAAGAAGTCGACCAAGTTCAAAAGGCATGATCTTCCCTTGACAAAGCCAAACTGGGTCGGGTCCAATGTCTGCAAGTCACCTATATCTTTGTTTATGAGCTCCATTATGATCCTCTCCATAGCTTTGCAGACTAGACTTGTTAAGCTTATGGGGTGGTAATTACCAGGGTCTGTAGAGGCGCTGCCTTTGTGGAGTGGGACCACAGTTGCCGTACGCCACTCCTTGGGCACGTATCCTGTGGTAAGGCTGAGATTAAACAGCTGCCTTATGTGCGGGTTTAATTCCTCATTTAGCTCGTGTAGCACACAGCCGGGGACACCATCCGGTCCCATTGATGCTGTGTTTTTAGCTTTAGAGAGAGCAGCTTTCACCTGCGCATTTGAGATGTCCGGGAGGCTACACTCGGCTGGGATAGTTATCTCTCCTTTAGGGGAGAGGGGTGAAGTTTGCACTGAACCTGTCTGCCAGTATGTTGGCAATGTCTGTGGGTTCAGTGATTTTTGTATCATTTTGGACTAATTCTGAGCATATCTGGGAGTTTCCACCCAGGTTCCTAACATAGCTGAAAAAGGCCTTATGATTGTCCTTTGAATCCATGGCAATTTTTCTCTCAAAATTGGCCTTAGTTGATTTTATGAGTGCTCGTATTTTTTACTAATAATGATCAGGGGTGACTTCCCTTTTATGGATTTTGTTCTATCATGTAATAGCTTTCTCCTCTTATTGTAAAGTTTGTTAATGGCTGGGGTCCACCAGACTGGACGTTTGCCCTTTGTGGAAAGAGTCTTGGTTTTATTTGGGATTGCCTGATCCATGCAGTCCTGGAGGTGTTCATAGAAGGCATTTGTAAGGGCTTCCAGCTTGGGTTGTGGTTTCCTCTGGCTCAGGGGCCTTGAAGGATACCACACCAGTCTTGAGTAGTGTGAAGTTTGCTTTAGAGAAGTTCTTCACTATGGTCTTTTTGTTTGGGGTGGGGCGGGATGTGGATTTCCAGTGAGATTAGTTTATGATCAGATCTCACCAATGAGGGATATACTTCTGGTGTGGAGCATTTTGTCCCCATGTTTGTGACAATGAGATCTAGTATATTTTCTCCTCTCGTGGGAACAGTGACTAGCTGTTCCATGGCATTTGAATTTATGAACTCCAGGAACCGTTGGGCTAGAAAGTTAGGGCTTGAGTAATGTTCCCAGTCTATATTCGGGTAGTTGAAGTCACCCAATATGATGGTGTTTGGAGATACATTTATACCCTCCAGTGTCTTCAGGAAGGCTGTGTGGGGTTCCTGAGTTTGAGAGGGTGGCCTGTAGCATGCTACAATTTGTAGAGCAGTTTTGCCTATGGTTAGTTGCACCTGGATGGTTTCGAAGCTTGATGCGTTGCCACCAACCTGGAGGTGTGGGTATCCTTTATGAATATGGATACACCCTCCTTTTGTGGTGTGGTCCGGGTTTTGGGGCCGAACGCATGATATGAGGTAAAACCTAATAGTGCCGGGGTGCTCTCAGGAGCCTTGAACCAGGTTTCAGTTACAGCACAGACATCGATGTTCTCCATACTGAGAAGGGCCTCGAGTGCGTGCATTTTGAGATTTAGACTTCTGGCATTGAGCAGCATTACCCTCAGTTTCTTCCCATTTTTGTTTTCTAGGGTGGTAGGTTTAGAATTTGAGCCTTGCCTAAAAAAGGCACTATGGGGGTGGCAAGAGCCTTAGCCAATATCCGGAATCCTAGGGGTGACAGGTGCAAGCCGTCCCTTGCAAAGCAGCGTGGCTTGTCAAGCATGTCATCCCAGGCAGACAGACACTGGATCCCCTTTGAATGACACCAGACATTAAGCCAATTGTTAAAGCTGATCATCTTCTCTATATTGTGGCATCATTCTTGGTGAAGGAAGGATACTGCTCAGGGTTAGGGTCATACCTGCCTGGGCTACATAATCAGAGAGCTCCTCTATGTCTCTTTTCATGTAGTCCAGGGAGGTACGTCTCAGGTCGTTCACACCAGCATGGACAATGACTGTGTCATATTTGTACTTGCTGTGGAGTGACCCGAGTGCTTGTGTTATGTGGCGGATTCTAGCACCCGACAGGCAGCTTACTGTGACCCTCTCCTTGTTCAGCCTGGTGAGTGGGACGTCAGTGTGTCTGACTATGGAGTCACCTATGACAAGTATGTTTGGTGTTGTATTTGGCCTTAAGGGCTGTGACTGCTTTGCACACTGCTTTTGTGGTTTATGTGTTGCTTGTGGGGTGTCTTGAGGTAGCAGTTGTTTGGGTGTCTGCTTTGGAGGCCTCTGCTGTTTAGGTAAATTTTTACTCAGAGCCTCCGAGTATGTCTTTGTGTGTTTATGTGTTTGATTCAGTGGAGTGGTAGCATTATGTGAGGCTGTACACTTTATAGTCATGGTTCAGTACAGATAGAGTTTCTAAGATTCACACGTTATGTACTATGTAAGTACTAGGTTAGCTGCCCTAGTGGGCCATTTTGAGCCTATATAATTTCCTTTTTGGTGCTTGAATTAACCTGTCCTGTTTGGTGTTACACTGACCTTACTCATCTGATGTTTTATAATTATATATTACCAGTAGTGAGAATAACTGGGATCATACCACAGATAATTTGAGGAGTCTCATGCTTGAGAGAAAGCATTTAGGAGCTGCCTCTATTCATTAGTAGTAAACTGGGCAGTCCTGGGTTACATTTTTTATTACTCATCCATACATCCAAATTGCATTTGAATATAGGCAGGGATGAACTTTGCTTACATAGATGGGGTGTCTGTTTCAGAGCAGATATACCTGTCCTTCCAAACCATTCTGTTGATGTTGTAGAAGAAGTCTAGATCTTAGGACTGAGTGTTACTTTTCTCTTTTTTCTATTAATTACACAAACACTTTATTTTGAGCTTTACATAATACAGATAACTGTTCATAAACAGATGTTCCAGCTGCATCTCCAGCTGCCCTCTCTTTGTACATACTTACCAATTTTTTCCAAACACCTTTAATAAATTATCACTTGTGACATAGGCAAATTTACATTCATATAAAAGTAATCATGCTATATTAACATAAACATTATACTTCACATATATTGTTACACATCATATAACCTAAGCAACGTTACATAAATTATTCAATTCCTGCCTTTTTTTAAACTAGAAACATCTTTATTAAACCATCACTTACCACATAATTAATCATACATTTATATAAATGAAAGCAACGAAGAAATAAAGTCCAACACTAAATATATCTAATGAATGCAGCCGCACAAAGCTATAATACAGCCTGCGATTTATTCCAAAAGAAACGGGCAAGTACAAACAAATATAACAAGATAACGGATTTAGCGCTTTCTTCCACCTAAAATGTGGACTTCATCAGAATCAACAACACAGATCACTTGAGCTAATTTATCAGTTTTATGGCGCCAAAAATTCAGACTCATTTGAAAATTTAAAGAAACATATACCAACTCTATACATAAATAACAACACTGTTAATAATGAAAATAACGTTAAAATAACAGTACTTCATACTACTAGATTTTATATACTTATCAACTGTAAGTTCTGAATCTAATTACTATCTCTCATATACCATAATAACATGTTTAATACTAAATCATAATAAATATTAATGTATACCAGCAGTTATAAAATATTAATAAATTACTAAAAAACTGTCTATACTCATGAATATATTCATAGGAGAACTAAACTCTCTAAGGGGATACAAAAAAAATTATCCATACATATTTTCATTAATATATTAATGCTAACATATTAAAATGTTAAAAAATAGTAAAATTATAAATATGAATTAAAACATGACGGCCTACATCCTATTACATCTCTTGCCATAATGTATATCTATACATGATAAATTCATAAATAAATGTGTATATAAATATGTAAATATAATAAAAACCCTTAAAATTCAATTGTATCAATATCTAGTATGTCATTCCATTCAAGCCACTATAGTTTTATAGTAATAAAGGCTTAATATTAATATATTCATTTAAGCCATTTGAAGCTTTATTTAATAAGTTCGGGTTTGAATTTATTAAGCTTTTGATTAAGAAAAATGATGAAAAATTGTGTAAAGCTATTGAAAAATTTGAAAAACTTAATGAGTTAATTGTGGATGATTTATTGTTTGACCAATGGGAATGGCTATATTTTAAACAGTTTACAGAAGTAGATCGTAAAGCAAATACTATAGTGTTAAAAAAGCATATGAAATTAGAAAGGGATATAGCAGAGTATGGAAACAACTTAGCCTACCCATGGAAAAAAGCAGTTTGGAGAAATGTAGATAGAAATGATAGATTAAGTTTTGATAATAATTTGGATAATTATTATATCTCTGGGGATAATCAAAATTTTTATGGGGAGAGAAATCAAAGAGTAAGGACGAATTGGAAAAGAAACTGGAAATGGAGAAACCAGAGACAAGGAAGGGGACAAACATACCCGTACAATCAGAAATGGAGGAGTTAGAGATAAATAAGAGTAGTGAAGATGTAATTACACCTAGTATATTGTCAGGAGCTGAACAATTATTTATGGGATGTGAGACATTAGAATTTACTAGGATGCATGAAGAGCAGCACATATTGGATGCATTACAAGAAACCAATTGTAGTCTTCCACCATCTTTGGCTGCTTCAAAAGATATAATTGTTAGTAAGCATGATTTTAATATTTTTAATCATACCGAAATAGAGATTAGTGATGAATTTTTTTACTCTATTTTCGAAAGGGATGAAGTTTGTCCCCATGAGAAGTTTTCGGACAGTAGATTGTATAGTGGAAATTAAGAAATATTTGAGAAAATTGAATCTTGCTATTTTATTCAAGAATAAAAATGTTAAAGGCGAAAAAGTTAGATTAAAGAAGCCTAGTACATTTATTCCCCCCACACATCCTAATATAGCCTTGTATGAAAAATTGGTGACCAAGGAAATATATCTTTTAAAGAATGAAATTTCTAATGGAAGAATAAGAAAAAATTTGAATAAGGGAGAACAAGATTTAATACATAGGCTTACTAATGATAAATCTATTAGAATTATGAAGCCTGATAAAGGGGGTGGGGTTGTCCTATATGATCAGAACATGTATAAGAATAAGATATTTAATATTTTGGTTGATTCCGGTAAATACATCTCAGTTTCTATGAATGAAATAAATATAGGTTATAAAAAGATAGATTTATTTATAGAAGATTTATTATTAGATGGAAGAATCAATTTAGAATTGTATAATTTTCTAACTGTTGAAAATCCTAAGCTAGCTACTATAGTAGGTGTTCCAAAGGTGCACAAAAATATACAGGATCCCCCTTTTTGCCCTATAATACCGGGAAGTTATTCTAAGACCTTTCCATTGGGGGTGACTATTGACACGTGGTTAAAACACATTTATAACAAGATTCCTCATCTTACTAAGGACTCTTGGAATTTTTTAAGTAATTTGTCCCCCCAACTATGGAAGGAAGGGCTTATTTTTATAACGGTTGATGTTGTTGATTTATTTTCAAGTATTCCCAAAGCAGAAGGGCTGGATAGCTTCCTTAATAGCATTAAATGTTATTCTGAATTGGATTGGGAACATGCAAGCCTTATTATAGAATTTATGTCTATTATACTAGAACATAATTATATATATTATGAGGGGGAATATTACAAGCAGATACAGGGAGTAGCTATGGGTGCCGCATGTGCCCCTATATATGCGAACATGGTTATGCTAGACTGGGAAATAGAAAAATTGTTTATAAGAGCAAATATTATAGATACATCAGGTATTACACCCAATATTTGGATGATTTATTTATACTATGGGATGGACCTGATGCTATTATAGTGGAGTTCTTAACATATTTGAATACATCCAGTTCATTTTTGAAGTTTACACATAAATCCAGTCGAGTAGGAATTGCATATTTAGACACTTTTATCACTATGAATAATGATGGCTTTAAGTCTCGTATTTATAGAAAGGAAACTTTCTCTAACAATTATTTAGACTACAGTAGCAATCATCCATATAAAACAAAGAAAAGCATATTTAAGGGACAATGCATCCGAGCGGTTAGAATGACTTCAACATATGAGGATATGATTGAAGAAATAGAGAATATTGGCAGTATGTTTAGATTTAAAGGATACCCCGAAACATTATTGGATGAAGTAAAGAAATATGTTATTGGGGAATGGGGTAATAGATTCTCCCCTGTTTTGGGTAAACCTCTATTAAATTCAACTAAGAATCCACAGGACACGGATTATAGAAGAGCTTGTATCTTAGAGTATACCCCCAGGCAAAGTCCATTAAATACATTCTTAATAAATATTGGAATGTTCTTAGTGTTGACCATGCTTTAGAAGAAATAGTTGGTAAAGCACCCATTTTTGTCTATAAAATGGGAATTAATATGAAGACTATCTTTGAAAGACATAAAAGGGTGGAATGTATGAATATTCAATATACAGGAACACGTAAATGTGGAAGTTGCAGCTATTGCCACACAATATTAGAAACTGAAACTATTAAATTAGAGAATATTAATAGGACTTGTATTCAAATTAGTCGAGGGAATTGTAATACCCATCATATAATATATATTGCAGTATGTATTGGCTGTAATAGTTTTTATATAGGAAAAACAGAACGGATGTTTAAGAAAAGAATCTATGACCACCTCTATGCTATAAAGAAAAAAGATAGTACAAATGCATTGTATAGGTATGTGGCTGACATGGATAACAGCCACAAATTTAAATTTGCCATATTAGAACAAGTCAAAGTGGATAATAGAGGTGGTAACATTAAAGCTATCTTACTGGGGAAGGAAGTTAGATGGCAAATATTTACAGATGCTGCTACTCCGCCTGGCTTAAATGAATATATTAATATTAAGCCTTTGTTACTATAAAACTATAGTGGCTTGAATGGAATGACATACTATATATTGATACAATTGAATTTTAAGGGTTTTTATTATATTTACATATTTATATACACATGTATTTATGAATTTATCATGTATAGATATACATTATGGCAAGAGATGTAATAGGATGTAGGCCTTCATGTTTTAATTCATATTTATAATTTTACTATTTTTTAACATTTTAATATGTTAGCATTAATATATTAATGAAAATATGTATGGATAAAATTTTTTGTATTCCCTTAGAGAGTTATTAGTTCCCCTATGAATATATTCATGAGTATAGACAGTTTTTTAGTAATTTATTAATATTTTATAACTGCTGGTATACATTAATATTTATTATGATTTAGTATTAAACATGTTATTATGGTATATGAGAGATAGTAATTAGACTCAGAACTTACAGTTGATAAGTATATAAAATCTGGTAGTATGAAGTACTGTTATTTTAATTTTATTTTCATTATTAGCAGTGTTGTTATTTATGTATAGAGCTGGTATATGTTTCTTTAAATTTTCAAATTAGTCTGAATTTTTGGCGCCATAAAACTGATAAATTAGCTCAAGTGATCTGTGTTGTTGATTCTGATGAAATCCACATTTTAGGTGGAAGAAAGCGCTAAATCCGTTATCTTGTTATATTTGTTTGTACTTGCCCGTTTCTTTTGGAATAAATCGCAGGCTGTATTATAGCTTTGTGCGGCTGCATTCATTAGATATATTTAGTGTTGGACTTTATTTCTTCGTTGTAGTTTTTCCACACTATCACTGGCGTTATAAATGAAAGCAAACCACACTGACACAATCCTAGTTGCAAGCATTTTACATCACAAACCATACTGACACACTCCCAGTTGCAAACATTATACAATACTTATAATCTACCCAATCTTTTTTAGTCGGGCATTAAATAGCTCATTTAAGTTCGGCTACCTTTTAAACCTCATTCCTCCCTTTTATGTATCATTCCCACAATTCCAATTTTTTTCTACCCTTTTCTAAAGATCTCAGTTCCAGTTGTTTTATCTCTGTTACTATATTCACTATTTCTAGTGTAGTTGGTTTAGATTTTGATTCCATTTTCTAGTAATTGCTTTTTTGGCAGCCACCATTATTAGACGCAGCAAGGCCTTACCATGCCTAGCCAATTCTGATTCTGCATCATAGCTCAAAAAAATCTCCATCTTCAGACCAATCTGCCCACCCAGCATCTCTGACAGTGCATGCCACAGGGAATACTTTAACTCCACCAATTCACCGCACTCCCGGATCTTTGTACATACTTACCAATTTTAACATGAATCTCATCAGATATTACAGACTCAACCCAATACGGCACAGCATAATACAATAAGAACCAGACAAATCTTTCCTAATTTAGAATTAAAAATAAAACAGCTAGTTAAACACACTAAAAATAGAGAAGTGGTGGCTGGCTGACACTGCTCTTATGATACCTCTCAGTATGTTATCTCAATGAAATCAAATCTCTTCACTTGATTTTCATTTCTTCCTAATAACTTCATTTTTTTGGCATGTAACCTGCTTGGAAAACTTTTTAAAGCTTCCATTTCTAACTCTTCTATGCTTGACATCATTTGAAAACTGTCTTCTATAACACGGAGACTATCGGACTTCCATATTCTAGTAATCTAGCTACTAATAATATTAAACTTCCTAGTGCTTTTATTGTGGACACATGCCATTAACTCATTCTATCCAATAAAGACAAAAGTGCATTTTGTTCAACACCACTCAGGTGTAAAAAAATATTTGTACAGGCATTTCCATCCAAAACTAAAAAAAATTCATAGATTTAGTTGCTATTTTAATCATCCCACATATTTCATGCCACACTTCGTCTGTCACCTCCCTTGCTGTTCCATTCAACCACCCCAGCCTTTTGCTCCATTTGGTATTCCATCTGTCTTGTAAAAGAATCGTATATAATTTACTTACTACATCTTTCTTTAGGTTTTTTGACCTGGCTTGCATCAATACTTGTACTGAATCTGGTTTGACCCAACCTTTCCTTAGCCTCTCCCTTGTACACTTCCTGTAAATCTCATAGCATGTCCTGTGGGCCACTTGATTATCCTCTTGCAGTTTACACTTATCTTGAATGTTGTCCCTTGGTAATCTTTACTCATTTTCGTCTAAGTGCACCCAAAAGTGTAAATTCCTTACTCTGGCTTCCCAGCCCTGGATCCCCCTCATGTTTATGTTAAAGGTATTTTTCATCATTCCTAACAAATATCAAACTCCCAATTTCCATAATCATTACTTCCGAATAAACCTTTTACCCTCCAACCTAAATCAGTTAAATATCCCAAACTATGTTCTTTTCTTAACACTTCCATCCTCTCTCCTCTATCAAAAACACTTTCCATGTTGTTGTGTACTCACTATTTTTTGCAAGACGTGTAATATTTTCATCTGCAAGGACTGATGATACTCCTGCAAACTGACAATTGTGAGTCTCCCTTCCTCTGTTGACAAAACTATTCTTTGCCACTGAATTAGGATGGCTTAATTTCCAAACACATATCACGATAATTTTCAGAAGTTTTTTTTCCCAGAAAGACTCTTCTGCGTCATAAACTAAAGACTGAGAAAGATATACAACTTATGGTACAGCGAACATCTTAAGGGCTTGTCTTTTCTGATCTAAGTCTAACTGAATTTAAACCCCACTTTCTAATCATCTCACACATTTACGTGTTTCCTGTTTCCACAAAATTTTAGCTGGCTTGGCTACCCAAATACTTAAATAATTTAAACTATAATGGCCCCAGAGATATCGGTATCTTTTACTCAATTCCACTGATGGTAAATAATTCATCCCCAGGGCTTTAATCTTCTCTTTATTTATTCTGAACCCAGAAATCAATTCATAGTCACCTAATATTCTGTAAATTACATCAATATCCGACTCTGGGTTGGTCAGAAACAAAATTATATTATCTACAAATAAAGCAATCTTCACTGCCTCTCTTGTCCTTCTCCACCTTATTATCACTGATTGTCTAATTTTTTGGGCTAGAGGGTCGAGATAAGAGGGCAAAGAGTAGATGAGATAAGGGGCATCCTTATTGTGTGTCCCATTCAATCTGCACAAGGTAATCTCGGCTTTAGTTTTATTACTGCCATTGACACTACATATATTCCACAAATGAGTCACATAAATTCTTCCCTAAAGCCCATTAAATGTAATAACTTCTATAAACAAATCCAACTTACCCTGCGGAATGCCTCCTCCGCACCCAGACTCAGCAGCACCATTGGCTGCCGTGTTCTGTCTGCCTCGGCTTGCAAGATATGTACTTCAAAATATTGTCAAATATTTGCTTTCCCTTAACAAACCCACATTGATCACTTTTACTAGTCTAGGCAATATTTTTGCTAGTCTTTCTGCTAATATACTTATGAAGAGCTTGTTATCATGAGGGGGTATTGAAATAGGCCAATATGAGCCTGGGGTGCACGGATCTTTTTCCCTTCTTCAGTAGTAGGCTGGTGACTGATTTATGCCAGGAATCTGGAATATTTACCCCATCCCATATTTCTCTAAACAAAGCATGCCATTTTGGTATTATTATTTCACATCCCTAACCGATGATTTAACTCCTACTGATTTTTTTATGATCTCTTCAATGTCTCCCAAAGTAATATGACGCATAAGTGGTCATTCTCTTCCTCTAAGACTCTCAAATTGTCATCTCCTTCCAAAAATGTATACAGTTTTTATTGCCAATCCTCTCCTTCCACTACTCTAATTTCTTCTGACTGGTTATCTGCCCAGTTTTCAGGTTCCTTAGCTTCATAATATGTCTCTCAACATTTATCTGCCTCTACCGCCCTGCCTGCACTCTATGATACTTAGGGGAGTTATCAAAGAGCAAACTTTTGAATGCTACCTGATTTCTCTAAATCCTTTCCTCCAATCTTTCGTTCCAATATTCTTCTAAAGCTAATTCTTTCTGAAATTTCCTGTTCTGTCAACTCCACCAGCTTATCCTGTAATGCTTTCATCCTCAGCACTCTCCATAGGTTCATAGGTTCATACTAGGCTATCTGCCCTAGGGCATTTATAAGCCTAGCCAGAGTGTGTTTGGCTTTCGCCACCCATTTTAAATTAATTTTGCTATGCCCTTTTTCAAGGTTAGTCTAACAGTGACACAGAAGTGATACCCGGGGTAAACCTACGAACTCCCATCCACTCATCAAGATTCCTCTTGAAGAGAGTCAACTCTGCCTAACCTGGACTGGGATTTTATTCCAGAGTGAAGGGAGCCTCTGCATTATGAATCTGTCCCTCCAGCATGTCCTATTTATTTCAGTGCTGAGGTTCAAATCTCTCGAGCGCGTAGCTCAATGGGATTTGGATTTTCTGAGGTGCAGCATGTCCATTAATTCCAGGTTGGACATGGCTTTATACGTCAGGCACAGATCGCCTCTGAGCAGGCGGTATGCCACTGAGTAGAGCTGGAGTTTCTTTAACCGGGCAGCATATGGCATCTGTTTGAGCCCTTTGATCCTCTTAATGAGGTACTTTTGGGGTCTTTCCAGTTGCTGCAGGTGTCTGGTAAGGTACATCCCAAAAGGGACATTGTACTCAATTATGGGCCTGATGAGGGATGAGTACAGAGGCACGATGACCTCCCCTGATCTAAATGTGAATCCCTTAATGAGTAGGTGGGCTATATAAAATGTTTTTCTAACCACTTTGGCCACGTGGTTGTCAAATGAGAGATTGCTATCAACTTGGGTCCCCAGGTCCCTAATTACTTCTTCCGTACTTAATGGATTGCCACCTATGTGGTAATTTATGGGCACTTTGTTTTTGCCAAAGGGGATGACTATACACTTTTTGGCGTTTAGCTTGAGGCCATGGCTCTGGCACCAGTTGTCTGTTTCTATGAGGCCCTTTTGTAGGATGCTTGTGTCGGCTGGAGAGTTGATTATGGCACCCAGTTTGCAGTCATCTGCGAACTTGGTCAGCCACAGTCCTTCTGTGTTGGCCTGTACCACTGAGAAATATACACCGAACAAGAGAGGACTGAGCCTTGTGGGATGCCACTTGTAACTGGTTTGGAGTCTGACATGGCTCCAGAAATTCTAACCATGTGGGTTCTGTCCTTGAGCCAGTTTGCAACCCATCTAGTGACATAGGGGTTTATATTTAAGCTGGTGAGCTTATCTATAATGCCCAAGTGGGGTATTATATCGAAGGCTTTTGCGAGGTCCAGGTAGGCTGTGTGGACCACCTTCCCCTCGTCAATGGACTTGGCGACTGTTTCAAAGAAATCGACCAGGTTTAAGAGGCAGGATCTGCCCTTAACAAAGCCGAACTGGGTAGGAAACAGTGTCTGTAGGTCCCCAATATCTTTATTTATGAGGTCCATGATGATCCTTTCCATAGCTTTGCAGACCAAGCTAGTCAGGCTTATGGGGCGATAGTTTCCAGGATCTGTTGAGGCACCACCTTTGTGGAGAGGGACCACTGTTGCTGTACGCCACTCTTTGGATACATATCCTGTAGTAAGGCTGAGATTGAACAGTAGTTTTATGTTTGGGTTTAGCTCTTCTTGGAGTTCATGTAGGACGCAGCCCGGGACACCGTCTGGTCCCATTGATGCTGTGCTTTTTGCTTTGGAGAGGGCGGCTCTTACCTGAGCATCTGAGATGTAAGGGGGGCAGCACTCTGCTGGGATAGATATTTGCCATTTTGGTGGGGGGGGGGAGAAGTTTGCACTGAACCTGTCAGCTAGGATGTTGGCAATGTCTGTGGGTTCGGTGTATTTTTTGTCATTTTGGACTAATTCTGAGCATATCTGGGAATTCCCACCCAGGTTCCTAACATAACTAAAGAAAGCCTTGTGATTATCCTTAGTGTCCTGTGCAATTTATCTCTCGAAGCTGGCCTTAGACGATTTTATGAGTGCCCGTAGTTTTTTGCTAATACTGATCAGAGATGCCTTCCCTTTTTGGGATTTTGCTCTATCATGTAGTAGCTTCCTCCTTCTGTTGTATAGTTTGTTTATGGCTGGGGTCCACCAGACAGGACGCCTGCCTTTAGAGGATTGGGTCTTGGTTTTATTTGGGATTGCATGATCCATGCATTCCTGAAGGTGTTCATAGAATGCGTTTATAAAGGATTCTGCGGTCTGGGCCATATTTTCCACAGGCCTGGGGGCTTTGAAGGATTCCACCTCGGTTTTGAGGAGTGTGAAATTTGCTTTAGAGAAGTTTTTCACTGTGGTTTTCTGGGCAGGGGGTGGGGTCGGGATATGAATATCCAGTGAGATTAGTTTATGGTCTGATCTTACCAGTGAGGGATAGACTTCTGGTCTGGAGAATAGAGTCCCCATGTTGGTGATGATCAGGTTCAGTATGTTTTCCCCTCTTGTGGGAGTGGTAACAAGCTGTTCCATAGCATTTGAGTTTATAAATTCTGGGATCCTTTCGGCTAGGGTGTTGGAGCTAGAGTAATGCTCCCAGTCTATGTTTGGGTAGTTGAAGTCGCCCAATATAATGGTGTTTGGAGAGACCTTCATATTTTCCAGTGTTCTCAGGAAGGCCGAGTGGGGTTCCTGGGTTTGGGAGGGTGGTCTGTAGCAGGCTATAAACTGGAAGGCAGTTTTACCCAGTTAGTTGCACATGGATAGTCTCTGATGCTTCGTGCTGTGCCACCAACCTGGAGGTGTGGGTATCTTTGATGAATATTGATACTCCCCTTCCTTTTGTGGTTCGGTCCAAGTTTTGGGGCTGAAAAGCATGGTATGAGGTATAACCTGGTAGTGCTGGGGTGCTCTCGGGAGCCTTGAACCAGGTTTCTGTTACTGCACAGATATCGATGTTCTCCATGCTAAGGAGAGTTTCGAGTGCATGCATCTTGAGGTTTAGACTTCTGGCATTGAGTAGCATCACTCTTAATTTCTTATCCCTTGTGATACCTATGGAGGTGGGTTTGTCTTTTGAGCCTTGCCTAAAAAAGACACTATGGGGGTGGCAAGAGCCTTTGCCAATATCCGAAAGATCAGGGTTGATAGGTGCAAGCCGTCCCTAGCGAAGCATCATGGCTTGTCGAGCATGTCATCCCAGGCTGACAGGCATTGGATGCCCTTTGAATGACACCAATATTTAAGCCAGTTGTTGAAATTGATCATCTTGTCTTTATATTGTGGCATCATTCTTGGTGAGGGTAAGATGCTACTCAAGGTCAGGGTCATACCGGCCTGGGCTACATGCTCAGAGAGCTCCTCTATGTCTCTTTTCATGTAGTCCAGGGAGGTACGTCTCAGTTCATTCACACCAGCATGGACAATGACTGAGTCATATTTGTACTTGCCTTGGAGTGACCTGAGTGCTTGTGTTATGTGGCGGATTCTAGCGCCCGACAGGCAGCTCACCGTGACCTTCTCCTTGTTCAGCCTGGTAAGCGTGACGTCAGTGTGCCTGACGATAGAGTCACCTATTACAAGTGTATTAGGTGTGTTGTTTAGCCTTAAGGGCTGTGACTGTTCGGCACACTGGCTTTGTGAGCTATGTGTTGCACGTGTTTTGTTTTGGGGTAGCGGTTGCTTGGGTGTCTGCTTTGGAGGTCTCTGCTGCTTAGGCAGATTTTTATTTAGAGCCTCCGAGTATGTTTTTGTGTGTTTATGTATTTGGTTTGCTGTCGTGGTAGGTCTATGTGAGACTGGAATTGTAGTGAGTGTGGTTTCCTTCTCCTCCTGACTGGTTACGCCAGTACTGAGTTGAGAGAGCTTAGCCTCCAGTTTGGCTATATGGTTGCATCTCTCACATGTGTTGGAATTTGTTAGGAGGAGGAGAGGGTTGTCTGTGTACATGAGGCAGTTGCAACATTGCCTCAAGATTCCCAGATTCACCAGCTGGACCGGAGAGGAGATTGACAACTGACCTTTGGACATGCTAGAATTGTATTGGGAATTCCTTTATAATTGAAAAAAAGGGCCAAATGGGGAACAAGGTACTCAAGGGGAGTTTGTGAGGGTGTAGTGCTTTTCATTTTTTAGTGCTGACTTATATAATTGCTTTAGTGAGCAAGTGCCAGATTTTAGAGTATGAATAGGGTGTTTATTATGACAACTATATCAGTTCTAAGGTAAAAAGTGAACAGCAGACTTTGTGGAGCCAAGAAAGGTTTAAACCCAATTAAGCGGCGCTGCCTGATGCTGCGCTATGCGCAAAATCGCACAAAGCTGTGCTAAAGCGGGTTTTATACAGGAGGACTTGAAAGAGCTAGAAACTGGCCCAAAATGGCCAATAGACTACCAGATTCTTGTGCTGGGAACACTCCTCCAGGGATAGATAGGCTGCTCTAAGCTCCCCACTGCCACTGGTGAACAAAGAAGCCTCCCTTTATCCAAGAAAGGAAATGGGTAAAACAGGAACTTTCCAAAAGTCCAGAATACAGCAAAGCCTGTATTTGGACTATTCTAGGTCAGGATAGGCGGGAAACAAGGATAATTTTTTGTTTTTTTTTTTCTTTTTTTGCAACAAACAGCAGGAAAATGCAATAAATATGTAACATAGGCTAGCGCACTTGAGTGTGTAGCCTCAACAGGTAAATGCAACAAACAGGACAAACTTTAAATTACAAGTGCAAAAGCGCGCTAAAGCTGGCTTTAAAGCAGGGGGTTAGAAAGAGATAGGAAATGGCCCAAAACGGCCAATAAGCTACAGGTCACTGGGCTGGAACCACTCCTCAAGGGACGGATAGCCTGCCCAGAGCTCCCCACTCTCACTGGTGAACAAAGAAGCTTCCTCCTATCCAAATAAGGATATGGGCAACACAGGAACTATGACACAGCCCAGAGATCAGCAATACCTGAAGACTGGACTATTCTAGTTCAGTAAAGGCGGGAAACAAGGATATATATATATTTTTTTTTAAGTAGCAGAAATTAGGTACAGAAACACAGTAAATGTTTTAATTCGGCTAGCGCACTTGAGTGTGTAGCCTACCAGTTGCCTGTATCACTCTGCAGGACATCACGAGGAGCTGTGCGGAGTTGTCTACAATAACAAACTTTTTAAATCACAGATTCGCTGAAAAAAGAAACTGGCGCTTTAGGCAGAATTAGTTAAGACAGCAAGAAAAGCAGAAAAGTGATATTTAATCACTCCAAAGTCACTCTTTTGCCTCTCTGCTGCTGTAGACTCTGCAGAACACCTGGAAGGCACTTGCTGAGCGGAATACAAGCGTAAAAACTGTGCAAATGAGGTTTTTATAGCAGGGAAGTGAAAGAGAGAGAAATTAGCCCAAAATGGCCAATAAACTACTAACTTCTGGGCTGAAACCACTCCACCAGGGACAGATAGGCTGCACAAAGCTCCCCTCTCTCACAGGTGAACAGAGAAACTTCCTTCTATCCAAGTAAGGTAATGGCAACACAGAAACTTGTAACACAGCCCTGGATTCAGCAATAACCTGAAAACTGGACTATACTAGTTCAGAAAGGTGGGAAACTAGTATATAATTTTTTTTCTGAAAATAGAGCAGATACAATCAAAATTAGCCCAAAAAGGCCAATAAACTACCAACTTCTGGGCTGAAACCACTCCTCCAGGGACAGATAGCCTGCTCAAAGCTCCCCTCTCTCACAGGTGAACAGTCAAACTTCCTTCTATCCAAGTAAGGTATGGCAACACAGAAACTTGTAACACAACCCTGGATTCAGCAATAACATGAAAACTGGACTATACTAGTTCAGAAAGGCGAGAAAGAGGTATATATATATATATATATATATATATATATATATATATATATATATATATATATATATATATATATATATATATATATATATATATATATATATTTCTTTCCAGAAAATAGAGCAGATACAATCAAAACAACACTTTACCCAAATGACCAGTTAAAACGCTTAAAACTGAGCTCTGTTCCAGCAGTCTTCAATCAGACAAGTTCTAACTGCACAGTCCTGCCACTAGGGTACAGAGAAACCTTCTCCAAAAAGATGGCCTGGGTCAGTGCACAATTCATACAAACAAAGCTAGATCCGGCCCGCCTGAATCTAGTCTATGCTACAGCAAACAAGGCGTACCGATTTCAGAAAGAAACAGTTTAAGTAAGCATGCGCAATAAGCCTTTAACCAGAAATTCCCAGCTCAGAAGGGCAGAATCTAGCCTCTCCTCCCACAAGAGTGCAGACCACAAACCTTCTTCATGTAAAATAACTGGCCTGAAGCCCAAGTCCTTAACCTAGAACTAATACACTTTTAGAATAACAGACACTGAGCTTTCAATTAGCAGTTCCCAACTTAGAAGGATGTATGCTACCTGTCCTGCCACAACAGTGCAGACCACAAACCTTCCTAATGTAAAACAACTGATTTGAAGCCCAAGTGCTTAAACCAAGGGCCTTAGAATAACAGTTACAGTTTAATCAGGCTACTAACAAGCAGTAATAAAGGCAGCAGAATAAATTTAATTGAGTACTTTTAAAAGAGGCAAAAGCAAAATAAGGTAATAAAGTAGGAAGAAACACAAATACAGTAAGGCAGATGAAGTGCAAATTTTTTTTTTTTGAGATGGAGGAAAGAGCAGATTAAGATACTATAGTGGAATGCCCTTCCCAAGTGCTCTCTCTGTACACTGCAGAGGAGATGGGACTGGTAAGAGTATCCAAAATCAAAATATGATCTCACTGTACTCAGTTGAGTGAGCGAATGAGATGGGTCCAGGAGGAGTGTGCAAAAAGAGATTTACAGCAGGGGCAGGCAATTCCAAAGCCACCAAGAATAACACCACAACAAGAAACAGGGAGGGGAGTGGGGGGGGGGGGGAACTACTGCAGAGATTCAGAGACGCACACAATATTTACTGAATCCAAGACACACAATATTCATGACTCTTTCCTTCACCTCTCTCCCCTCCCTCCTCTTGACCCTCCCAAATTCTCTCCTGAATCACTTGTTTAATAAATTCCCATTGCTGTTCTTTTGTTCAGGAACAATTCCAGATCTCTCTCTCTCTAGCTGCCTCACAAAATCTTTAATGTTTTCCCACTTTTCCGAATTTCTCAACCAAAACAATTCAATTCTCCAGCGCCATTAAACATAGTCCACTCCCAGTTTGTTAACCTCCAAACTTATCTGCACATTATCTGATAGCAGGCAAGGATATGTGTTTGCCCTCCCTATTAAATGCACATGTTCCAGAGAGATATACCGTCTATCAGATCTTAGTAACCAAACGAAGGATCGATGATACTGATAAAAACCAGTAACCAAAAATGTATCACCATAAACCAAGTTGGAAGCACTAACTCTGTTTAATGAAAAAAAAAAGCAATCCACATTAACACATAGCACACTCAAAAAACGTTTTCGTTTTCAACTTCATCAAGTTGAAGACGAAAAAGTTTTTTGTGTGTGCTATGCGTTAATGTGGATTGCTTTTTTATTTCATTAAACGGAGTTAGTGCTCTCAACTTAGTTTATGGTGATACATTTTTGGTTAATGGCATCTATCAGATCTTGCCATCATTCCAAACTGCAGCAGTTTATAAGTTGATTGTTTCAAGATAGAAGAAACTTCTCCATCTATTAAGCCATAAACTTTTAATGTCTTTTGCTGAACCCATGAGTCTCTCCCTAACCTGCATCACTTCAGACCTCTTGGCACATCTCTTCTGTCCACAATTATATTCCAATCACCCCCTAATAGCACTATGCCCTGCATAAAACCTACCACGTGGTTAAGAATTGTCTACTTCTATTTTAATTTTGGGAGGGGAAATAAACATTACCTATCATCATTCTCTTTTCGCCCCAATCCCAACTAAGCAACATACATCGGACCTGCTGGTCAGCTTTGACTTCCCCTATTTGTTTTCCCCTATAATGTCAGCACTCCCCTTTTCCTACCCTCTAGTGCTTCCATACCACATCGCTCTTTAGACCCCTTCTAATTAAAAGATCATATTCATTTTTGTACGCTGTATTCCTTGTACAACATAATATCAGCTGGAACATCCTTCAGCACCTGCAACACATTTAGTAGCATCAGACAGCCCATTAGCATTCCATGAAATCAATCTTAGATTCAATGACAATTTTATAACTTACTTACTCAGATTTCTAACTCTTGATCCCCTCCACCTGCATTAACCACTTCCTGTTTTAGTTTGACTGCAAAAATGTAAACATTTAATATAATGGCTCTGTAAGTATCTCAACCAAAAACTTCACACATACCGCATCACATTATAACACAAGAACATGTAATAAACAGTATAAAATCTGTAACATAAAAGAAAATACGCCCACGAGGGGCAACAGTCTCTTCAGTATGCATTAGCTAGCATCTGTTCAGCTATAGCAATATCATGAGAATTCAGCAATAATCCTGCACAGTCCATGCCCTTGCTCTTGATAATCTATCCCCCCCCAACAGGAAAAGTCCATCTTAAAGTGCGCAGCCAACCAGTTCTAATTTCATGCACCCAGGTCTAAAACATCTCTAATGTTTCATTGTGCCAGTCACTATATTAATTCGGCCAACACATCACCATCATCACATAGTTTCATAGTTTCATAGTATAGTACTAGGCTATCTGCCCTGGGGCATTTGTAAGCCTAGCCATAGTGATGTGGCTTTTGCCCCCCCATGAAATGGTACAAAAATGTACAGAATAAATCTAGAATGCTGTGCCTCTGTCTAGTAGTGACACAATGAAGGTCCCCTTATATAATAGAATTAGTTTACTGTGCCTCTGTCTAGCAGTGACACAGATGTGACCCCTGGGGTAAACTTACAATCTCCCATCCACTCATCAAGATTTCTCTTGAAGAGAGTCAGTGAGGGGCTCTGCCTAATACGAACTGGGATCCTGTTCCAAAGCATGGGAAGCCTCTGGGTTATGAATCTATCCCTCCATCATGTCCTATTCATACTTGTGCCGAGGTTTAAGTCTTTAGCTCTTGTGGTCCTGATGGATTTGGATTTTTTGAGGTGGAGCATGTCCATCAGATCCTGATTGGACATGGCCTTGTACGTCAGGCAGAGATCACCTCTGAGCAGGCGGTATGCTACTGAATAGAGCTGAAGTTTCTTTAGTCTGGCAGAATAAGACATATGTTGGAGACCCTTGATCCTTTTGGTGAGGTACTTTTGTGGTCTCTCCGGCTGTTGCAAATGCCGGGTGAGGTACATACCAAATGGGGCATTGTACTCAATCATGGGTCTGATGAGGGAGGAATATAGGGGTACAATGACATCCTTGGATCTGGATGTGAATCCCTTCATGATGAGGTGTGCAAGGTAGAATGTTTTTCTAACCACTTTGGCAACGTGGGTGTCAAATGAGAGGTCGCTGTCTACTTGGGTCCCTAGGTCTCTGATTACTTTTTCCGTACTCAGTGAGTTGCTGTCTATGTGATAATTTGAGGGTACTTTGTTTTTACCAAAAGGGATGACTATACATTTTTTGGCATTTAGTTTAAGGCCGTGACTACGGCACCAGTTGTCCATTTCAGTGAGGTCTTTTTGTAGGATGTGTGTGTCTGCTGGTGTATCGACTATGGCGCCTAGTTTGCAGTCATCTGCGAACTTTGTCAGCCACAGCCCTCCCATGTTTGCTTTAACATCTGAGAAATAAATGCCGAACAAGAGGGGTCCCAGGACAGATCCCTGTGGGACACCACTTGTGACTAGCTTTGAGTCTAACATTGCTCCAGCGATTTTAACTTTATGGGTTCTGTCCTTTAGCCAGTTTGCAACCCATCTAGTGACATAAGGGTTTATTTTTAAGCTGTTTAGCTTATCTATGATGCCTGAGTGGGGTATTGTGTCGAAGGCCTTAGCCAAGTCCAGGTATGCTGTATGGACTGCTTTGCCCTCATCAATGGCTCTAGTGACTGTTTGAAAAAGTCAACCAGGTTTAAAAGGCAGGATCTGCCCTTTACAAAGCCGAACTGGGTGGGGTCAAGTGTCTGTAGGTCCCCTATGTCTCTGTTTATGAGTTCCATAATGATTCTTTCCATAGCTTTGCAGACCAGGCTAGTTAAGCTTATGGGGCGGTAGTTTCCAGGGTCTGTAGAGGCACCCCCCTTGTGGAGTGGGACCACTGTTGCTGTACGCCAGTGTTCAGGTACATATCCTGAAGTAAGGCTAAGGTTAAATAGCATTTTTATGTGTGGGTTTAGCTCCTCTTGGAGTTCACGTAACACGCACCCTGGGATAACGTCTGGTCCCACTGATGCTGTGTTTTTTGCTTTGTTTAGGGCGGTTCTCACTTGGACATCTGAGATGACAGGGAGATTACATTCAGCTGGGATAAGTATTTCTTCTTTTGGGGGTGAAGGAGGGGAGAAATTTGCACTGAACCTGTCAGCCAGAATGTTAGCAATATCTGTGGGTTCAGTGTATTTTTTGTTGTTGTGAACCAACTCTGAGCATATCTGAGGGTTTCCGCCCAGGTTTCTAACATAGCTGAAGAAGGCTTTTGATGTTATCTTTAGTGTCCTTAGCGATTTTTCTCTCAAAGTTTGCCTTGGATGTTTTTATGAGAGAACGTAGTTTTCTGCTAATGTTGATCAGAGATGTCTTCCCTTCATGGGATTTAGCTCTGACGTGCAGTAGCTTCCTTCTTTTGTTATACAATTTGTTTATGGCTGAGGTCCACCAGACAGGACGCTTACATTTGGTGGAGAGGGACTTGGATTTGTTTGGGATTGCATGATCCATGCATTCTTGGAGATGTCCATAGAAAGCATTTGTGAAGGATTCGGCATTGTGGGATGTGGTATCCACTGGCACAGTGGGCTTAAGGGATACCATATCAGTCTTAAGAAGAGTGAAGTCTGCTTTTGAGAAGTTTTTCACTGTGGTCTTTTGTGCTGGGGGTGGAGGTGGGATATGTATATCCAGGGTGATTAGTTTGTGGTCAGATCTCACTAGTGAGGGGTATACTTCCGGTGTGGAGCATTTTGTCCCCATGTTTGTGATTATCAGGTCTAGTATATTATCTCCCCTAGTGGGAGAGGTGACTAGTTGTTCCAGTGCATTTGAATTTATGAATTCCAGGAAACTTTGGGCTAGGGTATTAGGGCTAGAATAATGTACCCAATCTATGTTTGGGTAGTTGAAGTCTCCCAGTATGATGGTATTTTGTGATACATTCATATCCTCCAATGTCTTCAGGAAGGCTGAGTGGGGTTCTTGAGATTGGGAGGGTGTTCTGTAACATGCTACCAGTTGTATAGCAGTTTTGCCTATGGTTAGTTGCACCTGTATGGTCTCTGATGCTTCATGTGTTGCTACTAACCTGGAGGTGTGGGTGTCCTTTATGAATATGGACACTCCCCCTCCCTTTGTGGTTCGGCCCGGGTTTTGGGATCGAAAAGCATGATATGAGGTATAGCCTGGTAGCGCTGGGGTGCTCTCAGGAGCCTTGAACCAGGTTTCAGTTACTGCACAGACGTCGATGTTCTCCATGCTGAGGAGTGCATCAAGTGCCTGCATCTTGAGATTTAGACTTCTGGCGTTGAGTAGCATTACCCTTAGTTTTTTTCCATCTTTGTTTTCTAAGGAGGTGGGGTTGTCTTTTGAGCCTTGACTAAAAAAGGCACTATGGGGGTGGCAAGAGCCTTAGCCAATATCCGGAAGCCCAGTGGTGACAGGTGTAAGCCATCCCTTGCGAAGCAGCGTGGCTTGTCCAACATATCATCCCAGGCAGACAGACATTGGATCCCCTTAGAATGACACCAGTACTTGAGCCAATTGTTAAAGCTGATCATCTTGTCTTTGTATTGTGGTATCATTCTTGGTGAGGGCAAGATGCTGCTCAGGGTCAGGGTCATACCAGCCTGGGCTACATAATCGGAGAGCTCCTCTATGTCTCTTTTCATGTAGTCCAGGGAGGTACGTCTCAGGTCATTCACACCAGCATGGACAATGAAGTGCTTTGAAGTGACCTGAGTGTGTGTGTTATGTGGCGGATCCTAGCTCCCGATAGACAGCTCACAGTCACCTTCTCCTTGTTCAGCCTGGTCATTGGGACATCAGTGTGTCTGACTATGGAGTCACCTATTACTAGTGTATCAGGCAAGGTGTTTGGCCTTAAGGGCTGCGATTGGTCGACACACTGATTTATTGAAGTTTTGTTTTGAGGTGGTGGATTTTTGGATGTCTGCTTTGGGAGCCTCTGTTGTTTTGGCAAGTTTTTTATTAGAGCCTCTGAGTATGTCTTTGTGTTTTTATGTGTTTGGTTTGCAGTTGTGGTAGGTCTATGTGGGATTGGGATTGTTGTGTGTGTGGTTGCCATCTCCTCCTGTCTGGTCATGCCAGCCCTGAGTTGAGAGAGTTCAGCCTCCAGTTTGGCTATATAGTTGCATCTCTCACATGTATTTGTGTTTGTTGGGAGGAGGAGAGGATTGTCTGTGTACATGAGACAATTGTAGCATTGTCTCAAGATACCCAGATTGACCAGTTGAACTGGAGACGACACCAGTAATCTACCACTCGACATGCTAGAACAGTATAAGGGAGTGGTATACCTTTAAGGGAAGTGGATATTCACAGGGGTGGTAAGTAGATGTAGTGCTTTACTTAGTACGAGAGTGCTTACGTAGTAGAGAAGTATTGAGAACAAGTGCTAGGCTTATAATACAGTGAGTAGTCTGGTTATACTAAGAGTAGAGCTTCCTTAAGGGAAAATTTGAAGAGCAGACTTGGCAGAGCCAGAAAAATTTTAACCTTGTTTAACTGGTGCTGCGCTATGCGCACAACCGGCCAAAGCCGTGCAAACGCGGATTTTAAACAGTGAACTACAAAAGAGCTATAAATGGTCCCAAACAACCAATTACTATAGCTTCTTGTGCTGAGGTCACTTCCCCCAAGGACAGGTAGGCTGCTCTAGGCTCCCCACTCCCACTAGTGAGCAAAGAAACTTCCTTCTATCCAAGTAAGGTAATGGACAACACAGGAACTACACCACAGCCCAGAATACAGCAATGCCTGTAAACTGGTCTAAACTAGTCGAGGAAGGCGGGAAAACAAGGATTTTTTTTGTTTTTTTGGTAGAAACACACAGAAAATGCAGAAACAGTGATAAATTAGTTACACAGGTTAGCACACTTTAGTGGGCAGCCTCCACAGTTAAATTAAACAAACAAACAAGCAAACGTTCGATCAAATTCAACTAAAATGTAACTTTAAGTGCAGATTTTAAAATAATGCAGCAATCAGTTAAAAAAGAGTTCAGGCTAGTTCAAGGTAAGCTACAGAAGCTATTTCAAGTGAAAAAAAAGCAAAGATACTTAAATCCAGAAGGTAGTCACTTTTCTGAGTTCCCTGCTGCTAGGACCACTCTGTAAACCCACGTGGAGCTTGTCTGAGCAGTATAGCCAGAAAAAACGCCCAGAGGCGGATTTTAAACAGTGAACTACAAAAGAGCTAGAAATGGTCCCAAACAACCAATTACTACAGCTTCTTTTGCTGAGGTCACTTCCCCCAAGGACAGGTAGGCTGCTCAAGGCTCCCCACTCCCACTGGTGAGCAAAGAAACTTCCTTCTATCCAAGTAAGGTAATGGACAACACAGGAACTACACCACAGCCCAGAATACAGCAATGCCTGTAAACTGGTCTAAACTAGTTGAGGAAGGTGGGAAAACAAGGATGTACTTTCTTTTGAGAGATACAGAACAACTGTCCAGAGTGATCTTATACCACCACTGAAAGTCACGCTTCTTCCCAATTGAGCACAAGCATAGTTCCCTCCCTTGGAAAGTGTCGCTCGTCCCTCTATACACAAAAGACGAAGCAGGCAGGGTAGTTTGTTTAGATGTTTTATTACACAAAAACACATCAGGATGGATAGCAGCATCATTAAAATATAAATGACCTAATTAACAGACAGACCTTACATACATACATGCTTACATCTCAACAGTTCACTACAAAATGGCAGACAGACTTGCATGTGCTCAGTATTTATACACTTGTGCAAGCTCTTGGATGGCTTCTTAAAGAGCTATATACACACATTGATCTACATCCTCCCTCTTAAAAAAATTGCCCTTAATCGAAATGACATTGTTGTTAGACATGTATTAATACAGACATTTAGACACAAACACAGTGTTCATGTCCAAGTTGCCATGTACCCATAAGATATGTGACCTGATCTGGTAACATAACAATCAGGACTGGGTTTAGCAACAGAGACAGTCTTCGGTGAACAACTTCTATCAGGAACTTCGGGATTCATCAGAAGAATGGGAATATTCTCTGGAACTTCTTCTGGAACACTGGACAACTCACTCTGAGATAGAGTCTCTCTCACAGGCTATGTGCTATGGTACAGACTCATACACCAGTATCAAATATTTCTGATTACACCTAAAATCTGCTCCTTGTGATTCCACAGTGCACAGTCTCGCCTCTGGGCAGATACTCTTCACGGCTCCAATCTGATCATAACCTTTGGACGTTTGCATCCTTACAACTTCTCCCTCTCATAATGGATTGAGTGGTTTGATGGTCTTATCGTAATAGGACTTCTGTTTTAAACGCTTCTTCAACAAACTGGTTTTCACTGACCTGTTGTTCTTGACACATGGAACCAACAATTGACTACTGATTGGTAATGTGGTTCTGGTTTGTCTCGACTGAAGTCTCTGAGCGGGTGAACCAAGATGTTATCATGAGGAATATTTCTGAGATTTAAAAGATTCAGGAAAACATCACTATCGTGTTGTTTCGACTTCTCTAGTAATTGTTTTGTACTTTGAACTGCACGTTCTGCCAAACCATTTGACTGCGGGTATTCTGGGCTACTCATGACATGAGTAAAGTCCCACTCTTCAGCAAATCTTTTGAATTGTTGGCTTGTAAACTGTATGCCATTGTCAGAAATAACTTTGTGCGAGATACTATGAACTGCAAAATAACACAATCTTAGTAATGATAGTACCGGATGTTAGATTGGGAAGTAGATCAACCCTGAACCAATTTGAATAAGAGTCTACTAGTACCAAGTAATGTTGACCATTCCATTCAAAAATGTTAGTGCCTATTGCTGACTAAGGTAGTTGTGGAATCTGGTTCAGCTGAAGCGGTTCTTTCTGTTGATGCGACTTAGTACTACTGCACACAGAACAAGATGAAAGTGCTCCCTCAACATCTTGTGACACAGAAGGCCAAAATACAAGTCCTGTCAACCCTTCTTTTGGTAGAGTCTGCTCCTGGGTGACCTTGATGTAAGACAATAATGTATTCTTGTTGCAAAGACTTTGGAACAACAACTTTAAGATCTTTCATGACGATACTATTGTCTGAAAAAATCTCATCTCTGTATGGAAAATAAGGTTGCACTTCTGGAGGTAAGCTAGATCACTTTGATGGCCATCCTTCTTTGATAAAGTGGTTGGCTGAGCTTCTGCAAAACTGGATCTGTGAATGTGTGATTTCTAAGCTCATCAAGATATGTGGAAGAAAAATTTCTCACTTCCATGACTTCAAAATCAAATTGCTCATTTTCATGCTATTCAGTGGTGTTCCTGTGCGATCTGGATAATGTATCAGGTAAAGAAGTTTGCCTTTTTTGTAGAAAAGATTGAAATGATACTTTTGCAATCTTAACATCATGCGTTGCAACCTGACTGGAGTTGTATGCATAGGCTTTCTCAGAATAGTGACTAGAGGTTAGTGGTCTGTTTCAATCTGGATAGGTCCACCATAAACATAATCCTAGAACTGAGAACATGCAAACACAATTGCCAACAGTTCTTTCTCTATCTGAGCATAGTGCATTTCAGCTTGGGTAAGAATTCTGGATACATAAGCAACAGGTTGACCCTCTTGTAGAATGACTGCACCTAGACCAAATTTCAAAGCATCACATGAAAGCGTTAACTGGCTTGTGGGTGTCATAGTATCTGAGAGTAGGTGGACTGGCAATTCTCTGTTTCCAGACATCAAATGCTTTCTGGTGCTGTTCTAACCAAGACCAGGATATACATCTGTATGTGTCAGCTCTCTGAGTGGTGCTGCTATTTGACTCACGTCTGGAATGAACTTGCCTAGGTAGTTGACCATGCCAAGAAAACATTGCAGAGCTTGAACATTGTCTGGAGCTGGCATCTCAAGAATGGTTGCTTGCTTAGAGGGGTCTGGTCGTAAGCCTGAACTGGTAAATAAATGACCAACATAAGTGACTTCTCGTAGCCTGAATTTGCATTTCCTAGGGTTCAGCTTAAGATTCATTTGACATGCCCTTTCCAGAACTTTTCTGAGGTTTCTGTCATGCTCAGCTTCACCATTACCTTCTACTAGTATGTTATCTACTATAATAGAACCAGGATACCCATACAAATTTGCTCCATTGAACGTTGAAAGACTTCACCTGCAGAATTTATCCCAAATAGCATTCTCACACATCTGTACCTTCCAAATGGAGTACTGAAATGGGTTAGCAATGAAGATTTTTTGTCAAGCAAAATTTGCCAAAATGAACTCTTTGCATCTAAGACAGAAAAAAACAGTAGCATTTGGCATAAGAGCAGCAATTTCTTTGCACTGGATGATTAGGTCTTTTCAGTGCCTTGTTCTAATCTCATGGATCAATACATATTCTGATGTCATCTGAGCTTTTTTATGAGCTACTACCATGAAAGATACCCATTCAGTTGGTTCATTTACTGGACAGATCACACCTTGTTGGATCATTTTGTATAGCTCGGCTTTGACTCTGTTCTGCATAGCTATTGTAACTTTTCGGGCTGGCTTGACAACTGGACTCTCATCTGGATCTAACTTCATGAAGTACACAACTGGAAGCTTGCCAAGTTTGTCTTTGAAAAGATCGGCATAGGTAGAAAAATTAGATTGGGCAAAATTAGAACAGTGATCTTTTAAGCTAATGTGGTGGACTTCCTTGTTAAATGAAAGCAGTCCCATTTTCAAACCATTTCTGAGCCCTAATAATGACTGGAAGTGCCTCTACATAAAATAAGATGTAGCTTCTCCCAGCAGAGTAAAATCAAAGCGTTACTGAGCATTCAGTATAAATCTCTTCACCACCACAAGCAACAAGCTTCACACACTTTGCCAAATCAAGCCTTTCACCAGCGCATACTCTAGCAAATGTTTCTGCTGACATAACATTGCACTTTGAGCCAGTATCAGCTTTGAGCTCTATGGGTTTTCCATTTATCCAAGCAGTATAAAATACTTAATTCTTGGCCCATAAATCTACTACATTAACTGTTTCACTAAGCACTGATACACCATCAATATGAAAAGTATAAGACCCTACACCATGGCTTTCTAAGTGATTAACTCATTTCTTTAAGTGTTCTGTTTTAATAAAAGAATGTGTGCCTTTTGATCACCAAATTCCATTTATTACATTTGTGGCATTGTTCACCAAAAGCTAAGCATCACTTTTAGATTCATGACTGCTACCACAATTACAACAGCTGGCAATGAAATTAGGTGTTGGCCCTTGTTTTGAGTTTGCTAACTCACTCTTATGCTTCACTGAGGCTGTGCAATCTCTGGAACTTTCTAGAAAGCTTTCTCATTTGTGAGCATATTTGTGTGCTTTTCTATAAGCTCATATATCTGACAACTCTCAATGGCCTTATTCAAAGTAAAAAAACTGTCACAAAGCAAAATTGTTCTCACAGCATCATCTTTAATACTACACACAAGTCTGTCTTTTATCAGCTCATCCCATAGATCACCAAATCTGCACATTCTAGCTTTGTTTCTCAAGTCAGTTATATATGCTGCAAAAGTTTCACCAGGCTTTTGATCCCTTGTGTAAAATAAGTGCCTCTCCATTGTAATGTTTGTCTGGGGGTTACACATTTCTCTAAATTTACATTTCAAGCACTCAGGATCCTCCCTTGACTCAGCCAGTACAACAGTATGACATTTTTCCCCTCTCCAGCACAGATAGCAAGTGCATACATAAATAAACGTCCCCTTTCAATGGCTTCTGACCCAGCTAAATTAAGCAGAATAAATGCCTTTGTACAATCAACTTTATCTGAAAATGCAGCCTGTATGAAAATATCATATTCTTGCTCAAACACTCTCCCGTTCTCTGCAATATTAATATCAAACACAAGTGAACCTGGTTTTCGAAATCCTTCAGCCATGCCAACAAAGTATGCCCAAACACACTGAAAATGTGGCTCGTCTAATTATATATGAATAAGCTTTCTCACAGCAACTTGCAGTAACATTCAAATGCATAATAAACCCTTTGAAATACTGTACTTGCGAAATATGCTCTGAAATGGCTGCATTTTGCGAAATAACTTTACTGTCATACTGCACAAACATGTGAACATTTCATACACTTCTGATAACTCAGATATCCTTAATTAATACAAAAAATATATGTTGTAAGAAAAATGTGGTCGTTGCCTTTTATTTTATTCATTTTATGCAATTCATACTTTAATTCAAACATTTGCAAGAGTAATTTGAATATTTCTATCAATATCAGACATTTCAATTTATTTTAATACTATTTAGAGCGTTCTGTATGCTTTATGCGAATACAAAATAGCTTGAGCATGTTTTAACATCTGAAATTTTTCTGACCTGTTTGGCGAATTATACGTGCAGTAGGGATGATCCTCTCCTCTATACTCATTCAACAGTAGCTAGATGCCTCTTGGATTCAAAGTGGAGAAACTGGAGTTCTTTCTGGCAACTAGTCGTTTCAACCATCTCACTTCTGACACCATGTCACTCGTCCATCTATATAAAGAAGATGAAGCAGGTGGGATAGTTCGATTAGATGCTTTATTACACAGAAATACATCAGGATGGATAGCAGCATAATTAAAATATAAACAAACTGATTAACAGACCGACCTTACATACATACATGTTTACATCTCAACGGCTTACTACAAAATGGCAGTCAGACTTGCACATGTTCAGTATTTATATACTTGTGCAAGCCCTTGGATAGCTTCTTAAAGAGATACACACACACATTGATCTACAGAAATGATTCTCCAAGACAGTTTTAAGTTTCCTAGTCTCTCCCTATCACATTTACAATCCTTAAAATGTCCATCAATTCTTCCATGAATTCTGAATAGTCAGTTCAGTGAATTTACACTCCCTCCCTTGTTAAACCCAACAAGATCTACTACAATTTGACCAAGGAAAAGCCAAAACATAGTACATATGGCTGTTTCCAATTTTCTTCTTCACTTTTAAGATGATCTAAGACTGCTACCATTCTTCTTGCCAAGGTATCTTCTCTTGTTTTCTTCATAAATTTTCCCATCATCTTTCTTTTGCTTTCCATATAGATCTTAAACAACGGAACGGGTTTCATTGGCCATATATCCTTCGGCAACTTCTGCTTTCCCACACTTGTGGATGAACCTAGGCTGTCCTTAATAATATTGCTTTCCTCTCAAAAGGATGTATACTGTTCTCTCTCTTCCATAGCTAACCCCGGGTAAATTGCAATCTTCTCTTCCTCATCAGCAATGAGTAATCATTGTCATCAAATAGCCTCTTACCCCCAATCAGCAGCTGCTTTCCTTTCCTCCATACGTTAGATAGAATTCTCTCTTTCAACTGAAAATTCTGCACTTTCATAACTAATGGCCTTGAAAAGTGTGCAGCATAATTTCCCAGGGCTAACAGTGTATGCACCTTATCTAGAAGCACTTCTTCACCTGGAATCCCCATCCTCTGTCTCAGCTAAGTGATAATAAAGGCTTTGCAATCTTTTCCTTTGAGCCATTCTAGAATCCATGAAAAGTGGAGATTCTCTCTCCCATCTTCTATTTCAATCATCTTTTCCGATAATTCCTCTTAAAGTACTTCTAGTTAAGAAAGCTTGCTTGCTGTTTCCCTTTAGATTTCATTGCTGCCACTTCATTGGACTGCTGGGGGAGTGCCTCTTCTAATCATCCAGACAATGGTCCATCTTCTTGATATAATAACAAAGTGACTGATTCATTTGACACACCTCACAAATAACTTGTCCATTCTGGAATTTAACTGCATATCAAGAAGAAAAGTACTATGCTCCATCAGAGGTATTGCTGACTGCATGTTGGTCTGCCCTGCCACTTTTGTCTGATTTCCTTTCTCAACCACAGAAGGCTTCAGGGAATTCTTCTTCTGCCTTTTCTTCCTTCATATGTGTTGGTCCACAAGTCTCCTAGGTGACTTATTTCTCATTTTTGTATAAAAATTTTACTTGTTCTCAGCAGTGCATCCAAAGGAAACCCGAAGTGGCACAGAATGCTACCATTTACTTGAGCGCCATAGAGGATGCCCTGGACTGAATATTTCTGATGCCATATAACTTGCGGATGTATAGTTGGGCCATCAGTATTGAGTTGGAGGCGGCCTTGTACACCAGAAGCAGGTCATCTATTAGCAGTCACTAGGATAACAAGTATAGTGACAGGTTTTGAGGTGGTCTATGTATAACATACTGCTTAGGCCTTACATCTTTTTTGTAAGGTATTTCTGTGAGCATTCCAGTTGTTCCATGTGTCTAGACAGATACATGCTAAATGGGACATTATACTCAAATGATTTGCCAAATGAGTGCTCACTAAAGGGGGAATGACACTGGTAGATCTAGTCACAATCCCTTTGTTTATAAGCTGTGCAACATAGAAGGACTTTCTTATGACAGTGGACACATGCTGGTTGAAATTTAGGTCACTGTCCACAAACGTTTCCAAATCCTGAACAAATGGGTCAACTGTCAAGGGTGTATTGTCAATGTGGTAGTTCCCTTTGGTAGATGACTTGCCAAAGAATATGATAATGCATTTTTTTAGCATTTAGTTTCAGTCCATGATTCTGTTTAGTTTCAATCTATGATTCTGGCACCAGTTATTTGTTTGGGACAAACCTTCCTGCAGGATGCCAGAGTCATTTGGGGATTCAAAAACTGCTCCTAGCTTTCAGTCCTCTACAAACTTAGTCAACCAGAACCATTTTGCATTGTTTTTACTTCAAAGAAGTAGTATAGATTTTGCAAGTCTCTTATACGCAAAAAAAAACTTTTGCGCAGATGATCCAATGTCAACAGTATGCTGAGCACAGCTCAGTGCAAATTTTTTTTCTTCCCTTTTTGATGAAAAACTAATTTCTCACAGTTCATGTCTTTCCACATTTATCAGGGTCTTGAATAAAAGACTTTATGTGAACATAGCTTTGTGCTGGTTGTAGAAGACTAGCTAGAAAAGGATACAGTTGGATACAGCCAATAGAGGAGCTCTGTGAATTCAGAACCTGTAGCAAGTCAAAGGTCTCTTAGCCCTATGGCTCTGAGCTACAAATCAGTGACCCCTGGTAGGTCAGAAACTTCAACTTTTACACCAGGGGCACGGAGAATTTGTATTTAGGGTACAATCAGCAGGGAGCATCAGGAAGAGCAGTACTTAATGTAAGCAGTGGGGGCTTGGACAGACATAAGAAAAGGAGAAAACAGTGTAACAGAAAGACACTGGAATGTAACTTTAAGCAGGCAAAAAATAAGCAGAATATAATATTCTGGCAGCAAAACTGGAATGCAAACAGATGTAGGAGCACAGGAGCACAAATCCTGCAGAAAAAAATTACAATACTGCCGCTAATGCAATTCAAACTACAGTCTAAGGTACCAGACTAGGCAGTAATACATGATTAAATGAAGCTCATATCCTACAGTTGTTCACAATTTTCCCACAACTGCAAATTAAACTACACGACTAAGATCCAAGTACAAGTTCAAAATACAAAAGCTAGCTTTTACATGTAATTCTACTTATGGCGATAGAAATGCGGTATAAGGTATAAATGATGCTCAAACTTGCTGTAGTTCACAATTCTCCCACAATTACAAATGAAGCTATAAGACTAAGGTCCCAGAATAAATTAAAAATACAAATAATTTTTTGGCTAAAAGATGGGAAAGTGCAGAAAAGTAAAAACAAAAGTATCTACACATAGGTCACTACAAGTGTATGAGGAAAGACGTCCAGGATCCTTACCCTCTTTATGTATTACTGCTGTAACAGCCTCTTTCCAGTATACTGGGACCTCTCCTCCCTCTCTAATTTCATTAAATAATAATGTTCAATACAACAGTAGCTCTGAACCTACTGCTATAAAAACTCTATAAGACACCCATCTAATCCTAGAGTTTTAACTGCCATAGTATTTATTACTTCTTGTAAATCCTCCGACCCTAATAAATGGCCTCATCAAAAATTTTCTTTACAGTCAAGCTGAGTCCATATAGGCAGACCTAAAGCACACAAAAATACCTTGCAGTTCCCCCTGTCAATGAATGTTGTTCATTTGCATACAAATCTTGGTAGAAACAATGAAACACCTCCAAAATTTGCTCTACTTTACCCACCTCTATCTCACTTGGATTTCAGACTCAACGTCCCACTGTGGACTTGCTATTGTCTCAACTTGCAACTGAGAAATTTTATGGACTTTGTTGACAAACAGAAATAGGAATGTCAAAATAATGTCTTATGTAGCTTAATATTATCGTCCAGGAAATCAATTACATGTTTATGCTCCCCTAACTGATACTGATCACTTTCTTCAAAAGCAGTTCCTTTAGACTGCAATTGAAGAATATGAGTCTATACCTCCCAAAAATAAGCTTTTTCCTTCTTCCATTTTCCCTCAAGTTTAGTAATAACACGTCTTAACTAAATTCTTTAATAACAGACTCTCATTCCCCTGCTAATGGGGCTTCCAACTCGGTTAACCTCAAATGAACCAGAGATTTGACCCATGTCCTAAACTTTAGGTCCTTTAATTTAAGTCGGAAGACATCAATTCCTTTCTAATCTAAGCTTTTCTTGATTAACCACCACAATATGTACAGGCACATCATCTGATAAGACTAATGGCCCTATCTGAAAGGCAATCACAGTGTAACAATGCTCCCAAGAGATCATTATTTTATCAGTCTTTGACCTGTCAAATGTAAAAATATTTCCAACATAATAGGAAGGCTTTAGCAAATGTGTCCATTAGACCCATATGAGCAGTTATAGTAGAAACAAAACTTTAATCTGGGATCAGTCTAGTTCTCCTGGGACCTTGCTGCACATCTGTGTGCCTTGAAATCATATTCCAATCTCCCAACATCATCATCATATATTCTATGAAAGACACCAACTGACCAAGTAATATCTTCAGATCCCCAAGTTCAATTCTGGGGAAGGGGGGAGCATATATCGTGCTAAATGTTATCCTAATACCTTCCCAAAATCATTTTAATACAGTAAATCTTCTCCATTCCTTGTCAACTAGAGTTTCTTTTATTATTTGGCTGCTCTTATGAATTAATATAACTACACCCTTTCTCTTTGACCCCTGCAGGTTGAGGCTACTGCTAGAGTAAAGACCTCTTCCCAAAACTCTACATGCGTTTCTTGCACACTATATATATATAGTTTTAAAACTCTGTCTCCTTTCACATGGTTGTTTAGGTCATTTATATTCCATGCTAAAAATTTAGCAGTGACCATCTGCTTATACAAATCACCCCTCTCTCTGTTAAACAACAGTCTGTCACCTTTGCTCATAGGAATAAAAAACTCCCTGCAAATCCAAAGAAAAAGTTCAAATATGCTTTTGCATCCTATCAAAATGCATTCACCACCCCCAAGCAATGAGCTGCCAAAATACTGATCACCTGCATCCAAAACTAAGTACTGTGTTTGCAAAAAGGAGTTCTGAGTCTCAGTTCTGTTGCCCCAGACCAATTCTCAAGGCCCAATATCAACTCAAGCCTTTTTTGTCAAGCCCATCTGAAAATGTTTATATCAACAAGAGGAGACGCTGTGGACAACAATTAATAAAGCGTTGAAGAAATTAATTTGGGAGGGTGAGAAGGCAACCTAAGTAGGATAGAATTTTTCCTCCCTACAGAACAAGGTGGTCTCAGATTACCTGATTTGAACTAATACTATACAGATGCAGACAGTGGCGGCTGGTGACTTCAAATCAAAGGGGGGCTGCAGGGGATAGCTGAATGGGTGGGGTCAATAGGAAGAGGTGCGGCCAACTAGAAAGGGGAGGAGCTATGCTCAAAACCACAAAAACTAACTTTAATTAAATATGCTGCCCTGGGTGCCAAACCCTTATTATGAGAGTCCAATCAAGACAAATGAAGTGTAAAAGAATAAAAATATTTAAATGCATTGGCTGCATGACAGCTTACTTAATATCTAGATGGTAGCAAAAATGTTGTGAGGCATGAAAAAATTAATTACTTTTTAAATACATTACGGGAATGCCAGTCAAAATCAAGTATAAGAAAAACAAGGAGCACTCAACTCAAACGACTTCTCCTTGCACTGCAGTTCAAATTATAATTTATACTCAGCTTTATTAAAGCACCTTGCACTGCAGTTCTAATTATAATTTATATTCAGCTTTATTAAAGCACCAAGTAACATGCTGAAAGTAGCAATCTCTGTGATGCCCCCACTTGTAAAAATGTTTCTTATCCAAAACAGACCTGCTGCCTGACAACTATCTACTTGTTTCATGGGGAAAACACGATCAAAGTAAAAATGAAAAGCAAACAAGAAACAAGCTCAAGATACATTGCTTAAATTATTACTGTACAGGTTATGGACCACACATGAATGGTATTCTGTTTAGATTACTGGTAAAGCCCTCAGAGATCACTAGAAGTCTCCAACAAGTGTAATGAGCTTCTTAAAATAATGTAATCCTGTCCTTTACTACAAATACTGTCATATGCATTTCAATATCCAATGTTTATACATTATCTAGTTAAGTATTCTCTGCATGGCAACAACAGAAAGGCTTCAATGTTGGCAATTCTTTAACAGTATGCTTATTAAAGCTTACTTGCATGTTATGATCTCAGACAAGCTTACTTGATGGTCATTAAAGCATTGCTACTTAAAACACAGAGCAACAGGCACTTTGAGTAATAAGCATAAATCAGCAGTACAAAAATATGACAGAAACCAGACCATTCTGCAAAATCGAACAGATGAAAAGCCACTGTAGTACTTGTGTCTACCTTGTATGGGGGGATACGCTGCACATTTACACTGCATAACTGATCCTTGCTTTGCTTGGACACATCTAGACTCACTACATGGGGGAGTGGGGTGCAACAAGTATGTCACAATTTGAAATGTCTCTGGCTGACAGTGATTGGCCCTAACACATTTGTCATACCTCTCACCCTCAGGGCAAGAAATCTGGGCAAAGCCATACATAGAAGTGGGACAAAGGCCCAAAAATAAGGACAATTTTTAAATATTGTTCTTATAAACTTAGAAAAATAATAGAATAGGTCTTACATTAGTATGAATTTTTTGAAGGATATGAAATCTGAAACTCAAATGCCTGTCATTATTTTCTATCTTCAGTCTTTAATGATTTACCACTAATTTGCCAAAAAAACACAATTTTATGAAAAATGAACCAAAAATGTGATGCAACAATATAAAATAGCCACACAATACAGCTGGGAACCTGTCAAAGAAGGGGCACTTTAATATTAGTACAATAGTAATGCTAACTTGAGCAGCTGACAAAATAAAAGAGTCTACGTGCATTTCTGAAATAAAAGTAATCTATAACTCTGATTATTACAGTTATTTCTTAATTGTAAACCCTCCATGTTTTCTTCCAAAATTGCTCTTTTGCAGAGGGATTATTAGGGGAAGAGCAACATTTTGAGCCAAATTCAGGGACAGTTGAGAGGTTTGGCTATGCCTAATTCTATAAAGCAATTTGCATGTACATCTCAACCTGTTAATGTAATAAATCTGGACAAGGCCAAATATATTGGGGGAACATATAAACAGTACTAAAAATTGCTCTTGTATAAACTGGGACAGT
Source organism: Protopterus annectens (assembly GCF_019279795.1). Taxonomy (NCBI): domain Eukaryota; kingdom Metazoa; phylum Chordata; order Ceratodontiformes; family Protopteridae; genus Protopterus; species Protopterus annectens. The sequence continues at coordinate 1,177,713,857 of NC_056743.1, read as the reverse complement.
TGATAGAACAGGTCTTACTTTAGCATGCATTTTTCTGTAGGTTATGAAGTCTGAAACCAGTGTGTCATTATTTAGTGACTTAATTCCTAAATGATTTACCAGAAAACAACAAATTTTATGAGGAACAAACCAAAAATAAGAAGCAAAAAACCTATTCATTCTTTGAAAATCTGGACAGTTGGGAGGTACAGTTCAGCTGGGGCTGTCTAAGTTTGCTGCCCTTCCCCCTCACAAAACCATGGTCGAATGGAGCCTCCCCCTGCAGCCATTCCAATGATTCATTACTTTGCTATTTCACTCCATTTACCATAAACACTAATGTGCATACTGATTTACTTCTATGATGATTTGAACTTCATTTGAAAGTTTTATTTTGCATTTTACAGCACAAACACTAGGACATCTGCTAAACAAACTTGGCATTAAAACGTCTCTGCCCTTGAAACTCTCATTGAAACAACATTAAAACCCACATTCAAAGAAAATACATTTTACCTGTGACAGGTAAAAATTAATTTTGGGCTGTTTTCAAATCATAGGCCCCTTGCATATGAAACATACATGTGCTCTTTGATACACCTTCCTATTGCTTTGAACATTTTTCCAGTAAACAATGAAACAAAACTGCCCAATTCAGAACATTTCCATCATAAAAGTCTACTCAAACGTCTACAGTCCACTATTATCAGTAAATATGTACAATTCTACAGTCCACCATTATCAGTAAATATGCACAATCTCTGAAGTAGTAAAAAAGTAATCTAAATAATTCCACGTTAAATAAATCTGTAATGAAGAGGTTGCTGCTAGCAGTCACCTTTATATTTCATGGTTTCATCGAACAATAAAGTGTCTGATACCCCTGAGGTATAAATTGCCTAAATTACATTAAAAATAAGCTAGTAATATTGCAATAGGAAATGGATGGCAAACTGATAACAGGCTCATAATTAGTATCTTAACTTTCAGTACGGCAGCATTCACCCCTTATGGGAGTAGAACCAACAACCTTCTGCATCAAAAGCAAGTACATAGCCTGTTGTGCTATTAGCACTAAACTTCTCTTCCCCTGCAGCTCTCAGCTCCTTGTAAAATCTACTCAATACTCAACTGCATCTCAACTTCACAGCACAAGAAGTCTGGAAAATGCCAAATTTATTGGGGTGGGTCAAACATTGCTTGTATAATCTTGGAAAGCTGCTAGAATAAAATGCTGTGTTACCACCATACATTTTACTGCCAAAGTCCCTGTGCAAAAAAAGAGTTAGAACAACATACCACTATGCCAAACCACCTGCTTTGTGAAAGAAAAATGCTGTGTTACAACCGTACATTTTACAGACAAGGTCCCTGTGCAAAACAGTCAAGAGCAACATACCACTACGCCAAATCAGCTGTTTTGTGAACGAGAGGAAGACTGAAACTTAAATGGCTATCATTTAATGAATTCAATTCTCACCATAGCTGTCAACCTCTTAGCACAAAACACCTGGACAAACCCAGTAATGAGGGAATACAGCCCTCAAACATATTCAGTGAATTCAGTTCTTGCCATAGCTGTCAACCTTAGCACAAAAAACCTGGACAAAGCCACTAACAGGGTATTACAGTCCCAAAAATAAGGAAAATTTTCAAATAGTCATCTTATAAACTTAAAAAATTGCTATAATAAAAGGTTGTGTTACTATATATTATTGCTAGAATAAAAAGTTGTTTTATCATGTATTTTCTGAAAACTATGAAGTCTGAAATTCAAATGCCTGTAAATTTTACTTCTGATGGAACAAAAACAATTTTCAGCAGAGGCCCAGGGAGAAATACTGTAGACACGTCTTTGTAAAATGGCAGGACACCAGAGCAAATCCACACAAACACAGAGATAAGATGCAGACTCCACAAAGAAGGCACCCCAGCCAAGAATCAAACCAGAAAACCTATAGCTGTGAGGCAACAATACTGCCACTGCACCATCAAATATGGAAGGAACTAAACATTCAGAAACCTGAAGTCTGAAATTCAAATGCCTGTCAATTTTATTTAACATTTGTTAATCAGGACAGTCTGACTTGGAACAAAAAAACAATTTTCAGCAGAGGTCCAGGAAGAAATAATGCAGACATGTTTTTGTAACATGGGAGGACACAAAAGCAAACCCATACAAACACAGGGAGAAGATAACAGACCCCACAAAGAAGGAACCCCAGCCAAGAATCAAACCTGAGAACCTGCAGCTGTGAGGCAACAATGCTACTACTACACCATCAAATATCAAGCATTGCAACATTTACAAACCACAGATATTATGAGGAACAGATCAGATCAAATATGAGGCAAATATCTGCAATTTGTTTACAAATGGTGGTGGATAGGGAACTCGAGTCTTTAACACCTGCATACAGGGTTCAAGCCTGAGGTATTCCCTACCACACCACCATGAGCGCCTGGGGCATTTTCACACACACACACACACACACACACACACACACACACACACACACACACACACACACACACACACACACACACACACACACACCTATTCAAACAGTAAAAGCTAGCATACATCCCCATCTATTCAAACAGTAAAAACTAGCATACATCCCCATCTATCTATTCAAACAGTAAAAACTAGCATACATCCCCATCTATTCAAACAGTAAAAACTAGCATACATCCCCATCTATTCAAACAGTAAACATCCCCATCTATTCAAACAGTACAAACTAGCATACATCCCCATCTATTCAAACAGTAAACATCCCCATCTATTCAAACAGTAAAAACTAGCATACATCCCCATCTATTCAAACAGTAAAACTAGCATACATCCCCATCTATCTATTCAAACAGTAAAAACTAGCATACATCCCCATCTATTCAAACAGTAAACATCCCCATCTATTCAAACAGTAAAAACTAGCATATCCCCATCTATTCAAACAGTAAAAACTAGCATACATCCCCATCTATTCAAACAGTAAAAACTAGCATACATCCCCATCTATCTATTCAAACAGTAAAAACTAGCATACATCCCCATCTAGTCAAACAGTAAACATCCCCATCTATTCACACAGTAAAAACTAGCATACATCCCCATCTATTCAAACAGTAAAAACTAGCATACATCCCCATCTATCTATTCAAACAGTAAAAACTAGCATACATCCCCATCTATTCAAACAGTAAACATCCCCATCTATTCAAACAGTAAAAACTAGCATACATCCCCATCTATTCAAACAGTAAAAACTAGCATACATCCCCATCTATTCAAACAGTAAAAACTAGCATATCCCCATCTATTCAAACAGTAAAAGCTAGCATACATCCCCATCTATTCAAACAGTAAAAACTAGCATACATCCCCATCTATCTATTCAAACAGTAAAAACTAGCATACATCCCCATCTATTCAAACAGTAAACATCCCCATCTATTCAAACAGTAAAAACTAGCATACATCCCCATCTATTCAAACAGTAAAAACTAGCATACATCCCCATCTATTCAAACAGTAAAAACTAGCATACATCCCCATCTATTCAAACAGTAAAAACTAGCATACATCCCCATCTATTCAAACAGTAAAAACTAGCATACATCCCCATCTATTCAAACAGTAAAAACTAGCATGCATCCCCATCTATTCAAACAGTAAAAACTAGCATACATTCATATAGTAAAAAGCACCATACTTTCAAACACACTTACCTGTCCCGGCTGTCCATTCTCCATAATATCCCAAACGCCCGCGCAATACTCCAAGACCCGCGAGATTCCCGAGATCCAAACCCCTTCCCGACGAGACTACTGCAGCAATTCCTGACTGCAACACCAGCAGTCCGGCCCCAACGCGTTTTCCCAGTGAGTCTGTGCACTTTAAAAGTACACAGATGTCTCCTCTGTTCCCCTATTGGAACTGCCGGACTGCCTGGAGCATGCGCATAGACTCGCAGTAGTCTGGACTACTGCGCATGCGCAAAGTCCGCGAATTTTTTAAAACTTTTTTTTTCTTTTTTCTTTTAATTTGTTTTTAATTCTTTTTGTTGAGGGGGCTGCAGTCCGGCAGTCCAATAGCACGGGCCGCCCCTGGATACAGAGTTAAGGCTTATATACATAACCCAAGCAGAAGGTTACAAATAAAATTAGAGCGGCATGATGCCAAAATAGGGGATGGAGATGGTGGAATTCAAGATATAAGGACACAGTACGATTCTGGATGCAGGTGTAATGGGAAAAAGAGAGAAATGTAATTGAGAACATGTTTTTTGGAGAATGCAATGTGTTGGCATATTTTAAAAATCCTTTCACACTTCACTGTCAGAAATATTTGAGAAACAAATTATCATAACTAAGGAAATTAATTTTCTCATCTGAGCTAGAAGAGATGAATCTTGAGAGAAGGAGCAAAGGGACATTATTTCCTACAGACTGCTGATCACCAGAAAGCTTGATAACTGCTTCACATGTGCCAGCTTGGAATTTGTGCTTATATTTTACTCCTGGTGACACAATGAGCAGTGTGCATTGATTCCAGAATGTTTCTGATTGTGCAGTGAGTGTCTGTGTTAGACCTTCCTAATTAGACTGGTTGCTGTTTGAGACATCTACCAGGAAAAGGCTACAACAAGCCTACAGATCCCTGCTTCATCTGGGACAAGACTGTTGATTACCAAAGAGCCTGTGGCCTGCTTCTCATCTTGGGATTGGTATTACTCTTTTTGCTTCTGGTAAGAGAAGAAGCAAAGGAGCATTGTAACCCAGCAGCATGAAGTTATGGTGAGACCAGCACTAGTAGTAGCTAGACTGTAGCCATTCAAGCGAAAAGAATAGTTGTGTAAAATCTTACCATAACCATAGATGTCCTTCTCTTCCATGTTGCATTATTCATAACATGGGGGGGATTCTCCACCTAGGCAACCCGAATGTCCAGCCAGTATACAAAACACTTTTGCTACTGCAAGGTACATGGGATGTCACACAACAGAAGCAGGGAGGATAGGCTATAAAAAGGACGTTCACACGTATCATCCTCAGAAATGAATGCCCCAGTCAGAACACCAGTCCAAGTTTAAAAAGGAGAGGCAAACTATCATCCAGAGAAATGTAAGGACCAAGGAGGAAGGAGGGTGGGACAGAATACTGCAACATGGAAGAGAACATCTATAGTTATGGTAAGATTTTACACAACAATTCTATGTCCTTCTATTCCCATGTTGCAGTATTCATAATATGAGAAAGAGTACCAAAGCTCATGAATGGGAAAGGGAGGATGGAACAGAGGATCTCTCCACAAAACCGTGCAGGTTTGCCCTCGCAAACCCTGCTCTGGATCTAGATATCCCATCTAGCTTGTAATGTATGGTAAAAGTGTGGACAGAAGACCATGTAGCTGCCTCCAAAATGGAAGCAGCATTCAACCCCTTGAAAAAGGCCCCAGATGAAGCAATAGCCCTAGTGGAATGAGCCTTCACGGAAGAAGAAAGCGTTTTACCATGGAAAACACAGCAGAAAGAAATGGCCTTAGAAATACATGAAGAAATAGTTTGTTTTGACACAGGCTTTCCCAGAGACCTGAGGTGAATGGAAACAAAAAGTTGCTCTAATTTCATAAAGGAATTAGTTTTATCCAGGTATAATCCGAGTTATCTATACACATCCAAAGTATGTAAGACTCTTTCACTGGAATTTTGAGGTAAGGGAAAGAAGGTAGATAAATTAATAGATTGATTAAGGGACAAATCATTAACCACCTTAGGCAAGAAAGAGGGACTAGTACGTAGAGAGATCCTATCTATGTGGAAAATGAGTAAAGGTTGAGATACCACTGAAGATTGGAGTTCAGAGACTCTCTTAGCAGAAGTGATGGCCACCAGCAGCACAGTCTTCCAAGTGCAATGCTTTAAGGAAGCCATGGCAGGAGACTCAAAGGGGGCTTGGGTGAGTTTTTTCCAAAACAAAATTCAAATCCCAGGGTGGAGGAACAGGTTTCCTGGAAGTTCTGATATGAAGGACGCCTTTAAGAAAAAGCTTAGCCTCGAGCCTACACGCTAAGGAAAGGGAAAGAGGCAGGCATGCAGAAATGGCAGATAAATGGGCTTTTACAGAAGAATAAGCCAATCCAACCTTAAGCAACTCACACATGTAAGACAAAATTAGAGGGATATCCACTAAAAATAGATCTAGCTGTTTCTTTAGACACCAGATAGAGGACCTCTTCCATCTGGACAAGTAGGTCTCCTAGTATTAGGTTTTCTGGCCTCCTGCAGCACCAGAAGCATGTTCTCAGAGGAAAAGGTGTCAAAAAAGGGATCAGAAGCCTATCCCTCAAAGAGTTAGGTTCAGGGTTGTTAAATGTGGGTGAATCAGTAATCCCTTGTCTTATGTGAGAAGGTCCACCCTGTAAGGCAACTTGTGATGACTGCCCTTGGATAAATGCAAAAGAAGAGGGACCCAGTGCTGTCTTGGCCAAAAGAGGGTCACCAACAAGATTTTTGATTTGTCCTGCTAAATCTTCAGCAGAACCTTTCTGAATAAGTGGGTGGGGGGGTGCATAAAGAAACATCCCCTTAGAAAGATACTGAAAGGGCGTCCACCTTCCATACCAGAGGGCCTGGGATTCTGGCACAAAAATGTGTAGTTTGTCTATTCAGAGGGAAGGCAAAAAGATCTATTTGAGGTGTACCCCACCAGTGGAGAATGTCCAGAAACACATCCCTGTGGAGCACCCATTTGTGGGATTGAGTCATGGACCTGCTTAGAGTGCTGCCAGAATATATTGAGCTGAAGGAATGTAAACTGCTTGCATGGTGACTTTTGATTAAGAAGCAATCTCACAAGCCTGAAGAGCCAATCTGAAAATCAGATAAGATTTTTTTTTGCCCCATTTGTTCACATACCAAATGATTGGGATGTTGTCTGTGAACAGCTGCAGGGGGACTGGGTGGAGAGAAGATTGGAAAGCTTGAAAAGCAAAAATCAAAGCCATTCCTTTGATATTTATGGTGATATTTATGGGCTCCTTCCTTATAGAGTGGGACCAAAGACCCTGGACCTTCTGGTTTCCCAAGGTTGCTCCCTACCCCAGGTCTGAGACATCTGTAAATAGCTACTCCACAGGAAGAGAAGGCTACAGAGGGAGACCTAGGTTCAGTGAAATTTGCTGAATCTACCACTGCAGTTCTTTCTTCAGACAAGAAAGAAAAGGAAGAAAAAAATCCATGGGATGTGCATGCTGGAACCAGAGAGATTTCAGATACCACTGGAATTTCCTCATGCAGATTTTGCCCAAGGGTAGCATGTGAATAAAGGATACCATGAATCCTAGAAGTCTGAGAAACTCCCCAGCTATCAAGGAAGTGACTGATAGGAGCTGGTGAGAGTAGGCTAAGAGAGACTGCACTTTCAGAAGGGGCAGAAATGCCATCATGAGATCTGTCTTTATCCTGCACCACAGGAACACCTGGTCCTGAGAAGGACTGAGGGAGGATTTCTTGTAGATGACAGTTAACCCCAGGCTTAGAAGCAAGCTGATGGTTGTGTGGAGATTCTCCAGCAGAATTTCTGGATGAGCTGCTTGAATGAGCAGATCGTCTAAGTAAGAATAAACATGCATTCCATGAATTCTGCAAAAGGCAATAACAGGGATATGAAGATATGTATCTTTGATATCCAGAAACACCAGAAAAGCTTGAGGCAGAAAATGTGAGAACAAGGTTTGGAGGGTGAGCATACAGAAGGTGGGAACCTGTAGAAAGAGGCTGAGGTGAGACAGGTCCAGGATAAGTCTCCATGGGCCATCCTTCCTGGGAACTAGAAACATCTTTGAGTAAAACCCTCTTCCTCTTTTCTGAGAGGGGACTTCCTGAATGGTTCCATGTGAAATCAGGTCCTCAAGTACCTGAGGGAAAAGAAGAAACTGGTCATGAGGGGGTTGAGGGATACCCACGAAGGGTGGAATGGACTTCCAAACCATGTAATATCCATTTTGGACAATTGAAAGCACCCATTTGTCTGTATTAATATTTGTCCAAGAAGAAAGGGGAAAGAGAGGTGCTGGGAAACAGGAATATTTGTAAGACTGGGCAGGTAGTCACAGACTACCTGGTTTGTCTGGAAATGGGGGCTTTTGAGCAGTGGCAGGCTGAGTCCTGCCTCCTAGAAGAGCCTTGCTTGTGTGGCCCTTTCTAGGAAGTGGATGTAGGGGTACAGGACTTTTTCCTCATAAAATGTGCCTTAGAAGGATAATTCCTATGGTACTTAGGAAATGGGGGCACAAAAATATACTTAAGTTCCTGTAACTCCTTCCCTTTTTCTTGAAGAGATTTGAAAAGGACAGCAGCATTAGCTCCAAAAAGGGCAGAATTATCCACAAGTTTTGCCTTGATATCATCATGCAAAGGTTGTAATCCCAACCAAGAATATCTTCTTAGCACAGAGTCAGATGCAGCTGATCTGGCAGATACTTCAGATGCATCATACCTGCACTTTGTTGAACGATGAGTCACTTGTGAAGAGGCTGTCAAGAGAGAAAAGAGTTGAACCTTGACTGCAGAGTTTGACAGCAGCTATGAAGATTGAGAGAGCAGGGCCAAAACATATTTGGACATATGTGTTTGGTAATTAATGGCTCTGAAAGCCAGTGTAGATGAAGTATAGACATTTTTACCCAGTCTCTGCATCATCTTACTGTCTTTATCAGATGGAAGTAAGGAAGCAGAAGGCAAACGTTTAGAAGGTCTATCTGCAGGCACTGAGATAACAGCAGGATCTGCAGGAGGACATTTAAAAAGAAATGTACTGTCCTCTGGCACCTTATAAACTCTATCCAGTCTTTTTGAGGCAGGGGGGGTGAGAGTCAGGTGCCTTGGCTGCTGAAAGGAAGGCATCCAAAAAGGCAGGTAACAGGGGGTATAGCAGAAGGGTAAGGGGAGTATATCTGTAAGAGATCATAGTACCTCTTCTGCACCTCTGAGACGTGAGTGCAGTCCCACTTAAAAAAGTCTCTCATCCTAGAAATGGTTTCCCCAAAAGAGATGTCCTCCCCTCAGGGGAGTCAGTCCTTTCTTGGATGACGTGCACCTCAGAAAACATGCAGTAGCAGTAAGTGAATATAAGAAAAATTCCCAACAGGACACTTACTCTGCGATCAGACAAATGAGAGAAGATGGCATTTGGACTGGCGGCAGACAAGTTCTGAGGATGGTATGTGCGGATGTCAGTTTTATGGCCTACGCTCCCTGTTGCCTTTGTGCAATGTCCCACATACCCTGCAGTAGTAAAAGTCTTTTGTATACTGGCCGGATGTTCGGTTCACCTAGGCAGAGAATCCCCCATGTTATGAATACTTCAACATGGGAATAGAAGGACATCTCTTCTTTTCATCAATCTTGACAAAGCTAATTCTTTCTTTTCAGTAAGTACTGGTTGATTATTTATTTATTTTATTTTACATTTGTTTACCGGGTAGTGTCGGACTGGGCCGGTAGCCCATTTTTAGTGGAGACCTGGGGACAAAAGCTCCAGAAAAAAAAAACAAGACAGATAAAAATACAGAAATTACATCAGAAAGAATAAAAAACTGCAATACAAATTATATGCAATAAACAAAAGCCTAGATAATATTCTTACATTACAGCTACAAAATTAGAAATGTAAACCACTGAAATATAGATAACTAAGTAAAAAACAGAAAAAGTGAAAGAGGCAATGAGGAGACCTAACTGACAAGGCATGTGTACACAGCTATTTAGAATCTTAAAACACTGACATTTTGGAATACTGAAAATTTACAGTGCAATAAGCAGTGAGGAAGCAATTAGTTGTAACACTGAATAAAAAAAAAGAAAAACAGCATTTGAGCTGAAAATGAAATGAGCATAGGAGAGGAAATCAGTAGGAGAGAGGAGTTATCCGGGGGGGGGGGGGGCTACAGGGCATAGCCAGTTGCTTTTAAGATATTCTTTTATTTTTGTTTTAAATGAAGAGTAGCAGGGGGTGCAGTGTATGCTTGGGGGAAGAGCATTCCAGGACTTGGCTATTTCATTAGAGTAGAGGTTATTTTGAACAGTGGTCTGTTGGAAGACGTAAGGGACCTGCAGTGTACCTGTAGTTGGAGAAGGGTTGAAATTGTGGGGCAGCTATGAGGGTTATGAATGATTTTGTGGGTGAGGGTAAGCTGGTTTACGGTTAGCAGGTTTGGAAGTTCTAGCCAGTTAAGTTGTAGAAGAGCAAAACAATGATGGGATTTATGGGGATGATTAGTGGCAAACTTTGCGAGTTTGTTGCAGCAGGATTCAAGGTTATACAGGTTGGCCTTGCATACGTGGGTGAATATGTGCGAGCAGTAGAGAAGTGTAGAGAGAAGTTGTGATCTACTCGTGGTTAGTCTGGCTTGGGGTGTTAGGTAGGGTTTGGCTCTATAAAAAGTACCGAGTTTAGAATTGACTTTTTTGACAGTTAGGGAAATGTGAATATCAAATCCAAGATGGTCATCTATTGTAATACCTAGGAGTTTGGCCTGGTTAATAGGTTCTACTTTGGTGCCATTTGAGCAGTGAATAGAGAGGGATAGGTAGTTGGACTTGGTAGTTTTGTTTGTAAAGATTATTAATTTAGTCTTGTTTGGGTTTAGAATGAGTTGGTATGTGGATAGGAAAGTTTCAATTTCTTGGAAAGCTTTTTGCATTTTTTCTTGTATTCTTTGTGGAGAAGGGGGTGGAGCAGATAAGAGATGCATCATCTGCGTATTGGATGATTGAGGCAAGTTGGATTGCTGTATTAAGGTTATTAGTAAATATGATGAAGAGGAGGGGGCCAAGTATAGAACCTTGGGGTGCACCAGTGGATACTGGAAGTAGTGGGGAGTTTGTTCTTCCATTTAGTAGCCTGTTGATGGTTTGACAAATAACTGGGAAACCATGGCAGGGATGCTGGACTAAGATTGTATGCAGCAAGTTTTTTTTAAGTAGCAGTTGGTGGGAAATTGGGTCAAAATCTTTTAATATGTCCAGAAAAATTGCAGAGACGAATTGTCCATTGTTCATAAGGTGCTGGATAGTATTAGTGAAGGATAACAAGGCTGTGTTTTTGCTATACTGGGGTCTAAAGCCATGCTGAGAATCGAATAGAAGGTTGTTAAGAGGTAAGGTGGTCGAGGAGTTGCAGGTGAATACACTTCTCTAGGATTTTGGCTATGGGTGGGAGGATAGCTATGGGGCGGTAGTTAGAGATGCCTCCAGAGGGGCCTCCATTGTGGAGGGGGATGATGTGAGCAACTTTTCAGAGGAGGGGCACATATTGTTCAGAGAGTGAGTGATTGATTAATATAGAGATAGGATAGGCAATAGATGGAGTAGCAATTTTTAGGAATTCGTTTGGTAGTTGATCGGCAGCCAGTCAGCAAGGTTTTAGTTTACTTAGGAACCTTTTTAATGTAGGATGGATGAACTGGTTTAAAGGAGTTAGTGGAATTTGAGCCAACGGAGGTGAGTGTGAGAGGCTGTTTGTGGTTGTCAAGGACAGAGGAGATGGAGTTAATAAAATGTGAGTTGAACTGTGAGGCTAAGGATATGGAGGTACTAGCTGTGGAAGGAGAGGGGTTGGAGGATTTACCAGGGTTGAGGAGGAAGTTAACTGTTTTCCGGAATTTTTATGGGTTGTGTAGGTACTTTTGTTGAGAGGTTTGGAAGTAGTGCTTTTTATCACTGCTAATTTTTTTCTTAGTTTGGCTTCTTAATTGCTGATAAGAGGTGAGGTTGGATTTGTTTTTGGTAGATAGGTATAGGACCCTGGCTCTGTCCCTTTGTTTAATCAGTTGTTTAGTATCATGGGAAAGTCATGATAGTTGTTTGGATTTGAGGCATATTTTCCTGGTGGGGATTAAGCTATTTAGTATTTCAAGAAATCTGTTGTTAAAAAATTCAACTGCAAGGTCCAGGTTTAGGCTTTTTAAAGTAGAACAATCACAATGTTTTAGTAATAGATCAAATAGTTCAGGTGAGAAATGTTTCTTACTGTGGATGTATTTGAAGGTATTTTCAAACTGAATTTGAATTCTTTTTCTAAGTAGAAATGTAGGGGCATGGTCACTAAGACGGATAGGAAGGCAGCTGGCTTGGTCACTCAGGATTGGCTTGTTAGTTAATATCCAGTCCAGTAGTGACTCTTTTTCTAGAACATTTGTCACTGCAAGTAGGACAGTTTATAACTTGTGAGAAATTTTACAGGTTAATAAAATTAGTAGGGGAGTCTGAGGAGCAGGAGAGATAGTCGAGGTTAAAGTCACCTAGGATGATAGTTTCTTGATTAAATGTGTAGGCAGACTATGATAGGAGAAGTTCAATGCTGGGAAGGGTGTTGCTGGGGGGGCAGGTATGTGGCTATGATAATATGGTTTTGTGAGGATTTAGTAGGAGGTGGGTGATAAGAATCTCTGCACTGTGGATGTCTGGAGGTGTACAGCTTACTTTCTCTAGAGTTAGGGAGTCTTTAAACATAATTGATACACCACCTCCTCTTTTGTTTAGTCTGTCTTGTCTTATAATGTTATAGCTGCTGAAAGTAATTTCAGAGTCCTTGATGTGAGGTTTTAACCAGGTCTCTGCAATGACACCTATGTCAGGAGAGTATGTGGCAAGGACAGCTTGAAATTCACTAATTTTATTTACAAGGGTTCTAAGGCTGAAGTTGGTTATTAGGTCAGATTTTGAGTGAGTATGTATATAGGTATGTTCCTTTGACCTACAGGGAGCTTGGTTAGAAGAGTATAAATGAAAGTTTGGGAAGTGAGGTTGAGCTGGAGGTATATCATTGTTGGGATACAAGTCAGCTAGTAGTTTGATATGTCTAATGGAGTGCAGTAGAAGTTTTTTTTAGTTTGGTGATGGTCTAATGGTATCTGAAAGTGGGCAGTTAAGTGTGTGAGGTTTTTGTATGTCTGAAATTATAGAGAAGAGAGTAGGAAGTACTGTACAGTTGTGGGCAGATGTAGCTATAAGGTTTGGGAGGAGGTTGTTAAATGGCAAGAGTTTGAGCTTGAAGGTGATGGAAATTAACTGTACACATAATGGTGGTCAGAGGCATTGTAGGCCAGGAATAGAAAGGCTGATAGAATAGTGTAGTACATAGAGTAGTGGAGTTGCATATTTGTTGGAAAGATTCAGGGTTAGAATTAGGGGAGAGGGGTTGAGTAATATGGGGAGGAGTGGATACAAAGAAATAGCAGTTGTGAGTTTAGACTTTGAGAAGGGATAGGGAGGTAGTGTAGGTAGGATAAGTGTAGTGGGAGGGGTGAGAAAGGCTGGGGTTGTGAGGTTGATTGGTGATAGAAAGAAATGAGTGTGGCATGTATAGGTATAAATGTAATGAAAGAGGGAAAGGGGTGTGTGTGGGAATGGGGGTAGGGTAGGGTAGGGGAGTGGAGTGAGCCTGAGTGAAGCAATGGAGACCGGAGCGGATTAGTGCGAATCTCAGTATGCTGTTTGTGAGAACTGATTAGACAGATTAGCTGCTGTCTACCCTAACTTCAACTTCAGAACATCTCCCTAAATACTTCATACATAAATCATTAGGATCTTCTTATTAGTTTCCCTTCAAGTGTTTGGCAGTGCCTTATATAGATGCAGACACCTTGAGTTGACATTTTTCCTGTAAAAACACCCTTGCAATGTCATCAGTACTTAGCAGCCCATAGGGCAACTAGTTTGCAATGACACACACTACCCCCAGAGTTGCAAACCAACTAAACCTGACTTTACTTTATATTCACATTGCAACTATCTAATGAACAAAAAGGGTCTGTTTTTATGGATATGAACTTTCCCACTATCTCCGTTACCCACTTGGTGGCTATGGGCATCCTGAGGCAATGCAGAAATTGTCTCATGTTTACTGACAACCAGCTAATTGTCAAACAAACTGACAAGGTGTCAAAGATATATATTTACACAATGTCACTGGAAGCAAAGCTCTCACATTAAAAGCACTCAATGTCAATCTGTTTGTCAGTAGTAGACATGCTGCACCCATCACACACTTCAAAGCAGGCACATAGACCGACATATGCTGAGGAACTTAAATATAACCTTTCTAAACCCCAAAGACTTCCTAGACAAAGTACACATAACAAATACCCTCACCAGCCCCAAATGCACTCTTTCAAAACAACACCCTCATCAACACCTACAGCCACATTTCATGGAGCCCCTACTTCTAAAACCATAAGGCAAACACCACACAATCTAACATTCTTGTCACTGGTTACTCCATTGTGAGACATACTGATGTCCCTCTCACCACGGTGAGTAAGGAGAAAGTCATAGTCAGTTGCTTATCAGGGCCCAGGATCCACCACGTTACACATGCACTCAGGTCTTTGGACCACAAGTACCAGTATAACTCAGTCATATTGTCTATGTAGGTGTAAATGACCTGAGACATACCTCCCTAGACCATATGAAGAAAGACATCATGGAGATCTCAGAATATGTGTCCCAGGCTGGTAGCAGCCTAGCACTGAGTAGCATTTTACCTTCTCCAAGGATGATGTCACAATATGAACAGAAGATGACTAACCTAGTTTCTTGTGTTATTCTAAGGGGGTGCAGTATTTATCAGTAAGAGTGGTGATGGTTAACAGACCATGCTGCTTTGCCAAGGATGGTCTGTACCTCTCCCCTCCAGGCTTTTGAATATTAGCTAAAACATTGTCTCCTGCATAGTGTCTTTTTTAGCCAATGCAAAACTGAAAGTACTTCTGAAATAACAAATCAAAACCAAGAAAATCTAAAAGTGTTACTGCTGAATGTTAGGAGTCCAAACAAGAAACTCCATTCCCTGCAAGCCCTTCTCATCCTAGAGAATGCTGATATCTGTAAAGTCTCTGAGACATGGTTTAAAGCCAAACAGATCACACCAGCAGTGTAAAGATATAATGCCTTCCACACATTTGGACCTGCTACTAAACAGACAGAGACTACAGGTGGTTGTGCCTTGATTTATATAAAAAATAAATATACCTAAAGGCCAGTCAAACAGGATAATGCACTTGAGCTTCTCCATATTCAAATCACCATAGGCAAATTCTGTTTGTTTCTGTATAAGAGAGAGAAAGTATGTGTCTATGTATGTGTATGTAATTTGAACTATCCTGTTCTGTTTTTATGAGAGATAAAGTGCATGTGTGTCTGTGTTAGTTACTATGTGAGAGAGGAAGTGTGTGTGTGTGTGTGTGTGTGTGTGTGTGTGTGTGTGTGTGTGTGTGTGTGTGTGTGTATAAAGGCTTTTTTACTGACTTATCAAAAAAGAGAAAATGCAATAAACATCTGGCCATGTTAAACATGAGTGCAATGGAGAAGGTAGAAAATAGGTTGGTGCTTATTACTGCTAACAGATCACATGAATTGCTACTGTGGGGATCTGTCTCAACCAGTAAATGCATGGAATAGCCAAATGCATCACACTAGGTGTCTCATCCCATGTCTCAAGTCAAGTTTTTGCAGCTTAACCTTCTCCAGTCCTATAGCCTGCATAATCACCTCTCACGGCTCATTCATCATTTTGGCAGAGGTAGCTCCTCATTCATTCCACAGACACACACACACACACACACACACACACACATGTACACACACACACATACTGACAGTCATATATTTTGCCTGTTCCTCAGTTGATAGAATGTCTCTGATGTGTCTTCCTATTTTTTCCCTGCCTGTTGTAAATCATGAATGATTGTGGTTAATTAATAATGCTAGACATTACACTTTCATTTTTTTCTTTTTGTTCAAAAAGTACATTGTGATGCTATAACCTATTGCTCTATTAAATTTTAATGTGCCACAGATAAATATTTAAAAAATCTCCCTGGTGTTGGCTATTATTCCTTCTGGCTTTGTCCAGAATTCTTGAATGCAGCCTATTATAGGTACAGCAGCCCACAAAACTGACATACTACATGCATCACGACTGTCCCTAATTTTACAAGATATCCTTAATTTTAACTTATGCTTGCCCTGTCCCTCATAGCTGATAGGCTATTGCAGTCAGTCAGTAGTACCAGACATTAGAGTTTGAAACTTCCTACAGTCCAGAAAATACATCTTTAGATAAATGCTTTGTACTGCAGTGGTACACCTCTCAACCTGCAGACAGTGAAATAGATACAAAAGCCCTTGAAATAAATGTAGTTTATCCAGCCAAATGTCTGGACATCTAATTAGCATAAACTTTGAATAACAAATAGCACATAACTCTTCCCAATTCCAGAAGGAAAGTGGAATATTACTCTGAACAATATCAATCACTGTAAAATCTGTATTGCAAGATTCTACCACAGACTGTAATTTATTTTTCCTTCTAAGAAAAGACAGGTGTAGGATATGCACTCTCTTTATTTACATTACTGGTGCCACTAGTATGTCTGCCATATAATGTGTTTTTTGTATAACAGACAGCTTCAAAAATCATTTGTAAAGAGGGGGGATTAAGAAACTTATGTGAAGGAGTAAATCAAGTCTGAGAATAGCTACAAGCCTCCAAAAACTGGCACATCATGTGCAGGAGTAAATAAGGCCTGAAAACTGCAACATTCCTTCAAAATAAGGATAGTTGAGATTTGAGAGGTCTATGCAGAGGACTAAAGGACAACTGATGAGGAGCTTCCTAAGCCAAAGTTGCTAGGTTTATGGCTTTTCCTCCCAGTGTGGAATTTAAACCAACCGTTTGTTGCTGTATGAAAGAGAAGGTGTGTGTGTGTGTGTTGCTATGTGAATGGACAGTGGAGCTATATTCTATGTGCTAGTATCCATATTCATTTAATACGTATGGTGAGGTGAGTGTCTACAAACATAACCTGGCCAGTGTGTGAAAGCTGGTGGTTTAGTATTAGTCAGACTGTGTTTGTACCGTAAGCTGCATGCCATCACAAGTATACCTCATGTGCTGGTTTGCATTTTTACTTTCTGAGACTGCCTAAATGGAAAAAAAATATAACTGTTGAAAAAAATCTCTTTAAAGGCTTGATTGTTTTCGACCAGTGATGGTTGTGTTCTTTGTTTTAAGTCAAGTAGAATTCAGACAAGTACACTATTTGCCAGATGGTAGTAGATTTTTCATGTCTGGCATTACCCCCACACACAAAAAAATGGTAGACAAGACAACAGACTCACCTTACCTGGTGGTATGTGTGCCCAGAGGACAAAAGAACAAGTAAGCATTGGCTATTAATATGGGATGGTACCTTGATGATGGCAAGGCCTTGTTTAATACTAGTGTATTGAACAATTGCATTTGTTTTTATTTGAAGCTGTAAGATACACAGTCTTAGTCTGCATATTGCTAGAGAATGTAATTATTAATTAAAAAAAATACCATTCATCATGCATTCTTGTTCATTTTAAATATTTGTCATATGCAACTTTTTATTTCTTTAGGAGGTAAATTTTGCCTATTTTACCCCAAATGAACCCAAAACCAACTCCTTTGTTTCTTGTTCAAGCAGTCCTATCTAGGTTTCATTTGTGTAAGGAATTTCTGGAATCTCTTTATATTTAAAAAATCTTGGATATTCTTTGAAAGTAAGAGCCCATGCTGTCATAATTTCAAAATTAAAGTTCATGGTTTACAGTCTGTTTCCTAATCATGGTGACTTGCATCATTGTTTGTTTTAGGTGCCTCATTGCTTGCTTTCAGTACCTACATACTTATTGTTGCTTGTCAGGTCAGGAAGAAACAGGCGAATGTTGTGGGTTCTTGTTCAAGCAGCTTTATCATATACAAACACATCATAAATGAGGCTAAGTAACTTGAACTTATATACAAACTAGCTATCATGCACATAGAGGTTAACATTCTGGCTGCACCTTCAAAATGGCACTGAAGATAACACATGCTTGGCATTTATATGCACACACAGACTTTAGAAATGCTTCTTAAAGGTACAGCACACCTGTTATTCTGCATCCTCCCTCTTTGAGAAATGAGTCAGGCATTGTCACTGGTATTAATAAATATGCAATTTACACAGGAATAATTTTCATCACGCAATTATACAAAGCTAGGTACATATATACAATTATGTCCAAGTTGCTGTGTATTTCACACTAGGCTTTGAGATGCGACCATATTGTGTGACAAAATTTGGGATCTGATTTAGCAACTGGAATTGTCACTGCTGATTGTTCAATCTCAGGAACCTTGGGACCATCTGCTGGAACAGTATCAATAGTCAACATGTTCTGGAACAGTAATATAATTTGGATTGCTCTGAGAGTTAGAGTCTTTATCACAGGAACAATGCTGCTATGTCGGTTCTGCAGCAGGAAGAAGATGTCTGCGATTTCTCCTGTACTCCACACCCTCGGATTTAACAAAATTGGATCTTGACTCTGCACATATACTCGTTACTTGACCATTTCAGTCAAAACCTTTCACTATTTCTATCCTCACTGTCTCTCCTCCTTTCAATGGACGAAGAACTCTGCTCAATCTGTCATAGCTGGACTTTTGAAAAGAACATTTTTTGGGTAACTGGGCTCTAATGGCTTTGTTGTTTTTAGCTTTAAGCCTCAATAAACTAGAACTCTGTGGCACTTGCAATAGCTGCGTACTGTAGTACAAATAACTAGATAGGTAGGGGTTTTAATCTCAATACTGACAACTGTGATAGTGCGTGTGTGTGTGGGTGAGAACCATATCCTCTGTGGGTGTGTGTTGGTTATACCATTTAAAAGAGGCGATCTCTGCTTGACTTACAAAGCCATGTCTGACCCAGCTCTGTTAGAAATGCTACATCTAAAGAAATCCCAATCCCTCTGCACCACATGCTCCGGAGACCTCAACCTCATTACCACAATTAACAGAACATACTGGAGGGTCAGGTTCATAACCCAAAGACTGCCCATGATGCTCTGGTATAGACTTCCCATACATGTTAAGCAGAGCACCTCACTGGCCCTCTTCAAGAGAAATCTTGATGAGTGGATGGGAAATAGAAAGTTCACCCCGGGGATCACTCCAGTGGCTCTACTTGATAAAGGCACTGGGAACTAACGCCGGGTGGCATGATGCCAGGGCAGTTCTATGGACTAGGCTTGTAAAGGCTCCAGGGCCATTAGCCTAGTACGCACCAATGAACCTATGAACTGATAGGCAATGTTGTTCTGGTTTGCCTGAGTAGAAGTCTCTGAGCAGGTAAGCCAAGTATTTTGTCACGGAGTATGTTTCTGAGATTGAGTAAATTAAAAAAAAAATTGGTATTATCACGCTTTTCTCAAGTAATTGCTTTGCACTCTGTACTGCACATTCATCAAATCCATTTGATTGCGGATAATCTGGACTACTAGTAACATGTACGAAGTCTCACTCTCTTGCAAATTTCTGAAACAACTGACTGGTAAATTGGGTACCATTGTCAGAGATTAATTTCTGAGGAATGCCATGGACTGAGAAAGGGTGTTTCAAGTTAGTAATGACCGTAGCAGAAGTTAGATTAGGTAGTAGATTGATCTCAAACCAATTTGAATAAGAGTCTACTAAATAATGTTGATTGTTCCACTCAAATATGTCAGTAGCTATTATTGACCAATGTAGTTCAGGGATTTGACTTAATTAAAGTGGTTCTTTTTGCAAATACAGTTTAGTACTATTACATATTGAACAGGAAGAAAGTACTATATCAATGTCTTTCACTAGAGAAGTCCAAAACACAAGTCCTCTCACCCTTCTCTTAGTAGATTCGGAACCTGGGTGATCACTATGCAAAATCAGTTTTAAGACCTTTGAAAATAATGCCATCTTCTAACAACTCATCTCTGTAAGGAAAGTAAGGCTGCACATCGGGTGCTAAACTAGATTGCTTTGACAGCCATCCAACAAAGATGTAGTGATTGAGCTTTTGCAAAACTGAATCAGTCATTGTATGATCTTGTAGCTCATCAAGTCTTGTGGTAGAAAAATTATGTACTTCCATGTCATCAAAGTCAAAATTCTCTGCGTCAAGCTGTTCCGTTGTAGTTCTGGATGATCTGAATAAAGTATCAGCCAGATAAAGAAGTTTGCCTTTTATATAGACCGTTTTGAAGTTGTACTTCTGAAATTTAAGCATCATTCTTTGTAATCTCGCTGGAGCTGAATGCATAGGCTTCTTTAAAATAGTAACCAAAGTTTGATGATCAGTTTCAGTATGGATATCTCGACCATAGATATAATCAGGAAACTTGAACATGCAAACACTATTGCCAAAAGTTCCTTTTCAATTTGAGCATACTGCATCTCAGTAAGTGCTCTAGATGCGTAGGCTACTGGCCTGCCTTCTTGAAGAATAACTGCACCTAAACCAAATTTTGAAGCATCGCAGGAAAGAGTTACTGGTTTGTTGACATCATAGTACCTTAATGTTGGTGGGATAGCAATTTTCTGCTTAAGAACTTCAAATGCTGTCTGGTGCTGTTCTAGCCATGCCCATGTTAACATTTCTATGTGTGAGCTCTAGCAAAGGTGCTGTCAATTCACTATAGTCTAGTATAAACTTGCCAAAGTAGTTGACCATACCAAGAAAACGTTGTAGAGTTTGCACATTATCTGGTGCTGACATTTCAAGAATGTCTGCTTGCTTGGACAGGTCTGGTCTCAAGCCAATACTTGTAAATAAATGACCTACATATGTAACTTCTGGTAGTTTGAATTTGCACTTCAGAGGATTCAGCTTTAAGTTCACTTCATGTACTCTGTCTAGAACTCTCTTAAGATTTCTGTTATGCTCTGCCTCACCATTGCCTCTGACCAATAAATCATCTACTATTATCGCACAAGGATAACCCGAAAACATTTGCTCCGTTGCACGCTGAAAGACTTCACTTGCAGAATTTATTCCAAATGGCATCCTGAGAAATCTATATCTTCCAAATGGGGTATTAAATGTAGCCAGTAGTGAAGATTTGCAATCGAGCATCACTTGCCAAAATGAACTCTTTGCATCCAAGATAGAAAAAGCAGTGGCATTCGGTGTCATGGGTGAGACTTCTTCGACTGTACGCATAGGATGATGCAGTCTTTTCAATGCTATGTTCAAATCTCTTGGGTCAATGCATATTCTGATTTCATTTGAGCCTTTTTTTATGGGCTGCTACCATGGACAACACCCATTCAGTAAGTTCTGTAACTGGACATATATTACATCTTGTTGCACCATTTTATCCAACTGAGCTTTGACTTTATGCTGCATAGCTATGGAAACTCTTCTCGCTGGTCTGACCACTGAATTGATCTCTGGGTCTAGTTTCACAGAATACATCACTAGAAGTTTGCCCAACTTGTCATCGAAAACATCAGCATACTCTGAAAAAATAGGGTTGGCGAAGCTGGAACTGGGACATGTGCTTATCTGATGAATTTCTTTGGTAAAAGAAACCAGATTTATTCTCAAACTGTCCCTAAGACCCAATAATGACTGCACAGGTCTTCGAACTATATAAAATAATAGGCTATAACAGTTCTTGGCCACATAACATAAAAGCACTACTGAGACTTCATTTTGAATTTCGTCACCTCCATAAGCAACAAGTTTCGCACTAGTCACATTTAGTTGTTCACCAGCTCTGACCTTTGCAAAAGTATCTGCAGACATAACATCACACTTTAAACCAGTATCTACTTTGAGCTTGGTAGATTTACCATTGATCCGAACAGTACAAGACATTTCACTTCTTGCCAAAAAATCTACTGCATCAATCTTTTCACCAATCACTAACACACCATCTACATAGAGAGTGGTTTACTTGATCAACTTGCTTTTTTGAGTGACCCTTCTTTGTAACGGTGTTAAGGCTACTTGATTTACAAAATGTAATGTCTCAATGGCAACACTCAGATCTGCTCTGAGTTACAGCACAATGGCACTAAATATGCAGAACCAACTGATAATGCCAACATCCGGGCAGATAGGTTCAGTGCTAACTTTACCCCCCCCCCCATCCCCTAAAAGATTCATCTCTATACCGGAAGAATGAAAAGTTCCTGTAATCATGGCTGCACAGGTAAAAACCACACTCTCCAAAGCCAAGAACACAGCATCCATGGGACATGACATCCCAGGCTGCTTTACACAAACTAAAGAAAGAAATGGCACCCCACCTGAGTACTTTGTCCAATCATAGGCTCACCTCAGGCTTTGTGCCCACTGAATGGCGCACAGCGACGGTTATCCCACTCCACAAAGGGAGAGCCACCACGGACTCCGGGAACTACCGCCACATTAGCCTGACGAGCCTGGTCTGCAAGGCCAAAGAATGTATCATCATGGAACTTATAAACAAAGACACTGGTAATCCCAAACTCTGGACCCCACCCAGTTCGGGTTTGTAAAAGGCAGATCATGTCTCCTAAACCTGATAGACTTCTTTGAAGTGGTCATCAGAGCCATAGACGAGGGTAAGGTGGTTCACACAGCCTATCTAGATCTCGCCAAGGCTTTCGACACCATCCCCCACTTTGGAATTATAGATAAACTAACTAAACTAGGTATAAATCCCTATATCCACACTGTGAAAGTAGCAGACTCGAAATCTGACTTCAGACCAGTGACAGGAGGAGTACCACAGGGTTCAGTCCTGGGTCCTCTCCTGTTTGATATCTACTTCTCTGAAGTACAGGCTAACACAGAAGGTCTTTGGCTAATGAAGTTCACAGATGACTGCAAACTAGGAGCCATAAATGAAACTCCTAATGATGTGGACAACCTACAAAAGGGCCTCATTGAGACAGATGCCTGGTGTCAAAGCCATGGCCTCAAGCTCAAAGCCAAAAAATGCATTGTCATCCCCTTTGGTAAAACCTCTGTACCCATGAACTACCACATAGGCGGTAGTCTACTTAACACTGAAAGTATGATAACAGACCTTGGGACACAGGTGGACAGTAGTCTCTCCTTTGATAATCACACTGCCACAGTAGTCAGGAAATCCTTCTACATGGCACAACTCATCACAAAAGGTTTCTCATCCAGGGAAAAAAAGAGGTCATTGTTCCCCTCTACTTGTCACTCATTAGACCCATTATAGAGTACAACGCCCCTTTTGGTATGTACCTCACAAGACATCTACAACAACTGGAAAGGCCCCAGAAATACCTCACAAAGAGGATTATCTGCTTCAAACAAATGCCCTATGCAGACAGTCTCAAAAAACTCCAGCTTTACTCCGTTGCATATCTCCTACTCAGAGGCGATCTCTGCCTAACATACAAAGCTATGTCAAACTCAAAGCTGTTGGACATGCTTCACTTTAAGAAATCCCAATCCCTCCAAGCTACACACTCTATGGACCTAAACCTTGTCACCACAATAAACAAAACATGCTGGAAGGATAGATTCCTGTCACAGAGACTTCCCATACTCTGGAACAAACTACCTATCTATATCAAAGCTTCTCATTAGCACTCTTGAAAAAAATCTTGATGACTGGATGGGAAATAGGCAATTCACCCCAGGGATCCCTTCGGTGGCTCTGCTCGACAGGGGCACAGGAAAATAATTTTCTTGGGTGGCAAATGCCAGGCTACATTTTTGGCTAGGCTTATATAGGCCCTAGGGTCAATAGCCTAGTACCTACCTATGAACCTATGAAAATCTTTGAAAATGATTCCATTTCTTACATTTGTCACATTGCCGACCAAATGCTATACTTCTGGACTCATGGTTGGCATCGGAATTGCAACAGTTAACAATAAAGCTTGATTTGGGTTTTGTTGATTCACCCCTACACTGTACTAAGCAGCATCTGCTTTGCACTGGATACCGTTGGTTCTGCACTGAGCATGCTCCTTTAACTAGAATGGTCCTGGAATTTGTTAGATGACAACAGGTTTTACCTGCAAGTCCTGCAGGGGCTGCTGCTGCCATGTGCTTAGGCCTGCTTTTGCCTGTCACATGCTGCATGCTGCCTACATTAGCTCTGTCCCCTAATGAAACCATGCTCTTATCACTAGCAAGCATACTTGTCTGCCTTTCTATAACTTCATGAATCTGACAAATCTCAATGGCTTTGCTCAGCATCAAATCACTGTCACGAAGCAAAAATCTTTCTCACAGCAGCATTAATACCACACACACACACACACACACACACACACACACACACACACACACACACACACACACACACACACACACACACACAGTCTGTCCTTTATTAACTCATCTTTTAAATCACCAAACTTACATGTTTTAGCTTTGTTTCTCAGGTCAGTAATATAAGCTGCAAAAGTTTCCCCTTGCTTCTGATCTCTCATGTAAAACAAATGCCTCTTTAATGTAACATTAGTCTGGGGGTTACACATTTCTCTGAATTTGCGCTTCAAACAGTCGGGGTCATCCCTTGATTCGGTCTGCACAACAATATGACAGGTTTCTCCTTCACCTTCATACACTGCTGGTGCAGATACAAATGAATGCTCCCTCTCAATGGCCTCTGACCCTGCTAGGTTTAGCAAAATGAATGCCCTGGCGCGTGCATCTTTATCAAAATAAGCTGCTTGTATAAATATATCATACCCTTCCTCAAATACTCTCCAATTCTCTGCAATATTCTAATCAAATAAAAGTGGTTGTAGCTTGCGAAATCCATCTGCCATATTAACATATCTTGAAGACTTTATGTAAATGTACTCGAACACATACACGCACACACATGTGCTTGAAATGTATGCCAGTACTTGCAATAGCACAATAAGCCTCTGTATAAAGTACAGTTTTGTACCTACCATAAATGTAGATGTTCGAAGATCCACATTGCTGCAGTCCTTACATATGGGTAGTCCGCTGTCCTCGGTCGGCCCGAATACCAAAGTATTAGGCTGACGTCGGTCAAGGCGCTTAAAACTGACATCAGGACGTCAGGGTACAAAAGCGCATGACCGACGTCATTTCCTCAGTCTTTTCTTGCCCCAGATGTCAGAAGGCCCCAACAAGAAAGGCCAAAGCCAAAAAACCAGCAAAACTAACCAACCACCCGTGCACTAACCATATTTACAATATGTACAACACAAACCACACCACCACCTTCAACAACAGAGGGGAAGGAGGGAGGGTAAATTGGACTGCAGCAATGTGGATCTTGAACATCTACATTTATGGTAGGTACAAAACTGTACTATGTTCTTCATCTCACATTGCTGCAGTCCTTACATATGGGTAGAATCCCAAAGCAGAGGTAAGGGAGGATGGCAAAACTATAAAGCATTAGGAGCTGCCAAAATGCCCTGTAAAATTGCAGTGGCAAATCCAGCCCTAGATTTAGAGTAAAGTGGAAGGTGGTAATGCTTAGAGAAAGTATGCACTGAACTCCAAGTAGCTGCTTCCAAAATATCTTTAGTAGCCACCCCTTAAAAAGCTGTAGAAGTGGCAGTAGCCCTAGTGGAATGAGGCCTAATCCCAGCTGGAATCTCCTTACCATGATGGGAATAACAGAAAGTAATACAAAAACCAATCCACTTAGAAATAGTTTGTTTTGAAACAGGTTTGCCCTGAGAACCCAAAGCAAAAGAAACAAACAACTGCTGAGACTGCCTGAACCCTTTAGTTCTGCTCAAATAATATCGCAACTGTCTGTGTATATCCAAAGTGTGCAAAATCCTTTCCCCTTTATTTTGGGGGTTTGCATAAAAACTAGGCAAATGAATAGTTTGGTTTAAAGCCACACTAGAAACCACTTTAGGCATAAAAGAAGGGTTAGTACGCAAAGACACCCTATCCTTGTGGAAAATTAAGAAAGGCTCAACTGCCATAAGGGCCTGTAATTCAGAAACCCTTCTCGCAGAGGTAATGGCCAACAAAAAAGCAGTCTTCCATGATAAATATTTCAACTCTGCAGATGCTGCAGGCTCAAATGGTTGTAGAGTGAGTTTCTCCAAGACAAAATTGAGATCCCAAGCAGGAGTAGGAGCTCTACGTGGGGGTCTTATATTCTTTGCCCCTCTAAGGAATTGCTTAAACAAAGGCTGAGAAAATAATGGTGGGTCACAGTCATAGTGAGCAGAAATTGCTGCAGCATGAACCTTTATAGAGGAGAAGGACAAACCTTTGTCCAATAACTCAGTAAGGTATTGAAGCGCAACACTCAAATTAGGTTTAGAAACATCAAAGTCCTTTGCTGTACTCCAAAATAAAAATCTCCTCCATTTATCTGCGTAAACTTTCCTTGTACTAGGCCTTCTGGCCTCCAAAATAACATTCAAAACTTGTTGTGGAAGTTGAGACCCTCCAGGGTTTAAAACAGAATATGCCAGGCTGTCAGATGTAGAGAATGAAGTTTGACATTGAGTAAATGACTGTTCTCCTGAGACAGCAGGTGAGGAATCGAAGGCAAAGGCCATGGAGGCTTCCGTACCAGACTTCTCAGTAATGGGTACCAGTGCTGTCGAGGCCAATCTGGAGCTATTAAAATCATGTTTGGCTTGTCCTGTCTGACCTTCAAGAGTACCTTTGGGAGGAGAGGCAGAGGTGGAAAGGCATACACGTGAAGATTGCTCCAATTGAATGAGAGAGCATCCACTTTCCAAGCTGTGGGATGAAACCTTTTTGTGCAAAACTTTGGCAGCTGGTAATTTAGTGGAGAAGCGAACAGATCTATGTCTGGAGTTCCCCATAACACTGTCAATCTCCGAAATACATGAGAATCCAATTTCCACTCGTGGGGATCCATAATTTGTCTGCTCAACACATCTGCTAAGGAGTTCTGTGCTCCTGGCAGAAACCTTGCCTGAAGATTTAGCTGTAAACTGAGAGCAGTCTCCCACAAAATCATTGCTTGTCTGCATAGAGGATAAGAATGCGTTCCCCCTTGCTTGTTGATGTACCACATGACAGTTGTGTTGTCTGTTTGAATCAACACCTGTCCTGGAAGAAGTAAATCCTTGAAAGCTATCAATGCAAATTGGACTGCTAACATCTCCTTCAAGTTGATATGTAGATGTTGAAGTCTGGCAGGCCACGTGTCTTGTACCCATTTCCCATTTAGATGAGCTCCCCAAGCTTTGTCTGAGGCATCTGTCGTTAAAATCTGACTCGCCTCTGGCCAGGTCACAGAGAGTCCCTTGTTTAGGTGACATTCCTGAGCCCACCACAAAAATTCCTTTTGAATGCAAGGTATTATCTGAATGACAGTGTCCAAATCTTGGCAGTGCTGTGTCCATACATTCTTGAGATACCATTGTAGCTTCCTCATATGCAGTTTGGCATTGGGAAGTACCAGAATACAAGATGCCATGAACCCCAAGGCTTGAAGGACTGTCCTTGCAGTCAGCCTGGACTGACGAGACAATTGGTGGAAGTAAAGAGAAAGATTCTTTTGTTTGTCCGGGGTCAACAAGGCCATCTGGGATGCTGTATTCAGTCTCACACCCAGAAAGCACATGTCCTGAGAGGGTACTAGACTGGACTTTATTTCGTTCACAGAATACCCCAGGCATCTTAACACTGCCATCACATACTGTAAATGATGAAGAAGTTCGTCCTTTTCTTGGGCCAGAATCAGGCAATCGTCCAAATAAGGATAAATTTGTATTCCTCTTAGCCTGAAGAAAGCTACCACTGGAGCCAGAACCTTCGTGAACACTCTGGGCGCAGTAGATAAGCCAAAGGGCAATGCAGAGAACTGATAATGTGAAGTCCCAGCCCGAAAACGCAGATACTTCCTGCAACTGGGCCTGATAGGAACATGAAGGTAAGCCTCCTTGAGATCCAGGGTCACCATCCAGTGATCTTTGCCCAGCAGAGGTAAAAGCTGTTGTAACGTCAACATTTTGAACTTGGGAATGTCCAGATATGTGTTGAGGATAGATAAATCCAAAATTGGTCTCCACGTGTTTCCTTTCTTTGGTACTAGAAACAGGCGAGAATAAAATCCTAGGCCCACTTCTTGCAGAGGGACCGGTTGTATGGCCCCTATTTGAAGTAGTAGAGAAATTTGTTTGTGAGCCTCTAGTCTTTGCTGAGGAGGAACGTCCGGCATGCCTTTGAAAGGAGGCAAGGTATGGAAATAAAACTTGTAACCTTGGTGTATGATATCCAATACCCATTTGTCTTGGGTAATCAACATCCAATTTTCCTTGAAGAGTGCTAACCTTCCTCCCAAAGGTGCTGCCAGGCAAGAAGGAACTGGCAGCTGAAAAAGTAGGTCATTGGGCCTGTTTACGAAAGGACTGGCCCCTGCCCTCACCCGAAGATTGTGCAAGTGAACTCCCTGTTCTAGGTCTGAAAGAACTCTGAGTTCTGCCCCTACCACGTCTAGATCTACCCCTAGACTGAGAATCATAAGAAGGATACGTCCACCCCTTAGCAGACCAATTCCTACTAAACTTCGGAGGCTGAACTTGCAAAAAATCTTTAACAGCCTGCATAGACTTAGCCTTGTCTTCCATTTTCTTCAAGACTGACTCCACAGGTGAACCAAACAACACATCAGACTGCAAAGGAGCATCCAAAATCCTTGTCTTAACATGGTCAGATAAATTCTGATCCTTCAGCCAGGCGTGCCTGCGAAGAACTGAGCCAGTGGCAGCCACCCTAGACGAGGCCTGCACAGCATCAAAACCACTCTGTAATGAATGCTTACCCACCTGTTCAGAGACATGCACCAAATCTTGTAATTCTTTACACTCAGTGCCTTCCGCCAGAGCATCCACCTTAGACTTCAATTGAGAAAGAAGAAAGTTTTGATATTTCAACATATGAAACTGGCAATTCAAAGCCCTCATAGCTAAGGTAGAAGATGTATAGACCTTCTTTCCCCATCTATCCAAAGCTCTGGCTTCTTTATCTAGAGGAACCGGATTTTTTACAACAGAGGCCTTGACACCCTTAGGTCCCTGACTAATAGTTTCTGGGTCCGCCCTAGGACTCTTATAAAGATATTTATGAGCCTCAGGCACCCTGTAATACCTATCCGGTTTAACAGGAGCAGGAGGCAGAGAATCAGGATTAAGTGAAGCCTCTGCAAACACATCTTCCACAACATCCAGAACAGGGGGTATAGCCAAGGGCCTATGCTAGGGTAACAGCAAAAATTCCCTAAGCCTTTTCTGAGAATCAGGGAAGTCCTGACCTTCCCACTTAAAATGTTCCCTCATAGAATGAAGTGTCTCTGAAAAAGAAAAATCCTCTGGGGGAGAAGCAGAAGGAGTGGAATCATCTGCATCAGAATCAGAATAAGGAGAGTACTCCTGCAAGTCTTCAGCTGAAGACTCTGAAACATCTGAAGCCTGCTCAAAACTTCCCAACTCTGGCTCCACCCTAGGCCTCTTATCAGGAGGGGGCAAAGAACCTCTAATCAGAGTAATCAAATCTTCTGCCATTTTAAGCATGTGCTTCTTAGGCACAGACCCTGCTGAACTAGGAGTGACACCAACAGAAGCTAAAACTGGCCTGCCTCTGGGAGAAGCCTTGGAAACAGAAGGAGAAGGCCTAACCACCCTAGGAAGGGAGGGGAGTACAGTAACTTGAGAAGCCCCTTCAGCCTGACCTGCCTCCTGAGAGACCACCTCCTGCAAAATCAAAGTCTCCCCCTGAGACTCCAGAGAAGTCTCCGCCGGAACCACCGGTTCCACTGAAGCCTCTAAAGAACCGGCGTCCGAACGGACGACTCATCTTGCCTGGGTTTAACTGCTTTGTCTTTGCGCTTCTTAGAGAAGCGGGCCGGAGAATCCGACGGCATATTATAATTGCACCGCTTCCCAAAGACCAGCCTAGCACAATCTAACCTTCGCTAATAGTGCTTATTGAACCTAGCACAAAAGCGACACCCAACAACGTCGTGCTCAGGCCCCAAACAAGGAATACACAAAGAATGATAATCCCTATGCGGTATCTGTTTCCCACAAGAAATACAGTTATTCACTTTTTCTGACATCCGGTAAAACACTGAGGCAAGAAAAACAAAATATTCCCAACGGGTACTTAGCCAACTTGGATTCGGTCTGAAACTCCGAATTCGAAAAATTTCAGAACGCCGAACGGCACTTGCAACGCTGCTTCTGCATCGGACAATGCGGCAAAAAAGACTGAGGAAATGACGTCGGTCATGCGCTTTTGTACCCTGACGTCCTGATGTCAGTTTTAAGCGCCTTGACCGACGTCAGCCTAATACTTTGGTATTCGGGCCGACCGAGGACAGCGGACTACCCATATGTAAGGACTGCAGCAATGTGAGATGAAGAACATCTGAACTTACGAAATAAGTCTCCTGGGCACAGTAATACTCTGAAATCACTTTACTGTAAAAGCCACATGTCTTGAAATTATTTTACTGTATGAGCCATTTATCTTGAAATTATCTGACTGTAAAAGTCATTTATCATCATTTTAAGAAACCTTTTGAATAACTGCCTAGTGTGAATAAACTGGGCAATAGAAGCTGAGGGCAAGAAACATTTCGAGGTAACTGTACTTTACAAATAAACTATTTTAAGTAATTGAAATTTGCGAATAAACTGTTTCAAAGTAATTATACTTTGTGAATAAACTGGGCAAAAGAAGCTCAGAGTGAGAAACACTTTGAAATAACTGCACTTTGCGAATAACAGTACACAGCACACTGAAATTTCCCAAAATGGCTGCACTTTGCCAAATACTCTGTGCACTGCAAGAAACACTCTGTAATGGCAGCACTCTGCTAACAGACACACCCATGCACAAGAAACTTTTCGAAATGGCTGTACTTGACTGCACTTCAGGAAATAGTTGCACTTCGTACACAACAAACTCTTTGGAATAAATGAACAGTAATAAACACACACTATAAGCACTTTTACACACTTTGAGATACTTCGAATATAAAGAAGTTATGTACTCACCATAACGTTCCATGTCTGTTGTCCATCTTGCCTTCATTCTTACTGGTTGGATTCTCGGTTCCGAATCGGCCGTATACTAAAGCTCGAAGTCTTCCACTTTGCTCGTAGCTGAATCCCTATCCCATCATGCAGTGGTGTAATTCGCCAGATCCTGTTTGCTGATAGCCATAGTAATGAGTCTACATCTATAATATTCTGTAGCATATATAGATAAAGAAAGTCAGAAAATTTCCTTGCCAAAGGATAAAAAACCTCTAAGCCCTCCAGAAGACTTGGGCTGGGGGAAGGTGGGAAGGATGTAAGAATGAAGACAAAATGGACAACAAACATGGAATGTTATGGTGAGTACATAACTTCTTTATGTTATGTTGTCCTATCTCACCTTCATTCTTACTGGTTGGGACAGCATTCCTAGCACCACATTTCCTGGGTGGCTCATGGGAGTACATTCTTCAGGACAGTGGAACCAAAGGAGGCCCTGTCCCTGGAGGCCAAATCTACTTTATAATGAGTGATAACGGTATGGGCCCTTGCCCACGTAACAGCGGCACAAATGCTGTCCAGTGACAGTCTAGCTAGATAAGCAGATGATGTTGTGTTGCTATGGCCCTTGTGGAGTGTCCCTTGACTGTAAAAGGTAGATCTCTGTTATTAGCAGGGTAGATAAAGGTAATACAGCTTGAAAGCCATTTTGAGAGTGTGACCTCAGAAATGGGCATGCCTTTTTTGCTTCTGAAAAGGAGATAAACAGCTGATCAGATTTCCTAAAATCTTTGGTTCTGTGTAAATAGAAGCGCAGTTGTCTATGCACATCTAATTGGTGGAGCTTATATTCTGCCTTGTTGCCATGACTAGGGAAAAACACTGGCAGCTCAATAGATTGGTTTAGATTAGCTTGAGAGCATACTTTAGGTAAAAAGGATGGATTATTTCGAAGAGATACTCTATCCTTATGGAAGATCATATAAGGAGGTCTGGTTGATAAGGCTTGTAATTCTGAGACTCTCCTTGCAGAAGTAATGGCAACTAATAAAATTGTTTTCCATGACAGAAATTTGAGATCACATGTTGATGCCGGCTCAAAGGGAGGCAGAGTTAAGTCTGAAAGGACAAAATTCAAATCCCACGGTGATACAGGGTCTTTAATGAGAGGTCTTAATAAACAAGTGCCTTTTAAAAACTCTTTGCACAATCTGTGTGACATCAAGTTAGTAGTCAAATCACCTATATGAAAACTAGAAATTGCAGCTAATTGGACTTTTATAGTAGCTGCAGCGGAACCTTGATGAAACAGTTCTGCCAAGAATTCAAGGATAGAGCTGACTGGGGCAGAGAAAGGATCAATGTTTTTTGCTGAAGCCCAGTACGAAAACCTTTTCCATTTACTGAGCTATAACTTCCTGGCTGAGGCCTTGTGTGAAGATATTAAAATATGTTTCACTGCTGACGTGAAATTATGAAGCCTGACTAAATTTGGAACTGGAGCAGCCACGCTGTCAACTTGAGGGCTTTGAGGGAGGGGTGCAGTGTTCCAGACTTATGAGTCAGAAGGGCTGGAACTGGGTCTAGAAACCATGGTTCCTTCTGAAGATGAGGCCACAGAAAGGGGAGTCAGACCTGATGAGACCAGTATGAGGCAATGAGAATTAGTTTGCTTCCCAATGACTTGGCTTTCTGAATGACTCTGGGTATCAGAGGAAATGGGGGAAATGAATAAAGTATTCCCGAGGGCCAATCATGAACAAGTGCATCCCTTCGTGACTCTTGCAGAAGGAGGATCAGGGCAAAGTTGCTGCTGTGTTTGGTATTCTTGGGAGTGACAAAGAGGTCACAGCAAGGCTGGCCCCATTTTCAGAATATCCTTTCCGCTTATGTCTTGTTTTAGGGACCATTCGTGAGGCATTAATATCACCCTGCTGAGCCTATCCACTATCATGCTGGATTTCCCCAGGATATGCTCTGCTACCAGAAAATGTTAGGAAGAGGTTGTCCATTGCCATACTCTGAGTGCCTCTCAACAAAGGGGATAGGATCTGGTTCCTCCTTGCTTGTTTAAGTACCAGACCACTGACATGTTGTCTGTCTGAATTGCAATTGTGCCTAGCGGAAGAGAGTCCCAGAGTGCTTGCAATGCCAATATCACTGCTCTCATCTCTAGGACATTGATGTGCAAATGGGCCTTGTGTTCTGGCCAGGTGCCTTGGACCATCCTCCCCAAATAATGCCCCTCCAACCTATCTTGGAGGCGTCCGTGGTCACTGTCACCACAGGCTGTTGTGGGATAAAAGGCCAACCTAAAGTTACATGACTGGAAAGAAGCCACCATCGTAGATCCTTCTTGGATGACTCTGTAATCCTGATCGGGTAAGACATGGGAAGTTCTTGCAATGACCATTGAGAAAAAAGGAGCCACTGAAGAATTTTCATTTGCATACGAGCTAGGGGAACCAGGGTTATCGCTGCTGCCATGGTTCCTAGGACTTTTAGAACTGTTTTCAGCTTTACTTTGGTCTTTGGCAGAAGATTGAAAATCTGTTGTCTGAGTAGAGAGACTTTTTCCGCAGGTAGCTTTGCCATCATGGAGACTGTGTCCAGATCTGCTCCTATAAAGGTAATATACTGAGATGGCAACAAGGCAGATTTTTCTGAATTTATCGCTATCCCAAAGTGAGATAAGAGGTGTAATGTGGCGTCTCTTGCTTGCTGTAGTAGATGCCTGGTGGTGGTAGTCAGGAGCCCAGTGTCTAGGTATGGAAACACTTGAAATCCTAGCTGCCTTAAGTGAGCTGTGACTACTGTCATGCATTTGGTGAACACTCTGGGGGCTGTAGTGAGACCAAAGGGCAGAGATCAAAATTGGTAATGACTGGCTCCCAGCTGGAAGCGCAAATGACTCCTTGATGGCTTGTCCATTTTGATATGGTAGTACGCAACCTGGAGGTCTATCGAGCACATCCAAGAAGGGAAGAATTGACTGCAGTGTCACCATCTGGAACTTGGTCTTTTTTATGGATTTGTTTAGTTTACTGAGATCCAAGACAGGTCTCCAGTCTCCTGTTCTTTTTGACACTAAAAAGAATCTTGAGTAAGTTCCGGATCCTATTTAGTCTGTGGGGACTCTTTGGATGAATCTTTTGTCCAGCAACTTTTGAATCTCTATAGTTGCGTGTTCCCTTTGACTGGGTGGAACGTCTGGGATGTTTTTGACTTTTGGGATGGGAAGGCAAAAAGGTATGGAGTAACTGCTGGATACTATGCTTTGTACCACTTGTCTCTTGTGATCTCTCACCAGGCTTCTGGGGTACAAAGATAACCAACCTCCAACTGCCTTGAGAGGAGGGCAGATGAGCCTCCTTTCAGGAGTGCTGGAAGGGTCGGCCGCGAAAGGAATCATGGTCAGTATGGTTTTGTGGATCCCCTCTGCCGTGTGGACAGTGTCTGCCATTATTACTTCACATTCACTTCACAGAGAGAGTTTTCCCTTTCTCTTGCATCTGGTGAGTGTCTCTTTTACTTTGGGTCCAAAAAGTGAGGAACCATCGAAAGGGGCAATGAGAAAGGTAGACTTAAAGGGTTCACAAAGTTCAAAGTTACACAACCGCATCCAGGAGTGTCACCTTAGGGAAACTCCTGAACCTGCTGCCCTACTCGCTCCATCCACTACATAAGAGATCAGTCTCATGCAGGAGTTCACTACGGAGGTTAAGGTGGATTGCTGAGAGGATCATTATCTGAGACCCCTGCAGCTAATGTACCTTGAAGAGTATCTCCTAACTATTTCAGATAATCTCTTTGAAGTCTCATGACATGCGTCAAGTAATTCAGCGATCTAAGGGCAAAAGTCGCTGATGAAAAAAATACGCTTCCCATATCTGTCCATCGTTCGAGACTCCTTGTTTGGTGGATGAACAGATGAGGACGTTTCGGAAAGTTCTTTCTTAGTGGCTGCTGCCACCACAACAGCATCTACAGGGATGCCTTATATAAGAAATTCCTTGTCTGCTGGAGCTGTAATAAATTTATTTGGCCTCTGAGGGACCAATTCCATTGCATCTGGTGTCTCCCATGCCTTTCGACTAACTAGTTCCATGAGTTCGTCGAAAGGCGGAGACACCCAGGTGGCTGAAGGTTAAGATCCAAAGGCCTTTAGGTACACTGAGTCCTCATCAGAAATGTTGATGGGGTTCCAGCCGCCTCTCTAAGGATTTCTAGGATATCCACAAAGGGGATATCCTCAGAGGGTGACCGTGGGGACCATTCTGACTCCTCGAGGTCAGTGTCTGAGGTGATTGACTCGTCTGGAGAGTTCATGTGCTTCCTCTTTCAGAGTCTCCTCCAGGGAGCCTCATCAGAAGGGTATTCTGATAAGGTCTCAGAAGAGTGATGTTCACCCGATAGGGCATCCTAAGGCCCAGAATCTCCGCTGTCTTGTGACTGGGGTGGTGCAGAGACAGAAGCCGGTGCTTTAGGGGGAAGAATGTCAGAACCTTTGTGTAGAGCTGTATGGGAAGACAGCACACTCCTCATTAGCTCAAAAGCTCCTCCTCCCATGTTCCAAGGACACCTCCAGTTCTGAGGAAGAAGAGGAGACCCCCCTGAAGCAAAGGAGGCCGGCTCCAAAGCTGACATAGGAGCCAAGCTCACCCACGCTAAGGCCCCGAGAGGCAAGCTTGGTACAGAAAAGTCTTGGGTCTGAGCGTCCCCTCTGGACTCAACTGGAGAGCTTTGGCTCCTAGACATCTCAGATGGCATCAAGGATGTCGGAGCAGATAATGGGTCTGAAATCCCCACGGTGGGTCTCAGCCCCGAAGTATCATCTACAATTGGTTCCAGGCATTCTGGCTATGATGTTCCAGACTGGCTCAGAGGATGAATTGACATGGATGAAAAGGTCTTTACTGGCTCTGAAATCGACTGGGCTGAAGCCGACAGGAATTTTGCCAGCGCCGGCATCTTCAGCAGTCTTGGCACCATCCTATCCACATCGTCATCTGACAGGCTTCTGGAGGACCTAGAGGAATGGTTGATGAGCGAGATCTCTGTAAAAAGGGAGATCGGTAACATTTCAGGCGGCAGGCTCCAAATCTGAATCTTTCTCAGCTCCGAACTCTCTGGCGCCGAGGATGTGGATTTGTCTGATCCAGTAGGCTTTGGATCCGATGAAGTTGTCTTTGCTATCTTCTCTGGTGGTTCAGAGTTGCTAGAAGATGATGAAGGATATCTCTTGGCAGGTTTGTCAGCTTTAGGACATGGGGACTTGGACTTACTGGAGGTGTTTTGACCTTCTAAAGTTTCAGAAAAATGAGTCTTTAGAAGTCCTCTTACAATCAGTTTATTTTTCCTCTCTAGTAAAACTCTAGAGCTAAAAGAATGGCAGAAAGTACATGACTCTTGCAAATGGATGAATCCGAGACAGTATACGCATATACTATGTCCATCTGTTATGGACATTTTCTGTGAATATTTCTGGCATTCTTAAAGCCAGATGGCTTTGTTTCCTTCTGGCCCTTAGACATTATCACAAAGTGGGCAACAAAACAACTATTTTTTATACTAACTAAATACTAATACCACACTTTAAGAGTATATAATTCAAACAACACTCTAAGAGAATATATATATATATATATATATATATATATATATATATATATATATATATAAATGCACATCACACACTAATATAATATATCTAAAGAATGTCAAAAAAGACTACAATACACCTTTAATGATTTACAACAGAAAAAGAATGGAAAACTAAGTTAGCTTGGCCCTCTAACTTAAACAGGCACAAGCGAAGCTAACTACAAGTTTTAGAAGAAAAGGATTACAAAACACTGAGTTGGACGCACTTCTAACTTAAACAATGATCCAACGGGAGAGTTTAACAAAGCCCTAAAAACACGGGATGGGAAGAGGAAAGCCTGACGAGAAAAAGGTGACGGCCAACCACAAATGCAATAACAGTTAAAAATATGTAAACAACATGCACAACGAAAGTGAAGTAATACACTATAGAAGCTATATATCTAATTAACCAACTAACTATATGTACAAAAAACTAATAAAGACAATTTGAAAAAATTCAACACTTAGCCACGGCCAAGATGAAGAGCCTCCAATCTGTTTAGCAGCAAACAAGATCTGGGGAATTACACCAGTGCATGATGGGACAGGGATTCAGCCATGAGCCAAAAGGAAGACTTCGAGCTTCAGTATATGGCCGAGTCAGAAATGAGAATCAGCTACGAACCAAACTAGTAAGAATGAAGGCGAGAAAGGACAACATAACATCTCTAGTTATGCTATTCAAAGCTTCAATGTGTAGTAATTTATGCCAAAACACAGTAATTTACCAAAACACATGCAGTCGCCTTGCTTTATTTATGCTCACTGTTCCCTTTTCTGCCCCTTCTGTTATATTCATTTTGCTCATTTAATTTCTTAATGTGACATTTCTACCCTTTCGTTATATTCGTTTTGCTCATCTAATCTTTTTCATGCCCATCATACTTTCTTATGCTCGTTTTAACTCTCTTGTGCTAGCTTTAACTCTAGACATGCTTGTTTTACTTTAAACATGCTCGTTTTATCAAATAACCTTGTTTCAAACATTTTGTTTGATTAATGAGCTTTTTTATGCTTCTATTTTGCTTAATATATGTTTCTGTGCTATTTGTTTACTTAATAATATGTTTTATGTGCTTGTAATACTCCGTTTTATCTATTTTAATAAATAAATCTTTTGTGCGTACTCTCTTTACCTTGCTTCTGGCCCTTTTTTGCTCTCAGTTCACTTAGTTTGCCTTCATCGTTACCTCTGCACCTCATGGCTCTGAAGAGTAGTCTTCACCATCTCAGTTCTGACACAATGACGCTCACCAGGTCAGGAAGAAACAGGCAAACGTTGTGGGTTCTTGCTCAAGCAGCTTTATTACACACAAACACATCATAAACGAGGCTAAGTAACTTTAACTTCTAGACAAACTAGCTATCATGCACATCTGTGTTAACATTCTGGCTGCGCCTTCAAAATGGCACTGAAGATAACACGTGCTTGGTATTTATGTGCACACAAAGACTTCAGTAATGCTGCTTAAAGGTACAGCACACTTGTTATTCTACACCTACCTACCTATTTATCTATCCATCCATCCACCTGTGCGGAAACATTCTCATATTCCTAATAACAGAAAGGTACACAGACATGGTTAGAGTTTTGTAATGTGATTGTGGAATGTTCTTTTACTTTGAATCAAATCTTAATGTAAGCTGATCACATTTCTGCAGATTTTATCATGGCATGACTTCACGTTTGGATAAAAACCTTTGATTTCTTTAGATGTCATATAGGAGAATAATTATGCTGATTTTAGTGCACACACATTATATATATATATATATATATATATATATATATATATATATATATATATATATCCACACACACACACATACATTTGTGCTATATGTTTTAATATAAGTGACTTAGAGTTTACTGACAGCCACTGTGCTTCAAAAAAGTAAATCCATTATGTGTTGTCTAAGCTGTATCTGTGATGTTTTTATGCATTATGCACATGAGGTTACATAATAAGAAAAAGCAAGTCATGGGGTAGGAGAGGTGAAGAATACGATAATAGGAATATGTATGTATTTCTCCACTTTGTCATGCCATTTTGGTGGAGTAGAGTGGAACTTTGCAAAAAACTTTGGATTAGTTCCTAGAGAAGAAGCAGATTTGTGATTAAGTTCACAAAAAATAACTTAGAAAATGCATCAGAACTGGATTAAATGCTTCTAGGACTATTCTGAGAACTGATGGCCTGAAATAGGAAGAACCTGTTATAGGTTATTGGTGATGTTCCCTCAGACTCCATTAATTATAATGTAGAGCCATACTGTACATTGAATTTTTGTCTCATTGTGGCTTGGCTTTTGGCCTGGTGTCTCATGTGTGATTATTAAAGGTACGGCAATTCAGTCCAACTTTTTACATAAAGAAATAAGATGAATACCTAAGATTCAGACTAATGATAGAGAGTTTTGGTTAACTGATATCCCACTAGATGAGTTGACTGGTATTCCAAAGATTTATTCTTTACATTGTTTCACTCTTTGTAACAGTAATGGGAGTATAATTTATGCTATCTTTATATCTTTTGTAGACTTTGCTAAAGACTTTAGAATGCATCTTTTAATTTGACAAAAGCAGGGTTGTCTGAGATTTTGGAGTGGAAAACTTTTGCAGTCGAAGGTTATTGGAGAACAAGAACCTCAAGGTGTAATACTGGTTGGTGGGATTATGTCTTAACTGGTACCCCCCCAACACACACACACACACACACACACAAGCACGAGCACGCACACACACACACACACGTGTGCGCACACACTCACTCTCACACACACACACACACACACACACACACACAAGCACACACGCACCCACACACACAATTCCTGCTGCCATCTCACTGAAACAAGAGCAGTAGTGTTTGGTCAGTTTTCTGAAGTGTGCATGTTGGAAATTAACATAAGTAAAATAGACCGTATTAGTGGTTTACATTTGTAATGAGATTTAGAGGGGCTATACAGAATTATTGTAACCAGTCTGAATTGCTGAGTCACAAAAAGCTCACTAGTTTGAAAAATGTGGTTTGCTTTGATGAGTACTGGTTTAAAAAGTTAGCTTATAATTTGCAATCTAAAGAACAGTGTATCCTAGAATAGCACCTGAAGTCATGTACAGGCGCAGAATGTTTATATCTTGAAACTTGTGTGGTACAGCGTGGGCAACATTAGTAGTAATAAAATAAATAACCACACTTGGGACCTCTAAATTTTATTTATGTGCTGTCCTGTCATGGATTGCAGTGTGTCATATAATTGCAGGAAAACAGCTAGAAGGGCAAATGGTATTGCAGAATACTTGACAGCGATCAAGGCAGTAAAGCTTGTGAGATATATGTCATTCTTAATCCTAGATTGCAAGGAAACTAAAAGTTCTCAAGACTTCAAGATGGGTGGTTTGAGGTAGAAACTAGCAAAGAAGTGGGCCTGATCAGGTGCTCTCAGAGACAAGTGACTGCTAGAAAGTTAGAGATGTGTGAGACATTTTATCAAGTCTGTGTTACTAACAGTAACATTCTTGTTTATTGTTTGCAGTAGTACAACCCACAAGAGCAGGTGTAGTGTGCTGAGATACCCTTTTGGTAGGTAGAAGTGCCTCTTCTTTTAGGTATCTGGACATACAGTTGCATATAGAAAATTGTACAAGAAACGTATTTAATATTAAAAAATAGAAAGTCAGAATAGCTGGTGCCTGAAGTTGTACAGCTAAATATTCCCTGTAGGAGGCTGTAAATCTGACTCACTAATGTCTCTGCTGACAGCTAAGATGGCCTAGTGGTAAATACCTGGTGACTATGGTGTATAGCATCCCGGGTTCAAGACTGAGCACGTCTGGTTATTTTTTTCAGAGCTGTTGGACATGCTCCACTTAAAGAAATTCCAATCCCTCGAGCTACACGCTCTAGGGACCTAAACCTTGTCACCACAATAAGCAGAACATGCTGGAGGGATACATTCCTGTCCCAGAAACTTCCCATACTCTGGAACAAATTACCTATCTATATCAAACAAAACTCCTCATTAGCACTCTTCAAGAAAAATCTTGATAACTAGATGGGAAATAGGAAATTCACCCCGGGGATCACCTCTGTGGCTCTGCTCGACAGGGGGCACAGGAAAATTATTTTCTTGGGTGGAGAAAGCCAGGATACCTTTTTGGCTAGGCTTACATACGTCCTAGGGCCAACAGCCTAGTACCTACCTATGAATCTATGATTATTGTGAAATTTTTATCTAATCTAAAAGATATGTATGTGGAACTAAAATTCTGGGAAATAACTTTCTAGTTCTTTTTCTTTTGCAAATATGGTTTCACTTTTATTGCATTGGCATTCTCATAGGTTCATAGGTGTGTACTAGGCTAATGGCCCTGGAGCCTTTACAAACCTAGCCCATAGGATTACCCTGGCATCGTGCCACCTGACCTTTGTTGATTGTGGCAATGAGGTCGAGGTCTCTGGAGCATGTGGTGCGGAGGGATTGGAATTTCGTTAGATGTAGCACTTCTAACAGAGCTGGGTCAGACATGGATTTGTAAGTCGAGCAGAGATCGCCTCTAAGTAGGCGATATGAGACAGAGAATAGTTGGAGTTTTTTTTAATCTGTCCATATAAGACAAGTGTTTAAGGCCTAGGATCCTCTTTGTGAGGTACTTTTGCGGTCTCTCCAGTTGTTGCAAATCTCTAGTGAAGTACATGCCAAAATGGGGCATTGTACTCGATGATTGGCCTAATGATGGAAGAGTAGAGGGAGACAATGACCTCTCTTCCTGGATGCAAAACCCTTAGTAATGAGATGTGCCACATAGAAGGACTTTCTGACCACAGTAACAATGTGGTGGTCAAGAGAGAGGCTGCTGTCAACCTGTGTTCCCAGATCTCTTATAAAGCCTTCTGTGTTCAGTGGACTACCATCGATATGGTAATTCATGGGAACTGGGTTTTTTCCAAAGGGGATGACGACACATTTTTTGGCATTGAGCTTAAGGCCATGGTTCTGACACCAGTCGGTCTCAGTGAGGCCTTTCTGTAGGATGTCAACATCATTTGGGGAGTTAATAATAGCTCCCAACTTGCAATCATCTGCGAACTTTGTCAGCCAGAGTCCCTTCGTGTTGGCCTGGACTTCAGAGAAGTAGATACCAAACAGGAGAGGACCCAGGACCGAACTCTGTGGGACTCCACTCATGACTGGTCAGCTACTTTCACATTGTGGGTTCTACTTGTGAGCCAGTTTGCAACCCACCTAGTGATATCGGGGTTGATGCCTAGCTTAATAAGTTTTTCTATGATTCCTGAGTGGGGAATGGTGTCAAAGGCCTTGGCCAGATCAAGGTAAACTGTATGAACCACCTTGCCTTCATCCACAGCTCTGGTGACTGACTCAAAGAAGTCAACCAGGTTGAGCAGGCATGATCTACCCTTCAGAAAACCAAACTGTGTGGGATCCAGAGTTTGAAGATTCCCTATATCCTTGTTTATTAGGTCCATGAAGATGCGTTCCATAGCTTTGCATATCAGACTCGTCAGGCTAATGGGGCGATAGTTCCCAGGGTCTGTAGTCGCTCCTCCTTTGTGGAGAAAGATAACTCAATTAAAAAGTTCTAAATTTGCCAACATTTTGCTTTAAACCAGGGATCTCATACTCAAATAACAACTGGTGCTGCATGTTGGATTGTACAACTAAGTTTACAAAGACCCTGGTGGTCGTTAGCCTAGTATATAACTATAAACCTATGAGAGAGTAGGGGTGTGTGTATGGACTAGCTGTTTGTTGATGTATTAAAAGAGGGTGTGTTTGTTGCTATGTAAGACAAGGTAGGCAGGTGTGTGTCTGTGTGTTTAACATACCTCTCAACTGTCCAGATTTAGCCTCATAGTTTTGGTCTGTTTCTCATAAAATTTGTGGTTTTCTGGCAAATCACGTAGGACTGAAGCCACTAAATAATGATATATATATATATATATATATATATATATATATATATATATATATATATATATATATATATATATCTGTGTGTGTGAGACTTCATATCCTTCAAAAAATATATTATAGCAGAAATTCTGTTATTCTAGCAACTTTCCATGTTAAAAAGTGCAATATTTAAAATCTATCCCAATCATAGCTCTCAACTGTCCAGATTTTCACCTCATATTTTTGTTCCATTTCACCTAAAATTGGTGTTTTTTTCTGGCAAATTACTGGCTAACCACTGAGAACTGAAGTGAGAAAATAATGGCAGACCTTTGTGTTTCATACTCCATATCCTTCAGAAAATTCATAGTAATGCAAAACCTGCAATTATATCATCTTTCTAAGTCTGTAAGGGCAATATTCAAAAAGTATCTCTATTTTTGGGCCTTTGTCCCCCCATTACTACTGGCTTTGTCCAGATTTCTTCCTGGAAGAGGTTGAGAGGCATGATCCCTATTTTGGGCCATTGTACCTCCATTATTTCAGGCTTTATACAGATTTCTTGCACTAAGAGATTGAGAGGTATGCATACCTCTCAAATGTCCAGATTTTTGCCTCATATTTTTGGCCTATTCCTCAATATCTGTGGTTTTCTGGCAAATCACTGAGGATTGAAATAACTAATGTCATACATTTGAGTTTCAGACAGGTATGCTAAGATAAATGTTATTCTAGCAAATCTGTAAGTCTGTAAGAGCAGCATTTAAAATCTGTTCCTATTTTGGGGTCTTTGTCCAGACTTATTATGCTAAGAGGGTGAGAGGTATGGAGGTAGGGTATGTAATGCTCTAGTTCGGGAGGAGGGCAGGTTAGTCAATTAACTTGATCAGGCTTGACCCTGTAACTTAGTTACAGGAGACAACAGCCTGAAGCCTCTATACCAACCACCAAACTGTTGAAGGAACTGTGAGCTCCAGTGGAGACAAGAACGTGAATCCTTTACACCAATTACAAGACTGCCGACAGAATTGAGTTTGAGTTTCAGTACATTTTCAGGGAATTATGAGTTTCAGTGAATTTTCATGGAATTGTGAGTTTAAAGGGAATATACGTTTACTGTTGCTCATGTCAAGTCTGTTTTCAATGTGCATCTATTTTGTTTATCAAATAGGAGTCAGTGTTTATGTTATAGAATTTGAAAGTAGTGTTAGTAGCATAATTGCCTTCGATGCAGAAGGTTGTGGATTCTACTCCCATGCGATGTATATGGATTGCTGATACTGTACTATCATTTTGATTGCTGATTATTTGGTGCATTTTAAGGGTGATAGAAG
Source organism: Protopterus annectens (assembly GCF_019279795.1). Lineage (NCBI taxonomy): Eukaryota > Metazoa > Chordata > Ceratodontiformes > Protopteridae > Protopterus > Protopterus annectens. The sequence continues at coordinate 1,177,670,127 of NC_056743.1, read as the reverse complement.
TTCTACACTCTACACTCCTAAGTGTGTCCTCCTTTGTATGAAATGCCTAGTAACTATGAACTTGTTGTTAGTTTATCAGTCATTCCCTATTGCAATATTACCAGCTTACCATTTTTTTATGCAACATAGGTTCATAGGTAGGTACTAGGCTATCGGCCCAATGGCCTATGTAAGCCTAGCCAACAAGGTTCCCTGGCTTTCGCCACCCAAGAAGGTTATTTTCCTCTGCCCCTGTTCAGCAGAGCCACAGAAGTGATCTCCAGGATGAACTTCCTATTTCTCATCCACTCGTCAAGATTTTTCTTGAAGAGTGCTAATGAAGAACTCTACTTGACATGGATAGGTAGCTTGTTCCAGTTTATGGGAAGTCTCTGGGACAGGAATCTATCTCTCCAGCATGTTATGTTTATTGTGGTGAGGAGCGTGTTACTCAGAGGGATTGGGATTTCTTTAGGTGTAGCATGTCCAACAGCTCTGGGTTTGACACAGCTTTCTATGTTAGGCAGAGATCACCTCGGAGTAGGCAATATGCTATGGAGTTGAGCTGGATTTTTTGAGATGGTCAGTGTAGGGCACCTGTTTGAGTCCCGTAATCCTCTTTGTGAGGTATTTTTGTGGCCTTTCCAGCTGTTGCAGATGTCTTGTGAGGTACATTCCAAAAGGGGCATTGTACTCAATAATGGGTCTAATGAGAGCCAAGTAGAGGGGAACAATGACCTCTTTTTTTCTGGATGAAAACCCTTTCATGATGAGGTGGGTCAAACAGAAAGATTTCCTGACTACTGTGGTGGTGATGTGATTATCAAAGGAGAGACTACTGTCCACCTGAATCCCAAGGTCTCTTATCACACCTTCGGCATTAAGTGGACCACCGTTTATGTGGTAGTTCATGGGTACTGAATTTTTACCAAAGGAGATAACAATGCACTTTTTGGCATTGAGCTTGAGACCATAGCTCTGACACCAGGCATCAGTCTCAGTGAGGCCCTTCTGTAGGATGTCCACGTCATTTGGGGACTCGACTATGGCACCTAATTTTCCAGTCATCTGTAAACTTTGTCGGGCAGAGGCCCTCTGTGCTAGCCTGTACTTCAGAGAAGTAGATACCAAACAGGAGAGACCAAAGACTGAACCCTGTGGTACTCCACTTGTCACAGGTTTGAAGTCTGATTTGGAGTCTGCGACTTTTACAGTGTGGATTCTGTCAGTGAAGCAGATGGCAACCCATTTTGTGATATATGGATTTATACCCAGTTTAGTTAGTTTATCTATTATTCCAGAATGGGGGATGGTGTTGAAAGCCTTGGCGTGGTCAAGATAGGCTGTGTGAACTGTCTTACCCTTGTCTATGGCTTTGGTGACTGTTTCAAAGAAGTCGATCAGGTTCAGGAGGCAAGATCTGCCCTTCACAAACCCGACCTGGGTGGTGTCCAGAGTTTGGAGGTTACCAATGTCTTTGTTTATGAGTTCCATGATGATGCATTCCATAGCCTTGTAAACCAGGCTCGTTAGGCTAATAGGGCAATAGTTCCCGGGGTCCGTGGTGGCTCCCCCTTTGTGGAGTGGTATAACTGTTGCTGTGCATCATTCAGTGGGTATAAAGCCTGATGTGAAGCTGTGATTGAACAAGGTGCTTAGGTGGGGTGGGTGGGGCAGTTCATGTAGAACGCAGCATGGCATGTTGCCCAGTCCCATGGATGCTGTGTTGTTGGCTTTGGAGAGTGCAGTTTTTGCCTGCTCAGTAGTAATTGCAGGGGCACTGCTTTCTTCTGGTATGGATATAAGCCCTTTAGGGGTGGTGGGGGGGTAAAACTGACAATGAACCTATCAGCCAGGATGTTGTCGATGTCAGTTGATTCCGTAATTTTCATGCCATTGTGCTGTAACTCAGAGCATATCTGGGTGTTGCCGCTGAGATTCTTGCCATATCTATAGAATGCTTTGTGGCTGTCCTTGGGGTCAGTGGCAATCTTGTTTTCATAGCTCGCCCATTATTAGGGTGTTTGGTTGAACCCTAATATTTTCCAGTATAACAAAAAACAGGAGTGGGAATCCTGGGGCATGGTGGGGGATCTGTACCAAGCTACAATACGGATTGCAGTTTTGCCCAGAGTTACTTGCACTTGGATAATTTCAGATGCATTATATTGGGCAACTAGCCTGGAGGTGTGGATATCCTTAATAAATATGGACACACTTCCACCCTTGGTGTTCCGGTCCTAGTTAGATGGCCAAAAGGAGTGGTATGAGTTATATCCTGGTAATGCAGGGGTGCTCTCTGGAGCCCTGAACCAGGTTTCAGTCACAGCACATATATCGATGTTCTCCATTTTAAGGAGTGCCTCGAATGAGTGCATTTTGAGGTTTAGACTTCTACTGTTGAGTAGCATTGCCCTCAGCATTTTCTTGCCTGTATCTGTTACGGTGGTGGGTTTGTCATTTGAACCTTGCCTAAAAAAAGCATTATAGGAGTGGGAAGAGCCTTAGCCATGTCATCCCAGGCAGACAGATAACAATTGTTGAAGTCAATCATTTTGTCCTTATACTGCGGTATAATTATAGGCAAAGGTAGGATGCTACTCAGGGCTAGGGTCATACCTGCCTGGATTACAAGATCGGAGAGCTCCTCCATGTCTCTTTTCATGTAGTCCAGGGAGGGACATCTCAGGTCATTCACACCAACATGGACAATGACTGAGTCATATTTGTACTTGTTGTGGAGTGACCTGATTGCGTGGGTTATGTGGCGGAGCCTGGCACCGACAGGCAGCTTACAGTAAACTTCTCCTTGTCTATTGTGGTGAGTGTAACATCAGTGTGCCTGACTATAGAGTCACCTACGATTAATGTGTTAGGCATGTTGTTTTGCCTTATGGGCTGTGGTTGTTTGGCACACTGGGTCTGTGTGTTATGTGTGTTTTTCGTTGTGTTGAGGGGTCGAGGTTGCTTGCGTCTCTGCTTTGGAGGTCTCTGCTGCTTAGGCAGATTCTTACTGAGAGCCTCCTGGAATGTTTTTGTGCATCTGTGTGTGGGTTTTGGTGGTGTAGGTATAGTGGGACTATGTGATGAGTGTGGTGTGGTGCAAGTGTTTACCTTCTCCTCTTGACTGAGAAGTTTAGTCTTGGGTTGAAAGAGCTTTGCTTCCAATTTGGCCAGATAAATGCATCTCTCACAGGTTGTATTGTTGGGTGGTAAGAGAAGAGGGTTGTCAGTGTACATGAGGCAATTGCTACATTGCCCCAAAATGCCCAGATTCATCAGGTAGATAGGCGAGAACACCAGGAGCTGTCCCTTGGACATGCCTGGGTAATCACTATTTTCTTCTAGACAAGTGATGGAAGTAAGTACCAGAGCTGTTTTCCTCGAAGTAGCTTGAGGAAGATAAGTACAAAACTATTAACCACTAGGTTGAGTGCTTCAGTGATTTGTAGCTTACATAGTGCTTATAACAGATCTGAAGCAGTGCTGAGCATGGAAAAGCAGATTCAAGTGCTAGAATTAAGAAACTGGCTAGTTCTAAAGGAAAAACTGAAGAGCAAACTTTATGGTGCCGGGAATAGTTTAACCCTAGCTAAGTGGTGCTGTGCGATGCGCAAATCCACGCAAACACATGTTTTTAAGCAGAAAGATGAAAGGGATAGAAATAGCACAAAAGAGCCAATACAACTACAATTTCTGAGCTGAAACCACTCCTCCAATGACAGATAGGCTGTTCCAAAGCTCACCACTCTCACTGATGAACAGAAAAGCTTCCCTCTATCTTAGAAAGGTCTGGGCAACACAGGAACTTATAATTTTTCAAGGACAGCAGGCACTGAATTTGTTGATGGAACATTGAAATGTAAACTTATTTGCCAGTAGCAACCTCTTTATTAGTCGTTTGCCAGTAGCAACCTCTTTATTAGTTACAGATCTCTAATTTAGAATTATTTGGATGACTTTTACTTCTGCACAGATTGTGCTTATTGAATAATATTGGTGGAGTGTAATGACAGAAGTTTGAGTGGCCATTTATGGTTGAAATTTTCTAAAACTGGTAGTTTTATCATTACTGGTTCATACATTTTGTTTAATTGTTTGCTAGAAGAATGTTCATAACTGTAAATTTAAAACACCATTCTAACAAATGGTGCTGTATTATACAAGGAATATGATTTAATAAATCAGGAAGGTGAATACATCAGGAAGGTGAATCAAAGAAAACATACATGTGTGCATGGCTCTATAAATGTGTGCAGGAAGCCTATGGTTTGAAAACAGCTCAAAGATAAACTTAGTCCTCCACTGGCCAAATGCATTTTCTTTGAATGTGGGTTTTCATGACATGTCAATGAATGTGAGTGTCAAGGGCAAAGAAGTTTACTGCTCATGCTAAGTCTGTTTTCATTGTGAGACTGTATTGTTTAGCAAATGGCTATCAGTGTTTGTGTTATTTTATTTCAATATCTTTAATCGTCATAAATAAGAAATCAGGTTCCTTGTGTCTTTATTTAAAACACCCATGATAATTATTTCCATGGCTTTACATGCAAGACTAGTCAGACTTATGGTCTGTAGTTATCCAAGTCAGTAGAGGGCCAAACCTTGTGCTGAGGATTAACTGTTGCAGTTCTCCATTCACTAAACATGAAGCCAGTTAGCAGGCTAATGTTGAACAATGATTTTAGAGCACTTGAGAGCTCATGTTTCATGCTATCAAACAGGCATCCCAGGATATTATCAGGGCCCACTGAGGTAGTATTCTTTGCCTTGGAGAGTGCATTGAAGACTTGCTTGCTAGTGAAAGCCAGAGGAGTTACGGTTGAGGGTATCTCCTGAGAGGTATTGTAGGGAAGAAGGGGTGAAATTGGGATTAAATTTATCAGCCAGTATGTTTGCTATATCTTCTGATTCCTTTTAGGTGGCTCAATTTACAAGTTGTTCAGCACACTGTTGTGTGTTACCTTTGAGGTTGTGGAGAAAGCCGATGAAAGCCTTGTGTTTATCCTTTGCCTTTGAGGATATTTCTGCCTCAAACCTGGCTTTGGTGGGCCTGATAAGATTTCTGAGTTGCTTCTTTAGTTTGAGGGGTTTCTTATCTTACTGGGTATTGCACTTCCTAGTTTTGGCCATGGTTTCCTCAGTTTGTTATACAACTTGCTGATATCGGGATTCCACCAGGGTGGCTTATTATTTGAGTTAGTTCTCTGCTTATTCCTTGTGGGTACAGCTACCTCAGTGCAGCTGTTTACAGAATGGTACAGGGTTTCTGTAAACAATTCCACATGGTTTGTGGCGATGGAAACTTTATCATGGTATAACTTATTAGTAGGAGGTTTGTTTTGGAATAATTCCTAAATGTTTGAGGGTTAGATGACATCCACTTGTGACAAGTATTTGGACAGGTACATACCAAAAGGGGCATTATATTCAGTGATTGGCCTATGAAGGAGCAAGAAAATAGGAACAATTATATGTCTAGATCTGGATGATATACCTTTAGATATAAGCTGTAAAATGAAAAAGGATTTCCTTACAAATGTGGTGATCAAGGGACAGTTCACTGTTGACATGGGTTCCCAGAGGAGAATGGTTAGGCTTATGTGTACATAATTGCCTGGGCCCACTGAAGTCTCACCTTCATGCAAGGGAAAATAAAGTTATGTCCTTACCATAATGCTCCATCTCTGTTGTCAATCTTCATTCATTCTTGAGAGATGGGTTTGGTTCCGACCTCTCAGAAGCGACTCACCTGTTTTACAGCTCGTGCCAGCCAAAAACTCTCAAGCTAAGGCTCTACCCAGAATGCCCCTCTCTCCAATACCTCAGATTGAGTTTACAGCCTAGTATAGAAAAGACAGAAGCCCTGTCTAAGGTATAACCCAATAACCTCTCAGAACAAGGTCTGATTCTCCAGAAGTCTCTCTGAGGGGGGCAAGAGGGTGGGAAGTCAAGAATGAATGATGATTGACAACACAGATGGAATGTTATGGTAAGGACATAACTTCTTTATCTGATGTTGTCAATCTTCATTCATTCTTGATAGATGGGACAGAGTCCCCAGCTACTTTAGATCCTGGGTGGCCCTAAGGTAGGATATTCCTGAGTACCATTGAGCCAAAGGATGCTCTTCCCCTGGAGACCATATCTAATTTGTAATGAGTGATAAAGGTATGAGGAGTAGCCCATGATGCAGCTGCACATATTTCTTCAACAGAGGCCTTGGAATGAAAGACACCTGAAGTGGACACAGATCTGGTGGAATGTGCTCTAACTAGAGCAGGTAGATTGAATTTATTCTGACTGTACACAAATGTGACACAATCTCTAAGCCATCTTGATAAGGTAACTTTAGATAACAGTTTACCCAATCCGGGTCCTGAAAAGGATACAAATAACTTATCCTATTTTCTAGCAGATTTTGTTCTATCCAGGTAAAAACGTAATTGCCTATGGACATCCAGCAGATGTAAACAGTATTCACCTTTGTTTGAAAAATTTGGAAAAAAGACTGGCAAGTCTATAGACTGGTTAATATTACAATCTGATACCACTTTGGGGAGGAAGGAAGGGTTAGTTCTTAGCAACACTTTCTCTTTGTGAAATATGATGTAAGGATGCTTTACACACAAAGCTTGTCATTTGGAAATTCTCCTAACAGACGTGATAGCCAACAGAAAAAGGGTTTTCCAAGATAAAAACCTGAGGTCGCAAGTAGCTGCTGGCTCTAAGGGCTATCAAACTAGGCATTGTAAAACTAAAGTCAAATCCCATGGCACTATAGGGTCTTTAAATGGGGGCTTTAGATGTAAAGCGCCTTTAAGGAAAATTTTGCATAAATGATGAGACATTAAAGGATGATCATTAAATCCGTTATGAAAATTGGAAATAGCTGTTAAATTAACCTTAATTGTGGAAGTACAGGCTCCCGATTCAAATAAGGATGCTAATAATTCCAGGACCTTATCAACTGATGCTGAAAAGGGGTCTATGTTGTAGTACAGGCCCAAATCGAAAATCTTTTCCATTTGCTAATGTAAAGTTTCCTAGTTGATGGTTTATGGAAAGCCAGAGGAATGTTTTGTATTGGAGAGGGTAAGCTATTCTGCCTGGCAATTACTGGAACTGGAGATACCAAGTCGTCAGCTTGAGATTTTGGAGACTGGGATGTACCAAGCCCTGTGCGTGAAACAGCAGATCCAGAGCTGGGTCCAGAATCTAAGGGTGGTGAACTAGATGAGGCCAAAGAAAGGGGAACCAGGCTTGACAGGACCAATAAGGTGCAGTGAGAATTACTTTGCTTCTCAACCTTTGGGCTTTCCTCAAAAACTGGGGAATCAGTCGAGTAGGGGGAAAGGCATAAAGTAGTCCCAATCAAGGAGAAATGCATCGCTTGGGGACTCTCCATAAGGGGGAATTAAGGCCAAGTAGCTGCTGCATTTGTTCTTTATTAGAGAAGTGAACAGATTGCAGCAATGCTGGCCCCGAACACAAAAGATTTCATCGCTATGTTGTGGTTGAGAGACCACTCATGAGGCAGGAGGTTGCATCTGCTCAATTTGTCCGCAATCATGTTGGAGTTTCCCAGGATATGCATCGCAATCGGAAAGCGGTTGAAGTGATAGCCCATTGCCAAACCCTGAGGGCTTGCCAACATTGCGGATAGGATCTGGTTCCCCCCTGCTTGTTGATGTACCAGACTACCGACATGTCTGATTGGACTGCAACTGTCCCCTAAGGACAGACTGGAATGCTTGCAATGCTAAAAGTACTGCCCTCAAGTCTAGGATGTTTATATACAAATTGGCCTCTTGCGGGGGCCAAGTGCCTTGGATTGTCCTTCCCAAATAATACCCCCCCACCCTATCTGGGAAGCGTCCGTGGTCACTATGGCTTTGGGCAGACAGAGAGAAAAGGTGCAACACCATATATTTTCTTCTGACTTCATCCACCAGGAAAAACACTTTTTGCAGTGATTCATTACCAGGACTGGATGAGACATCGGGTGAGTTAAAATCGACCATTGGGACGCCAGTAGCCATTGAATAAGCATCATGTAGTATCTTTCTAGGGGTACTAAGGTTATAGTTCCTGCCATGGTTCCCAGAGTCTGAAGTACTAGGTGAGCAGGAACTTTGTTTTGGGAAATGATTGTTTGAACTTGCGACCTTAGCTTTATCTGCCTGTCCAGGGGAATAGAGGCTACACAACAAACTGTATTTAGTTTTCCTCCTATGAACTCTAGGTCTTGTGTGGACAAATGTGACTTTTCCTTGTTTGAAATGCCTAATTCCTTGGCAAGATGCAGCACAAAGTCTGTGGCGTAAAGCAGTAGATGCCTGGAGGGGGTGGTGAGGAGCCAGTCGTCCAGGTATGGAAACACTCGGAATCCTCTAAGTTTCAAGTGAGCTGTTACCACTGCCATGCATGTGGTGAGACCAAAGGACAGTGCTCGGAATTAGTAATAACTGGCTCCTAGCTGGAACCAGAGGTATCTTCTGGAGAATCTGTCCCTCTTTATGTGCTAATATGCATCCTGATGATCTATAGAGCACATCCAATCATTCTTCTCCAGAAAGGGAAGAATAGACTGAACCGTGACCATCCCGAATTTTGTCTGTTGTACAAATTTGTTCAGTAAACTGAGATCTAGAATTGGTCTCCAGTCCCCTGTCTTTTTTGGCACTAAAAAGAATCTAGAGTAAAATCTGGATCCTATTTGGTCTGGTGGGACTTCTTGGATGACTGTATTCTGGAGCAGCTTTTGAATTTCTACTGCTGCTAGATCCCTCTGAATGGGTACAACATCGGGAATTCACTTTTGGAACTTTGATAAGAGATAGCAGGGAATGTGGTAACCTCTACTGATAATTCTTGCACCCAAATATCTGACGTTATCGTGAGACAGGCTGTTTGGTGCAGTGAAAATCTTCTCCCGATTGCTTCCAGAGGTAAGCAATCAGGCCTCCATTCAGGAGCACTGGTAGGGTTGTCCAGAAAAGAAATCTCTGGAACCCTGATTACGTGGACCCCCTCTGCCATGGGGAGGTCATCTTCCAAGTAGAGCTCCCCCCTCTGCCCCGGGGGGAGTATTCACAACATGTGTCATGAAAAGGCCCTTGGGATTTCTTGAACCACATTTTCCCACTCCTCTGGTTTCTAGAATAGGATCACTGAGGAGTGGAAAAATAAATGCCCACAGCAGAAAGGGTCTTTCTGTCCTTTTCACACCTGGCTAGTGTGTCTCTAACCTTAGGATCAAACAAAGAGGAACCATCAACAGGAGTGTTGACGAAGGAAAACCTGAAAGGCTCTGCGAAGTCACACAAGTGCATCCAGGTATGGCGTCTTATGGCAATGCCTGTACCCACTGCCCTACACGTTCCTTCGGCTGCACGAGCAATGAGCCACATGGAAGAGTTTGAGATAGACTCCAGGGTGGCAAGCTGCAAGGCAACATTATCCCATACCCCATCACACACAACTCTGCAAGGGTATCTGAAAGCTCAGTTATCAGATCCCTTTGAAGTGTAGTAAAATTTACCAAGAAATTCAAGGACCTAACAGCAAAGGTTAATGACACAAAAATCCTCTTCCCGAACCTGTCCATCGACCTAGACGCTTGGGTAGGAGGATGGATAGTAGAACTTCCCTCAGTGAGTTCCTTTTTGATGGCTGCTGCCACCGCCACCACCATGGCGTCTACTGCTAGACCCTAGCTGATCTTCTGGGGCTGTCAACATTTTATCTAGTCTCAGGTAATGGGCTCTATGGAATCAGGGCCCTTCCATGCTCGCTGAACAATCAACTTAATTAGATCATCAGCAGGTGCGGTCACCCAGGAAGTAGATGGATGGGCACAAAAAGCTTGCAAGAACACAGATTCCTCAGAGGATAGGTTTGAGGACTTCCAAATCACCCCTCTATTTCAGGATTTCTAGGATGTCCCTGAAGGAGACATCTTCAGGGGGTGACTGGAAGGAAACTTCCCCTTCATCATAATCTGTGTCTTCTGGAGAATCTAGATGCTTCCTCTTGCAAGTACTCCTACAGGGTGGCTCCTCAGTAGGAATTTCTGAGGAAGACTCCGATGAGGAGGGACCCTGAACAAGGATGTCTTGCAGCTCCTGTGCTCGCTGTCCAGATGTGATAGATTGGGACAGCTGTGAACCAGAGGATACATAAATGTGACACTCCAGCATAGAAGGAGCCAGCTGGGAGCCTGCTAACGCTAAAGCTCTCTCCATGGTCTGGAAGGCAGGCCCACCTGAAGAGAGATGGGAGCCCGGAACTGAGGAAGACAACCTCAGAACTGGAGTCGCACCCTGCTCCGAAGAGCTGCCTTCCAGACCAGGAGCCAGGGGAGGGTTCGGAACTGCCATGGTCCTGAGAGTGAAAGATGGCACTGTAGAAATAATAGGAACCATACAGAGGGTCTTGGAACTGCCAAGCAAACCATGGTCCTGGGTGTGCAATGGATCCAATGGTGCTGAAGACAGCAGAGATGATTCAGGTGCCGAGGTACGGTCCACCGTCGGCACTGAGGCAGCTGGTACAGGAGCATCAAAGTGGAGGGCTCCAAGCCTTGGAACGAGGTTGAAGAAGGATAATCCAGTGGAGTACTTGGACAGTAAGCCTCGGCTCAGGAAGGGAGAGAGGTCTCCATAGGTGCTGGGAGACCCCTGGCAGCCAAAAGCTGGTCCACCAATCTTACTATGTCCACTTCAGACAGACTTCTGAAAGAACAGATTGACATTTCCAAAAGGAGACTTTGGCCTGGCAATGAAGGGGCTGGGGAGATGATCAAAGAATTTTCTCACAGAGGGGTAATACTTAGTTCTGGGAGGTATAAATGTCTTGACTTTTGGCACTGTCAGATGCTGGAATTGAATGAGAGGTGAGTGAAGCTGGTGCAGAAAATATTGTTGCTGCCGAAGAGATTACTGGCGCCAAAATAGTCAGTATCAGTGCAGTAACTACCGGTACCAAAGATAATTTTTCAGTCATTTTAGGTACTTTTGTCCTTGATTCCAAAGACACAGATGGAACCGGTGACTTGTGTGATTTTACATCTTGTGCCGATGGTGAAGTCGGCACAGAATGGCTTCTCTTCTTTGAATCTGGTTTTGACGATTTACATGTTACAGGACTAGAGAGAGCTTCTTCAAAGGAGCATTTTAACAGGCCTTTCAAAATAAGCTTATTCTGTCTCTCTGCTAGAGTACGGGCACTAAAACTCTGACAAATCTTACATGTAAGGTTTAGATGGTTTGAACCCAAACAGTACACGCAGGAAAGATGCCCATCTGAATTAGGCATCTTTCAGCCACAGTTCTGACTTAGTTTGAATCCAGATGTTCCTTTCTGTTCCTATGCCATTTCTAGTTCACACACATACATGCACACACTGAATAGTATGAAAAAGGTAGAAAAGAAGGTTTTGGAAGTAAAGATCTATCAACAATGGTATACGACAATTACCTAAAAGGTAAGGAAAGGGAAAAAGAAAATACCAACATTGGTATCCAAAGGAGAAAGGGGAGGAAAGCAAGTTGCCAGTGATGGTAATGAGAAATACCGTTTGGTAAAAGGGATGGGTAGAATAATACAGAAAGCGCGTATACACTACAAAAGAAAAGAATAGAGAAGGATATGAAAGATAATACAGCTAATTTTTTTGGCAAAATCGCTAGAGAAAACAATAATTAAGAGGCACCTAGCTTAGAGTATCTGTTGACACAACTAATTTTCAGGAGGCAAAAGAGATATGAGGTAATGGAAAGAGGGGCATTGTGGGTAGAGCCTTAGCTCAAGAGTTTTTGGCTGACAGGAGCTGTATAACAGCCAAGATGGTTCCAAGAGGTCGGAACCAAACCCATCTGTCAAGAATGAATGAAGATTGACATCATCAGATTGTCCATTATGGTCTTTCATTCTTCCAGCACAAAATCTGTTTTGAGATTAGTACTGAATAGACTTTGTAGGGGGTTTGACATATCATGTTTTGGACTAACTGGTAGGCAACCTAGTATGTTATCCAGTCCCGACTCCCAACATACATTATGTTCTTGGCCTTATGTAGTAACTTCAAAAATTGTTGAGAGATTTGAGGGGGTTACAGATGCAGGTATTTGATGTGAGAATATTAGAAGATTAGGGGGGGTGAAGTTCAATCTGAATTAGTTGGCCAGTGGATTGGCTATATCCTCTGGTCCAAGTATGCAACATTATTTATTATTAGCTGACTGTAGTGCCAATCACTGTTTCTGAGATTTCTAGCACAGTCAAAAATACATTGTGGTTATCTTTCACCTGGGTTTATATTTTTACCTCCTATTATGCTTTGGTTGATTTAATCACAGTCCTGAGTTCATTGTTTAGTTTAGCAAAAGTGTTTTGGCTTTCTGAGAGTAACATTTAGTTTTACATTCAATGAGTATTTTTTTTTTCGTTTATTACGCTCCCCATATGGTTTTATTTTTGAATTTGGTGTTGTATTTAAATATGAACAGAGCTTGGCAGTGAATTATTCTGTACAGTGGAAGTTTGAAACATGCTTAGTAGAGGGACCCCATCCCCAACTAATGAGAAGTTATGTCTTACCATAATGTTCAATGTTAGTTGTTTTCTTCTCACCTTCTTTCTTGCTGGATGGGTTCGAGCGAACCTGCCCGACTCGGCCTAATACTAAAGCTCGAGAGCTATTTTTACTGGCTCGAGGCTATACTATGTCCCATAATGCTAGGCGTGATATACCCAGATCTCGTTTGATAGCTAACACTATGGACATACATGTCTAACCTCCTCTACATATAACCCTTACAAGGGCTACCAAACAGGAGCAAGAGAGCTAGGTGAGGAGATAACTCTGGTGACAAAAAACACCTCTCACAAGATACTCTAGATCTTTCCAGACTAGGGAGATGGAGGGTGGGACGCAAGAAAGAAGGCGAGAAGAAGACAACTAACATGGAACGTTATGGTAAGTACATAACTTCTCAATGTTAAGTTGTCAATCTCACCTTCATTCTTGCTGGATGGGACAGCGTACCTAGCACCTTAGTCCCGGGTGGCTCAATGGAACAGACTCTTGAGTACAGTGGAACCAAAATCAGCCCGACTTCTGGAGGCAATGTCCAGTTTGTAATGAGAAATGAAGGTATGAGGGGAGGCCCATGTGGCCGCTGCACAAATAGAATCCATAGGTAACCTTGCTTGAAAAGCTACTGAGGAAGTTAATGCTCTAGTTGAATGAGCTCTAGGCTTTGTAGGGAGCTCCTTATGCCTCAATTGATAGATTAACGTGATAAGAGTGGTCAACCAATCCTGACAAGGTTACTTTAGAAACTGGACGGCCTTGCTTTCCTTCAGCGTAAGACAGGAAGAGCTGTTCTGATTTTCTCGTCTGTTTAGTTCTATCCAGATAGAAACGTAGTTGACAGTGAAGGTCCAAACAATGTAATCTTCTCTCAGCTCTATCAGTATAATTTGGGAAGAAGACTGGGAGATCAATGGTCTGATTCAGATTTTTTTCAGAGAGTACCTTAGGTAAAAAGGATGGATTAGTCCTAAGAGACACTCTATCTTTGTGAAAAACAAGATAAGGGGGGGCGCACAGAGAGTGCTTGTAGTTCCGAAACCCTCCTCGCTGAGGTAATGGCTACCAAGAAAAGCAGTGGCGGCTGGTGACTTCAAATCAAAGGGGGGCTGCAGGGGATAGCTGAATGGGTGGGGTCAATAGGAAGAGGTGCGGCCAACTAGAAAGGGGAGGAGCTATGCTCAAAACCACAAAAACTAACTTTAATTAAATATGCTGCCCTGGGTGCCAAACCCTCATTATGAGAGTCCAATCAAGACAAATGAAGTGTAAAAGAATAAAAATATTTAAATGCATTGGCTGCATGACAGCTTACTTAATATCTAGATGGTAGCAAATATGTTGTGAGGCATGAAAAAATGAATTACTTTTTAAATACATTACGGGAATGCCAGTCAAAATCAAGTATAAGAAAAACAAGGAGCACTCAACTCAAACTACTTCTCCTTGCACTGCAGTTCTAATTATAATTTATATTCAGCTTTATTAAAGCACCTTGCACTGCAGTTCTAATTATAATTTATATTCAGCTTTATTAAAGCACCAAGTAACATGCTGAAAGTAGCAATCTCTGTGATGCCCCCACTTGTAAAAATGTTTCTTATCCAAAACAGACCTGCTGCCTGACAACTATCTACTTGTTTCATGGGGAAAACACGATCAAAGTAAAAATGAAAAGCAAACAAGAAACAAGCTCAAGATACATTGCTTAAATTATTACTGTACAGGTTATGGACCACACATGAATGGCATTCTGTTTAGATTACTGGTAAAGCCCTCAGAGATCACTAGAAGTCTCCAACAAGTGTAATGAGCTTCTTAAAATAATATAATCATGTCCTTTACTACAAATACTGTCATATGCATTTCAATATCCAATGTTTATACATTATCTAGTTAAGTATTCTCTGCATGGCAACAACAGAAAGGCTTCAATGTTGGCAATTCTTTAACAGTATGCTTATTAAAGCTTACTTGCATGTTATGATCTCAGACAAGCTTACTTGATGGTCATTAAAGCATTGCTACTTAAAACACAGAGCAACAGGCACTTTGAGTAATAAGCATAAATCAACAGTACAAAAATATGACAGAAACCAGACCATTCTGCAAAATCGAACAGATGAAAAGCCACTGTAGTACTTGTGTCTACCTTGTATGGGGGGATACGCTGCACATTTACACTGCATAACTGATCCTTGCTTTGCTTGGACACATCTAGACTCACTACATGGGGGAGTGGGGTGCAACAAGTATGTCACAATTTGAAATGTCTCTGGCTGATGGTGATTGGCCCTAACACATTTGTCATACCTCTCACCCTCAGGGCAAGAAATCTGGGCAAAGCCATACATAGAAGTGGGAAAAAGGCCCAAAAATAAGGACAATTTTTAAATATTGTTCTTATAAACTTAGAAAAATAATAGAATAGGTCTTGCATTAGTATGATTTTTTTTGAAGGATATGAAATCTGAAACACAAATGCCTGTCATTATTTTCTAACTTCAGTCTTTAATGATTTACCACTAATTTGCCAAAAAAAATCACAATTTTATGAAAAATGAACCAAAAATGTGATGCAACAATATAAAATAGCCACACAATACAGCTGGGAACCTGTCAAAGAAGGGACACTTTAATATTAGTACAATAGTAATGCTAACTTGAGCAGCTGACAAAATAAAAGAGTCTACATGCATTTCTGAAATAAAAGTAATCTATAACTCTGATTATTACAGTTATTTCTTAATTGTAAACCCTCCATGTTTTCTTCCAAAATTGCTATTTTGCAGAGGGATTATTAGGGGAAGAGCAACATTTTGAGCCAAATTCAGGGACAGTTGAGAGGTTTGGCTATGCCTAATTCTATAAAGCAATTTGCATGTACCTCTCAACCTGTTAATGTAATAAATCTGGACAAGGCCAAATATATTGGGGGAACATATAAACGGTACTAAAAATTGCTCTTGTATAAACTGGGACAGTTGATAGAACAGGTCTTACTTTAGCATGCATTTTTCTGTAGGTTATGAAGTCTGAAACTAGTGTGTCATTATTTAGTGACTTAATTCCTAAATGATTTGCCAGAAAACAACAAATTTTAAAGGGAACAAACCAAAAATAAGAAGCAAAAAAACCTATTCATTCTTTGAAAATCTGGACAGTTGGGAGGTATAGTTCAGCTGGGGCTGTCTAAGTTTGCCGCCCTTCCCCCTCACAAAACCATGGTCGAATGGAGCCTCCCCCTGCAGCCATTCCAATGATTCATTACTTTGCTATTTCACTCCATTTACCATAAACACTAATGTGCATACTGATTTACTTCTATGATGATTTGAACTTCATTTGAAAGTTTTATTTTGCATTTTACAGGACAAACACTAAGACATCTGCTAAACAAACTTGGCATTAAAACTTCTCTGCCCTTGAAACTCTCATTGAAACAACATTAAAACCCACATTCAAAGAAAATACATTTTACCTGTGACAGATAAAAATTAATTTTGGGCTGTTTTCAAATCATAGGCCCCTTGCATATGAAACATACATGTGCTCTTTGATACACCTTCCTATTGCTTTGAACATTTTTCCAGTAAACAATGAAACAAAACTGCCCAATTCAGAACATTTCCATCATAAAAGTCTACTCAAACTTCTACAGTCCACTATTATCAGTAAATATGCACAATTCTACAGTCCATCATTATCAGTAAATATGCACAATCTCTGAAGTAGTAAAAAAGTAATCTAAATAATTCCACGTTAAATAAATCTGTAATGAAGAGGTTGCTGCTAGCAGTCACCTTTATATTTCATGGTTTCATCGAACAATAAAGTGTCTGATACCCCTGAGGAATAAATTGCCTAAATTACATTAAAAATAAGCTAGTAATATTGCAATAGGAAATGGATGGCAAACTGATAACAGGCTCATAATTAGTATCTTAACTTTCAGTACGGCAGCATTCACCCCTTATGGGAGTAGAACCAACAACCTTCTGCATCAAAAGCAAGTACACAGCCTGTTGTGCTATTAGCACTAAACTTCTCTTCCCCTGCAGCTCTCAGCTCCTTGTAAAATCTACTCAATACTCAACTGCATCTCAACTCGCAGCACAAGAAGTCTGGAAAAAGCCAAATTTATTGGGGTGGGTCAAACATTGCTTGTATAATCTTGGAAAGCTGCTAGAATAAAATGCTGTGTTACCACCATACATTTTACTGCCAAAGTCTCTGTGCAAAAAAGAGTCAGAACAACATACCACTATGCCAAATCACCTGCTTTGTGAAAGAAAAATGCTGTGTTACAACCGTACATTTTACAGATAAGGTCCCTGTGCAAAACAGTCAAGAGCAACATACCACTACGCCAAATCAGCTGTTTTGTGAACGAGAGGAAGACTGAAACTTAAATGGCTATCATTTAATGAATTCAATTCTCACCATAGCTGTCAACCTCTTAGCACAAAACACCTGGACAAACCCAGTAATGAGGGAATACAGCCCTCAAACATATTCAGTGAATTCAGTTCTTGCCATAGCTGTCAACCTTAGCACAAAAAACCTGGACAAAGCCACTAACAGGGTATTACAGTCCCAAAAATAAGGAAAAATTTCAAATAGTCATCTTATAAACTTAAAAAAATGCTATAATAAAAGGTTGTGTTGCTATATATTATTGCTAGAATAAAAAGTTGTTTTACCATGTATTTTCTGAAGACTATGAAGTCTGAAATTCAAATGCCTGTAAATTTTACTTCTGATGGAACAAAAGCAATTTTCAGCAGAGGCCCAGTGAGAAATACTGTAGACACGTCTTTGTAAAATGGCAGGACACCAGAGCAAATCCACACAAACACAGAGATAAGATGCAGACTCCACAAAGAAGGCACCCCAGCCAAGAATCAAACCACAAATCCTGCAGCTATGAGGCAAAAATACTGCCACTGCACCATCAAATATGTAAGAAATTAAACATTCAGAAACCTGAAGTCTGAAATTCAAATGCCTGTCAATTTTATTTAACATTTGTTAATCAGGACAGTCTGACTTGGAACAAAAAAACAATTTTCAGCAGAGGCCCAGGAAGAAATAATGCAGACATGTTTTTGTAACATGGGAGGACACAAAAGCAAACCCACACAAACACAGGGAGAAGATAACAGACCCCACAAAGAAGGAACCCCAGCCAAGAATCAAACCTGAGAACCTGCAGCTGTGAGGCAACAATGCTACTACTACACCATCAAATATCAAGCATTGCAACATTTACAAACCACAGATATTATGAGGAACAGATCAGATCAAATATGAGGCAAAAATCTGCAATTTTTTTACAAATGGTGGTGGGTAGGGAACTCAAGTCTTTAACACCTGCATACAGGGTTCAAGCGTGAGGTATTCCCTACCACACCACCATGAGCACCTGGGGCATTTTCACACACACACACACACACACACACACACACACACACACACACACACACACACACACACACACACACACACACACACACACACACATACCTATTTAAACAGTAAAAGCTAGCATACATCCCCATCTATTCAAACAGTAAAAACTAGCATACATCCCCATCTATCTATTCAAACAGTAAAAACTAGCATACATCCCCATCTATTCAAACAGTAAACATCCCCATCTATTCAAACAGTAAAAACTAGCATACATCCTCATCTATTCAAACAGTAAACATCCCCATCTATTCAAACAGTAAAAACTAGCATACATCCCTATCTATTCAAACAGTAAAAACTAGCATACATCCCCATCTATCTATTCAAACAGTAAAAACTAGCATACATCCCCATCTATTCAAACAGTAAAAACTAGCATACATCCCCATCTATTCAAACAGTAAAAACTAGCATACATCCCCATCTATTCAAACAGTAAAAATTAGCATACATCCCCATCTATTCAAACAGTAAAAGCTAGCATACATCCCCATCTATTCAAACAGTAAAAACTAGCATACATCCCCATCTATCTATTCAAACAGTAAAAACTAGCATACATCCCCATCTATTCAAACAGTAAAAACTAGCATACATCCCCATCTATTCAAACAGTAAAAACTAGCATACATCCCCATCTATTCAAACAGTAAAAACTAGCATACATTCATATAGTAAAAAGCACCATACTTTCAAACACACTTACCTGTCCCGGCTGTCCATTCTCCATAATATCCCAAACGCCCGTGCAATACTCCAAGACCCGCGAGATTCCCGAGATCCAAACCCCTTCCCGACGAGACTACTGCAGCAATTCCTGACTGCAACACTAGCAGTCCGGCCTCGACGCGTTTTCCCAGTGAGTCTGTGCACTTTAAAAGTGCACAGACGTCTCCTCTGTTCCCCTATTGGGACTGCCGGACTGCCTGGAGCATGCGCATAGACTCGTAGTAGCATGCGCAAAGTCCGCGAATTTTTAAAAACTTTTTTTTTCTTTTTTCTTTTTTTTTTTAATTTGTTTTTAATTCTTTTTGTTGAGGGAGCTGCAGTCCGGCAGTCCAATAGCACGGGCCGCCCCTGAAGAAAAGTGTTTTCCACGAGTGCAGTTTCAACGAGCAGGAAGCAGCTGGCTCAAAAGGAGGAAGAATTAAAGAAGACAGTAACAAATTTAGATCCCACGGTGGAGGAGGATCTTTAACCGGGGGCCGAAGTAATAAGGTTCTTTTCAGAAAGGCTTTGCAAAGCTTGTGGGACATAATACTGGCCTCTGATAAGCCGACATGGAAATTTGCAATAGCCGCCAAATGGACCCTGATAGTGGCTGAGGAAGAGCCCATTTGGAAAAGTTCCACCAAAAATTCTAGAACTGTTTGGACAGGAGCTGTGAACGGGTCAACTTGATTTTTCCTTGCCCAAATAGAGAACCGTTTCCATTTACTAGCATACGTCCTTCTGGTGTTAGACTTGTGAGAAGCAAGGATAATATCACGTATTGCCTGAGAAATTAAAGGAAGCCTGGCTAGGGTTGGAAGTGGAGCAACCAAGCTGTGAGGTTGAGAGATGGAAGGGATTGGTGCAGCCCGCCCGATTGATGGGTCAGAAGGTCTGGCACAGGGTCCAGATGCCAGGGCTGCTCCAGCAGATGACGTTGCAGGAACGGAAACCAAACTTGTCGGGGCCAGTAAGGGGCAATGAGGATCATCCTGGATCTCAAAGCAGTTGCTTTCTGGATTAACTGAGTAATTAAGGGAAAAGGCGGAAAAGCATACAGAAGACCCCGGGGCCAATCATGGACTACAGCATCTCTGGGAGAGAGACCCGGAAGAGGAAAAAGGGTGAAGAAGTCCTGACACTTGCTGTTTTGAGGGGTTACGAAAAGGTCGCAGCAAGGCTGACCCCCCCCCTTCTGAATATTTGTTCACTACTAGCTGGTTGAGAGACCACTCGTAGGGCATGAGAATGGCCCTGCTCAATCTGTCCGCTATGACGTTGGACTTCCCGGGAAAATGCGTTGCTACCAGAAACCGTTGAGAAGAGATCACCCACTGCCAAAGTCTGAGCGCTTCCCGACATAGGGGGTAGGACCTGGTTCTGCCCTGCTTGTTGATGTACCACACTACAGACATATTGTCTGTCTGAATTGCAATCGTCCCGGTGGGTAGAGAGCCCTGAAGGGCCTGCAACACCAAAAGTACCGCTCTCATTTCCAAGACATTGATGTGCAGGTGGCACTCGAAGGGTTGCCATGTGCCCTGGACTGTCCTGCCTTGAAAATGCCCCCCCACCCCACCCTATCAGGGAGGCATCTGTAGTCACTGTGGCAACCGGAGGGGGGATAACAATAGGTCCGCCTTGGAGCACCTGAGGCGAGACCATCCACCAAGAGAGGTGTCTCTTGCATGACTGAGTGATGAGAATGTTGTGTGACATGGGAAGCTGCTGGAAGGACCACTGGGAAAAAAGCATCCACTGTAGTATCCGCATATGAAAATGAGCTAGGGGGAGCAAGGTGATCGTTGCTGCCATTAGACCAAGTGTTTTTAGTACAAATCTGGCTTGGACTCTGTCCTCTTGTAGTAGGATTTGAACATGGCTGCGAATGTTTGAAACTCTTTGTGTAGGTGGTTTTGTTGACAACTCCACCGTGTTTAACACGGCGCCTATGAAGGTAATATGCTGACATGGCGACAAGGCAGACTTTTCGAAGTTTATAGAGATGCCTAGCGCTTTGCACGTTTGTACAGCATAATCCCTGACTTGAAGTAGTTGGTGCCTGGTGGTGGCAGTAAGGAGCCAGTCGTCTAAATATGGAAACACCTGGAATCCTCGTCATCTCAGGTGAGCCGCAACCACTGCCATGCATTTGGTAAACACCCTGGGGGCTGTTGTAAGGCCAAAGGGCAGGGCTCTGAATTGGTAGTGACTGTCTCCCAGCCAGAAGCGGAGAAACCTTCTGGAGCGCCTGTTCATTTTGATATGGTAGTATGCATCCTGAAGATCTATAGAGCACATCCAATTGTCCTGACCCAGAAAGGGTAGAATGGACTGTAGCGTGACCATCCGGAATTTCGTTCTTTGAACAGACTTGTTCAGCCTGCTGAGATCTAAAATAGGTCTCCAGTCCCCTGTCTTTTTTGGTACCAAAAAGAATTTGGAGTAGATTCCGGATCCTTGTTGGTCTGCTGGGACTGGCTGGATGGCTCTTTTTGATAGCAGCTTTGAAATTTCTGACGCTGCTTGATCTCTCAGACCGGGTGGAACATCTGGAAGAGGCCCTTTTGGTTGTTGTGGGGTGTGGATGAAGGGGATTCTGTAACCCTCGGATATGATCGACCGTACCCATTTGTCTTGCGTGAGGGAATGCCAGGCTTCTGGGTACAGTGAAAGTCTTCCCCCGACTGCCTCCGAAGGTGGACAGTCGGGCAGCTCCTCAGGGGTGCTGGAAGGGTTTGTCAGAGAAAAATTCTCTGCTACCCTGATTTTGCGGACCCACCCCCTGCCCCTAGGGTGGCATCTGTTATTGTTCCCTCCTCTGCTTCTGGAGGGAAGCTCACCATGTGCGTCAGGCAGTACTCCCTGGGGTTTGCGGAACCACATCTTTCCACCCTTTTGACCCTTAGGGTACGGTCTAGTAGGGGCGGAAAAACAGACTCCCACAGCAGAGAGAGTCTTGCCTTCCTGCTCGCACCTGGTAAATGTATCCTTCACTTGAGGTCCAAACAAGGCAGAACCGTCAAAGGGGGTGTTAGTGAAGGACGCCTTGATGGGGTCAGCAAAGTTGTAAAGCCGCATCCAGGTGTGTCTCCTTAGAGCAACGCCCATGCCTGCGGCCCTACTCACTCCATCGGCTGCATAAGAAATGAGCCGCATGGAGGAGTTGACAATCGAGTTCAGGGTCCCCAGCTGGGAGTTGATCATTTCCTGAGACCCCACAACTGCTGGGTCCTGTAAGGTATCACCCAGTTCTTTATGAAGGTCTCTCTGAAGACGGGTGAAATGGCACAGGTAATTCAGCGACCGCATGGCAAAGGTCGCTGAAGAAAACATCCGCTTGCCATACCTATCCATAGTCCTAAATTCCTTATTAGAAGGAAGGACAGGTACTGAAGGGTCAGCCAACTCCTTCTTAGTGGCTGCCGCCACCTCCATGGCATCAACGGGGACGCCCTTAGAGAGAAACTGCTTGTCTGCAGGGGCTGTAATGAATTTTGTAGGCCTCCGGGGGGTTGGTTCCATAGTATCTGGAGCCGTCCATACCTTCCGAGCCACCAACTCCATGAGTGGGTCGAAAGGCGGGGGACACCCAGGAGGTGGAAGGGTGAGAACCGAACGCATCCAGGTACACCGACTCGTCCTTGGAAGAGTTGAGGGCGGACCAGTTCCCCCTCTGTTTAAGGATCTCTAGGATGTCAGAAAAGGAGACATCCTCAGAGGGGGACCTTGGGGACCCTTCCAAATCATCCAGGTCGGTGTCAGATGTCACTGACTCAGGGGAGTCGACATGCTTCCTCTTGCAAGTCCCCTTCTGAGGGGGCTCCCCCGCAGGATCAGGGGAGACCTCGGAAGAGGAGGAAATGCCCAATGGAGCGGCCTGGAGTGTCAGTTCTCCGCGCTTGCGTTCGGGAGGTTAGGCAGGGGCCGAAGCAGGCACCATGGAGGGAGGGGCCGACGAGGCCGACCGTGGCACCGGTATGGGAGCCAGCATGCTCCTCATGACCTCAAAGGCGCCCCTGTCAGGCAGGGAAGAGGGACCCAGCTCCGAGGAGATGAGAGCTCCTCCCGGCACTGAGAGGGAAGGCTCCGAGGCCGATGTCGGGGCCAAACTCACCTGTGCAGAGGCTCCGAGAGGGAGAACGGGGTCGGACAAGGGTCCGATGCCAGTCGCCTCCAGGGAGCCGATGAGGGAGTCTCGGCGCCCGGATCCCTCCAAGGACGGAGCCAATGAAGGGATCAGAGCCGACGAAGGAACCGATAAGGGTGGAATCGGTTCAGACGCCCACACGGTAGCAAGCCCGAAGGCCTCCGACTCCGAGCTCGAAGGAATAGTCGGAGGAGGAACTTGAGCAGGCATTGGGGTAGCCCGTCTGTTGAGACAGGCTATGCAATAATTGGGCCAGCGCCTGCGACTTCAAAGGCCTACTGACTACCCTCTGAAGGTCATGGTCCGAGAGCCTGGAAGACCTAGAGGAGTGGGACCTATGGCTCTGCTCTGACAGCAAGGGGGATTTCGGAGCCGATCTGACCGATTCCAGTAAAGGAGACCTGTAGCGCTTTCGACTTGGGGACGGCTCCGACACCAAAGTCGGAGCCGACTGAGGCCTCGATGTATCAGTTCCAGCCGGAACCAATGAGGCAGAAAGAGGACCGCTCGGTGCCGGCTCCGAACATGGAGCCAACGATTTGGCGGGCTTTGAAGGTTTTCCAGTCATAGGCTTGGACGGAGAACCTTCAGGCTTTAATAAGCCTCTGAGAATGAGCTTATTTCTGTGTTCCTGCAGGACTCTAGGGCTGAAAGCATGACAGATGGAACAAGAGTCCTGCAGGTGCAGAGGGCCCAAACAATACACACAAGAAGTCTGACCATCTGTCAGAGACATCTTCTGACAGCACGAGTCACACTTCTTGAATCCCAATACCTTGGTATCCTTGGACATGATACCACAGGGAGATACAGGAGTCTAAACACGTACACTAACACACGAAAAAGACACACTCAACAAAAAATTTAAGTAAGTAATAGTAAAAATGAGACAGAAATTCCACACACACACTAAGGGGAATCTGTACTAACTACTAAAGGGAGGGTTAGAGGCCCAACCACCTTAAGGGTGGAAAAAGGTAGGGAAAAACTACAGAAAAGGGAAGGGAAATTAGTCGCTACTCTCTAAATACTAATTAAATAAAGCTACTGAGAAAAAATCTATCAAAAAAACTAACTATAGATACAAAAATTTAAAATACGACCTGGAGCCGGTGAAAAAAACGCAACCTCGTAGCTGAAGCGGCAAACGAGATCTGGGTATATCACTCCTAGCATTATGGGACATAGTATAGCCTCGAGCCGGTAAAAATAGCTCTCGAGCTTTAGTATTAGGCTGAGTCGGAGCCGAGGTTCGGCTCCGAACCCATCCAGCAAGAATGAATGCGAGATTGATAACTTAACATTGCCCTGTACCCAGCATACTCAGAAACCAGCTCTACTAAGTAAGGTGCATACAAGATCACTTACACTAGGTTATACGAGGGCTGAAAACAGTGTGGTAATTGTTTCTTTAAAATTTTTCACAATCAAACTTGAGTGTCTTCATTTGTTCTTTCAGCATGTAACAGCATAGGGGTATACATAAAATGACTGTTTTCATTTTGTGGGAGGGTAGGGAGGCAGCCTGGATTTGAAGATATGCTTTTTGTCTTTACAAACTGTTGTCTTTTCAGCATATTGGGTGATATTGTGTCAGCTTTGAACATTAAACCTTGGGCAAATCTTACTTCTTCCTTGAATTTATTTTCATTTCTTTCCAGTTTTTTGTTCAAACTATTACTGGATCTTAAGACTAGAAAAAAATCCAAAAAAGCGCCTTTGAGTATGTATAATCCCACTGTTTTTCGGGCCTAGGGTAATTTTCTTGCTTTAACCAATTTCCTTTTACCAAAGGCTTGAGATTCACAGAATGTTAAGTAGGGTTGTAAATTTCAACAGCTTTAGTTTTTGCTTAATTGACTCCCATGGGTACACATCTTCATTTACTGTCAGTGGCAGTATGACTGAGCCCAGCTAAAATTTATTTATTTATTATTTTATTTATTTTATTTTACATTTGTTGACTGGGAAAGTCCGACTAGATACATGTCCATTTTCAGCAGAGGCCTAGGGAGAAAAGCTCCAAAGATCAAATAAACAATATTAGGTTTATACATGGTATGCAAATTTACATAGACAATACAAATCTTTAAAATTAAGATAGTTATGAAACTTAAAATTAAAGTAGTTACATATATTGTACACATCTTTTACAGTTTTAGAATTGGATGAGGCAATACATAAGTAAGAGGAAATCCAGGGTGAGATATTTGGGTTAACTTTGTGTCTAGAAGTTGCATTTTTATACTTTATACAGTTGTAATGTGTACAATTTAGACATGGTCATGTGTATAGTATCAGGTAGAACAACAGAGTTAAGTGGTGGGTTATAAAGATTAAGTGAGAAAACAAGGAAAAAGCAGATGTAACGATGTAGAAAGAAAATATTATAAAAGGTTTGTAAGAGTGTGTCCTAGCAATGTTTTAGTGCCACTATCTGTATAGGTACTAGTTAAGGGGCAAGATGTAGAGGTGACACGGAGGGAAAGGTAGAGGTTAATAAAGCTGTAGTTCCTCTTAATGGTATAGTTGAGACAGGCAGCAAGAGAATGGGGAAGAGGGTGAGTATGGTTGGGGAGGTCAACCTGGTGGAGAGGAAGAGCATAACCCTGTGAGTTTTAGGTGTTCTTTGAGGAGTCTTTGAAACGTAACCTTTGAGTCTGCTGAGGAAACAGCAGAAGGCAGGGAATTCCAAAATGTACCTATGTATTTAGGGGAGAGAGAGTTCCCCTGCTGTGTTATTGCTTTTGGTCACCCTGATTAGCTTTTTATCACTAGAACAAAGTTGTCTAGGATTAGTTTGTAGTTTTAGCAGATTGGCCAGTGCCTGTGTTTTATCTGGAAGTAGTAGGAGTTTGTGGACAAAGGAAAGCTGATGGAAGGTTAGGAGATTAGGGAGTTCAAGCCAATCAAGTTGTTTTAGGGAATGACAGTGGTGGGTTCGGTAGGGGGCACCAGTAGCAAATTTTGTAATTTGATTGTAGCAATTGTTGAGCTTGGCAATATAGGTTTTGGGTAGGTTGGTTAAAATGGGTGAGGCACAGAATAGCATGGAAAGGAGGTGAGTTTGAGCAATGGTTATCCTGGCAGTTTGGGTTAGAAATGGTTTCTTTTTATACAGACTGCCCAGTTTCTTGTGGTTGTTTTTAATGGTTTGATTTATATGCTGATCAAATTTGAGGTTGTTATCAATAGTCACACCAAGCAGTTTAGTATGAGTGTCTGGGGAGATAATACTCCCATCCCTGGACACAATATTAAATGGGTTGTTTATTGGGGTAGATTTGTTTGGTTTAAATAGCAACAGTTTGGTCTTTTTGGGATATAGTAATAGGTTTTTGTTTAGAAACCAGATTTCGGCAGATTGGAAGACTTTTTGGGTGATGGAGAGGAGTTGCTGACGCTCATTGGCTAAGCAGACTAGTGCTGAGTTGTCAGCATATTGAATAACAGTTGCATCTTGATAGATGCTGTGGAGATTATTTGTGAAAATGCAGAACAGAAGGTGACCTAGACTGGACCCTTGTGAGACTCCTGTGGTGATGGGTAGCAGTGAGGATAGGTTGTTGTCCCATTGAACTGCTTGTTGTCTTCCTTGTAGATAGTTCGGAAACCAGGCTAATGCATGGTTATTAAGGCCAAGATCAGTAAGGGAATGGAGTAGTTTAAATGGTTAACCATATTAAAGGCTTTTGACAGGTCCAAGAATATGGCAGATGTTAGATTGCCTATGTGCTTGTTTTGGTTGATGAGGTTTGGGAAAGAGAGTACGGCAGTGGTGGTGCTGTGGGCAGGCCGAAATCCATGTTGGGTAGGAGAGAGAGGTTGCTTGTTGAGTAGGTATGGCATAAGTTGGTGGTGTATACATTTTTCAAGTATTTTAGTTAATGGAGAAAGGATGGCAATGGAGTGATAGTGAGGTTGGTGAAGGTACCACCTTTGTGGACAGGGATGATATAGGAGGTATTCCAGATGGGGGGAATGGTGGTTTCAGATATAGAGCTGTTTAGAAGGTCAGATATTGGGAAGGCGAGTTCATTGGCAGTCAACTGAAGATATTCAGCAGGGATGCCATCAGCTGCTAGTGTAGTAGGTTTAAATTTGGTTAGCAACCTTTTGACATAGTTGGTAGGGATGGGTTGAAACTGGAAGGTTGTTTTGGGTCTGACTACAGTTTGGGGCAAATAGTGGTGGTGGATATGGGCTGTTGTTGAACTAGATTGTAGATAGTTTCAATAAAGTACTTGTTGAACATATCGGGTATATTTATGATTTCGCTCGTTGAGGTAGGAGATGGGATGGAGGGTTTGCTATGGTGAAGTAGTTTATTTATTCCTGGCCAGAATTTTTTGGGGTTGTTCTGATGTCTGTTTTGCAGTTGTTTGAAATAATTCTTTTTATCCAGGAGCACTGCTTTTTTGTTTCATTTCTAAGTTTTTGGAATTGTTCCCTAGCTGCTGAGGTTTTTGTGGCTCTCCAATGATTCCAGGCTCTGTTCCTTTGTGCTATTTTATTTTTAGTATCTTTGGTAATCCAGGGGGCTGTTTTCACTTTGAGGTTTGTGGTACGGGCTGCGCTGTGAGCATCTAAGATTTTTAGGAAAGTGTTACTGAATTGGATTACTGCTTCTTCTAGTGGTAAAACTTTTAGTATGCTCCAGTTATGGTACTTTAGCTCGAGTTTGAATTTGTTAGGGTCAAAGCTTTTTGTGTTCCGGGTAGTTTGCAATAAAGGGGCAAAGTTGGCCTGGGTTTTGAATTTTAGTAAGAAGGTGGGTTGGTGGTCACTAAAGGTGTCTAGAAGGACTCCTGCTTGGTAAGAGGTATCAGTCTTATTTATTAAGATCCAGCCTAGGAGTCTTTCTTTGGTTTTTGTGTTTCCTAGTCTAGTGCTTGACTGGATGACTTCAGAGAAGCTGTATAAGTTAATATGGTTGGTGGGGTTTGTAGCTGAGCATGTGTTCCAGTCTGTATTAAAGTCACCTAGGATGATAGTTTCCTGGGGCAAGTTTTGACTTGACCAGTGTAAGAAGGTTTCTCGGGAGGGAATATTGTTACCTGGCAGTTTGTAGCATGTGATAATATTGATTGATGTTTTGCCACTAAATTTGAGTTTTCCTAGAAGTTTAGAATTATTAAAAGGAGGGATTTGAGGATTAATAGTGGTTATTTTTTAGGTTGTTTTTTATAAAGTAAAGCTACAATTCCTCCTTTTTTAGACAGTCTGTTGTGGCATAGTACATTGTATCCAGTCAGGAGGAACTCATTGTTGGCGGTTGTGAGCAGGTTTCAGTCAGACATAGTATGTCGGGGGAGTAAGTGGATAGCAAAGCATGCAGCAAGTGTACCTTATTGTTAATGCTCCGAATATTTAAACTCAGTATTAATAAGCTGGTTTTTGGTCCAGACAAGGGTAACTGGATGGAGGAGAGGGATGGTTTAGCTGTGGTATTTTGTATAGGGTTAGGCCCTGGGCTTCGGTGTATGTCTCCGGCCAGGATCAGTTGGGGGTTTATATGGTGCAAGTGTTTGGTGAGTTTAGTTAGGATTACAATATACTTGTTTGTAGTTAGTGACCTAGGAGTGGTTGGGAGGAATCTGCCTGAGGTAGGTGGAATAGTAATGTAATGGTATAGGCTTGGAGATATGTGTAAACTGTAGTGAGGGGTGAGAGGAATGTGAGTGGAGGTATGTTTGGTTGGGGTTGTATAGGTAGTATTAAGTGTGGTATGGTAGGATGTGTGGTAGTGTGTTAACGTTAGGTTAAGGAGGATAGTGAGATTGCTTGTAAGGATAGTAGTTAGCCTGTGATCATGTGAGGGTATCATATTTGTAGGTGGGGGGTATGAAGGGGGGATTATGTATGGGATAGGTTAATGATAAGGGATTTTCTAGTGTGTGATTGGCTGAGGATTTGGTGGAAGGAGACGGTTAGCACCAAGATCCACAGGTAAGGAGTCTTAAAAAAACAATCAATAAGCTGGAAGAGGGGAAATTCAATTATACTATCTCTTTTGCTGAATTTTGTAAACAGAGAAGCCAATTGTAAAGTATTAAAGATAGATGAATGTGGGGACCAGCAAGGGCAGAGGTGATTTTTTAAAATAAAGAGAACAAGAGGGAACTAGGAGCTTGTTAGAGTACTGAAAAACTAGTGTTATAACAGTATCCAGGGATTATCTTACTCAGTTAAGACTACAAAGGTGATAGGGGAAATGCTACCGAGCGGGGCCCAACTGCAGATAATACCTTGTCTGCTACCAGTCCTGCTGAAAAACAGTAACAGTACTAGATAAGAACCTAAGGTTTGTAAGAGAGCTGGGAATTTGTTGTCAGGAATATAAGATTTACTATTCCAAAAGGCTTAGTGTGAGTGTAGGCTGTAGGAATGAGCACCCATGCAAGTGGAAGGGAGGTAGCTGGGGTTCATAGCTTGGGTGTTACCTAGGGAGAGCACTATATGTTGTTACCTACAGACCACAACACTGTGGAGCATGTGCTGCCTAGAAGCTGCCAGTCCTTTATTCGGCGGCACTACTGGAGCTCTAATGAGGCACTACAGGGGTTAGAAGCTGCAAAGGGAAGAAGAGTAATCTTCAGGGAAGGGCAAACTGATTGATCTATCCTAGTGTAAATGGAAAGGTATTTTGTTTTTTGACTTAAGGAAGATGTACTTTTGGAATGAAATGTTCTTCATCTTTGTGTAAGTAATTACTACCCTGACATATACTTGCCAGTGATCTTTTCAGAAATCAGCAATATGAAGGGTGCATGGCTTGGTCAGCAGTGTTAATGTGGGTGTGATTTGTTGAGAGGACAGCAGTCTGGGAGCTGATGAAGCGTTCACTGTGAAACATGAAAGCACTTCCTACCGGGTATACAGCTGTTAGAGATTTTATATATATATATATATATATATATATATATATATATATATATATATATATATATATATATATATATATATATATATATATATATATATAGATATATATATATATATATATATATATATATATATATATATATATATATATATATATATATTTTTTTTTATTTTTCATTTTTCAACTTATTAAATTGTTCTGCACTGGTGTTGCTTCCAGAGTTTTTTCTTGTGGATTACCAATCTGAAAATCCCATCTACACCCCGTGAGGCATAAGTGCAGAAGAAAGCTTGAGAGGGAACTTAAGATATTGTACACAGTTGACAAAACACACCAATCCCATGCAGAAACTGGGAAAAAGGTAGTTGATGATGACGATCATGGTATCAGCTCCAAGAATAACCACCCTTCTTAAACTGCAAGATATATATGTAGATCATGACTTCTCAAAATCTGTTTTTATGCAGCACAGAAAGCTGTTTCTATTTTAAAAAGTGCCCAGCAGCTTAAAAACAATGTGATGATTTAAATTCTGGCCCATCTAAAGGTGAAACACCCAATAGGGCTGAAAGTTTATGGAATAATCAAGGTGCAGGCAGCACTAGAAGCTGTAAATATTTCTACTCTGGTGACAGAATGACAGACTGTCCTGCAGAAATCGGTCACTTTCCTCGTGGAGAACAATCTATTGCCCCAACAACAAAGCAGTAACATGCTCCAGATTTACAGGAAGAGGACAGGGAGATACTAGAAGTTTATGAACATGATCAGATGAATCATAAGATCAATAGAAACGTGAATATTATGCTGTCTAGCTTAGATTCTTGAGTAGTAGAAGGAGAGTTATATGGCATGGCAGTATTTTGTTCTGGCTCATAAAAATAACAATGATTTTATATGCCTCTGACATATGGGCCTGGGTGACTCTGTAGTGCATCAGCAACTGTACAGGCTTACTCCAGTGTACAGTATTAGTGATTACAATAGCAAATCAGTGATCAGGATGATCAGACACAGTCAAGTGAAATGACTAAATAAAAACTGGTTTAACAAATAAAATGCTGAAAAATTATCCCTGCTATGACCACAGACAGAGGAAGGTCAGGGGATGGATGTACTCTTCATTGTAAAAGACTTGCATATCTGATACTCATTTGAGGGCACTTACTTTTGTCAATTTAAGATATTTTTACGCTTGGTCTCCAAACCAGCCATTCTACATTAAGAAGGGTTTTTTTCTGCACTCTTGTGGCAGAAGTGTGCTGATCTAACCTATCTGAGTTGGGGATTGCTGGTGGAAGGCTTATTGTGTGCTTTCCTGATTAGTGGTTAATGTACAACGTGTTCCTTTTTGCTCATATTTAAGCCTTGTGGGTTTTGGCATAATTACTCAGAGTTGCTTGTCATTTGGCGACTTCGCTTGGGAGTGCTGAAAATCTGCTTTCACCTGGTGCAATCCATTATTCAAAAGATGAAAATAAGTATTTTTTGCATTTTTCCTATTAACTGCAACTGTGTTTCAGCAGTTTTCTTAAGTTATTTGCTGTTTTTGTTGCACTTAAAAAATGTACTGTCTACTGCTGCTTTAAGTAATTAACTGCACTGTAATACATTGTATCTGCTAATTCTAGGGCTGCTGTAGCTAGTCTGTGTGGTGTTTTATACTCTGGCTCCAAACCAGCCATTCTACACTAACAGGGTTTTTTTCTGCACTCTTGTGGTAGAAGTGTGCTGATCTGGGCTAAGTTTGGGATTGCTGGTAGAAGACTTATTGTGTAGTTTCCTGATTGGTAGTTAACTTAAAATTTGTTCCTCTTTGCTCGTATTTAAGCCTTGCATTTGCGTGGGCTTTGGCTTAATTATTCAGAGGCGCTTGTCATTTGGCAACTTCTCTTGGGTGTGCTGAGAATCTTTCACCTGGAGCAATCCATTACTCAAAAGGTAATAAATATTTTTTTGCATTTCTTCTATTAACTGCAACTGTATTTTTAGCAGTTTCTTAAGTTATTTGCTGTTTTTTTTTTTTGCTGCACTTTTCAGAAAAAAAACTGTACTGTCTTCTGCTGCTTTAAAAAAATAACTGCACTGCAATACATTTCATCTGATATTTCGAGTACCATTGTAGCTAGTTTGTGTGGTGTTTACACTTGGGCTCCAAACCAGCAATTCTACATTAACAAGTTTTTTCTGCACTCTTGCAGCAGAAATGTGCTAATCTGGCTTATCTGAGTTGGGGATTGCTGGCAGAAGACTTATTGTGTGCTTTCCTGATTGGTAATTAGCATAAAGCTTGTTCCTCTTTGCTCATATTTAAGTCTTGCATTTGTGTGGGCTTCGGCTAAATTACTCAAGAGGTGCTTGTTGTTTGGTGACTTCAGCTGGGAGTGCTGAAAATCTGTTTTAACCTGGAACAATCGATTACTCAAAAGACAAAAATAAGTATTTTTTGCATTTCTCATATTAAAGGCAACTTTATTTTAGCAGTTTCTTAAGTTATTTGCTGTTTTTGCTGCACTTTAAAAAAATCTGTACTATCTACTGCTCCTTTATGTAACTGGCTGCACTGTAATAGAGTGTTGCTGATAGTTCTAGGGCTGTTGTAACTAGTTTGTGTGGCCTTTTTACACTTGGGTTCCAAACCAGCCATTCTACATTGAGTGTTTTTCTGCACTCTTATGGCATAAGTGTGCTGATCTTTACAAATGGACTAGTAAATTCATACCTTGTACTGCAGTCTACTTTATTACATAGATAATACCTTCTATGCACTTTGCTCCATGTCAATGTTAACCTAAAGTTTTCATCTGCACCCTCATTACTGAGTAATTAATCAATTCTGAGGACTAGGGGTGCTGTAAATCAGTCAGGAAATAAGACACATATATAACATTCTTGCAGGCAAAAATCTCACAGTCACACACACTAAACTCGGACACCAAAATAATCAGCAGTACATTGCACATCACACCACTCCAAGACATAGCTCTCAACCTCTTGGCACAAAAGTTCTGGACAAAGCCGCCAAAATAGACACAAATTTTAAATATTACCTTTATAAATTTAGAAAGTTGCTAAAATAAAAGGTTTTGTGTTACCATGCATTTTCTAAAGGATATGAAATCTAAAACTCAAACGCTCGTCATTAATTAGTGAATTCAATCTTCACTGATTTGCCAAAAAAAAATAAAAAAAACACATTTTATGAGGAGCAGACCAAAAATACAAGGCAAAAATCTAGAGAGTTGAGAAGTATGCTCCAAAGCCATCACAATAAACATGATCCATCATATGCCGAAGTTCTAGACACTAACCTGACTAAATCTCAAAGATCTCCAAAACACAACAAAGGCACAAAGCACAATCAACAAGTTAAGCCTACCTCCTCACATAGCACAAGGTGTCCCAAAGTCACTAAGCCTGTAAAGCAAGCATTGATCCAACCAAACATTCTTGTTATAGGCAACTCTATTTTAAGCTGTTAGTGGGCTGAGCAAGGAAAGAGTGATGTTTACTTGCTTGTCCGGTGCCAGGATCCATAGGATAATGCACGCACTCAAGCTCTTGAATAACAAGTACCAGTATGACTCTGACATAGTTCATGTCGGTGTCAATGACTTAAGATGTACCTCCCTGGACTATACGAAGACAGACATGAAGGAGCACTCAGACTGTGTGTCCCAGGAAGGTATGATCACATCATTGAGCAGCATTTTACCTTCTCGAAGGATGATGCCATGACATGAGCAAAAAATAATTAACTTCAAGAACTGGCTTAATTTTTTTGTGTTATTCAAAGGAGGCCCAATATTTGTCATCCTGGGAGGGTATAATTGGAGGTCCATGCTGCTTCACAAGAGACACCCTGCATCTATCCCCTCTCAAGTTCTGATTATTGGCAAAGACCTTGTCCACCCCAAAGTGCCTTTTTTGGGGGCAATTCCAACCTGATAAACCTACCAACATAACAAAATAAGCAAATAAAAATATGAAGGTGTTACTGATCAATGCTAGGAGTCTAAATTAAGAAACTCCACTCCCTAGAAGCCCTTCTCATCCTGAAGGATAGTGAAGTCTGTGTAGTGACTGAGATATGGTTTAAAACAGCATAGAGCACTCTGGCTGTCCAGGGCTATAATGACTTCCACATGTTTAGTCCAGCTACTGCGCAGGAGGAGAAAAAAAGGTGGGGGTGCCTCAATCTACACCCAGATGAGACTCACATCAGGGTTGATAAAGCAGCATGATAAGCTACAGCTTTGTCAAGTCCAAATAACCATCAGAGAGGTCCTGCATCATATACACATTAGCTACTGAACTCCTTCTACGACTCAAGAAAGCCATAATACCCGTCTACAGGAACTAGAATCAGTCAGTATTAAACTCAGTACCATTTTCACGGTGATCCAAACTATCCAAAAACAAACTGAGAAACTTATATCACCACTAGTGCACAAGTACAGAGATTCCTGGACTTTTTCAATACAAATGCCCTGGAACAATTAGTCAGCGTACTCCCTATGGAGAATGACATCTTGAATCTTGCCCTTACTAATATGGGAGCATCTTGCAATGTCCCTTGCGTATCTTCATGACTTGTTAGTTCTGACCACAAAGAAGTCTCCTTCAGAATAAAGCTGAAAACAGAACTCGCCCCCCCCCCCCCCCCCAGGTACCTTCAGAAATGTCTTTAAGACAAGCAACCTTCTCCTAAGTGATACATTGGCACTCTTCATTCCCCCATCAAACTCAGTTAACACCACCGAATAAGCAGAAGCATACATCACCATACCATCATGAAAACAGCTGCACAGATACAGCTGTACCCCACAGAAACAAGTGTAGGGCAAACCCACAGGCTGGCACTATAATATCAACATGCTTTATAATAAAAGGAAGAGAATTTTAACCAAAAGTAAGAACAGTAATTCCCAGAAAGTTAGAACCCCTGTTACTAAAAATAAACAAACTCAGGAACTTAAGAAAATCCATCAAAGCCAAGTTTGAAGCTGCAACAGCTACCCAAGCCAGACAATCACAAGGCATTTTAAATTGTTTGTAATCTCAAAAGCACAACACAGCAATGCGCTGGACAAATTTAGCTCCAATGTTAACTCTCTCTCTCTGCACTGTCTGTCCCTCAAAATAAACCTGAAACTGATCAAATCTTAAAACTGCTATCAAAAGCTAAAAATACTGGATCTATGGGTCCTGATGATATCCCTGGATGCATCTTAAATAGTATGATGGACGATTTAGCCAAACCCTTAACAACACTGTTCAATCTCAGCCTCCCTACAGGTATTGTACTAAGTGAATGGAGGACAGTAACAGTCATTCCCCTGCATTAGTCAGGACCTTCCATAGACCCAGGCAATTACAGATCCATAAGCCTCATATGCAAAGCCATGGAGAGACTTATCATAAAATTAATCAATCAGACACAGAACCTCCAAACACTGGACCCGTCTCAGTTTGGATTCATCAAGGGCAGGTCATGCTTACTCAACCTGATGGATATTTTGTTAAAAGGTCATCAAAGCAATGGAAGAAGACAAAATGTTATACATCACACACTACGACCTGGCCAAAACCTTTTACACAATTCCCCACTTAGGCATAGTAGAAAAGCTAATAAACTGGGAATAAAACCTTTATGTCACTTGCTGGATTGCCAACTGGCTCAAAAATAGGACAAAATCAAAATACAGGAAGTTACCAGTGGAGTCCCCCAGAGCTCTATGCTGGAACATCTTTGGTGTGGCATCTACTTTTGTAAAGTAAAAGCCAATACCAAAGGCCTCTGGCAGATTAATTCTGCAAATGATTGCAAGCTAGGAGCAGTCAGCAAGCTAGGAGCAGTCACTGAATCTCCAAATAACTTAGCCATCCTGCAGAAAGATTTGTCCCAAATAAATAACTGGTGCCAAAACCATGGCTTGAAACTAAATACAGAAAAACACATTACTGTATATTTAAGAAAGTCATCTATCCTATGTAACTGCCACACTAACAACATGACCTTAAAGTTGACCCAATTGCTCAGGATTTGGGAACTTATGAGGACAGTTACCTAACTTTTGACCAACATGTTTCCATTGTTTTAAGAAAGTCCTTCTATACTGCATCACTTATAAAAAAGGGATTGTGTATACATCTAGGGATGTCCTTGTCCCCCTTTTTTTTTGGGGGGGGGGTATTAGACCAGTCATTGAATATAATGCATCCTCTGGAATGTATCAGTCCAGACACATAACAACTGGAACACCCACAGAGATACCTTACTAAAAGGATACAAGGCTTGCACAACATGTCATATATGGTCCGACTCAAACCCCTGTCACTATACTTGGTATCCTATAGACTGTTAAGACGTGACCTGTGTCTGGCATACAGGGCATCCTCCGACCCAATACTGATGGATTCCCTGCACAAAAAGTCAAATGGCATCCAAATACCATTGGTCTATGGATCTAAACCTCTTCTGCACCATCAGCAAAATGGTTTGGAGGGACAGATACATTTAGCAGAGGATAATGTTGCTCTGGAATAGACTCCCCAGCTACATAACACAAAGTTCATCCCCTGTTTGTATTCAAGTGTGCATATATTTGGATCTATGGATGGGAAACACAAAATATATTCCAGGAATGCCCCTTTACTACTAATGGTCAGAGGTTGCTTCAAATGCTTTATCCCATGCATGGGTTCCCTCAAATTATCTATGGTATGATCCTAGTTACTCTCATTAGGGGTAATATATAATTATCGACCATGGGATAGGTAAGGCCAATCTCTAATCAAATAGGTTAACTTGAGCATAAAAAGGGAAACTGGCTAGACTTAAAATGATTCACAAGGGCAGCTCGCCTTGTACTTCCCTATGAACCTAATGGGCAAAATGCAGTTTTAGGGTAGGATATGGAAGACCCTGCTGATAAAAGCACCTTGCAAACCAGTGTATTGCTTGCACATCTGCACTGTTCAGCACAAAAACTGAGACCAAGCAAGGTCAGTGAGTCAGTAAATAAGAATAAAAAGGTGGGGCAGAATAAGCAACACAAGACTAGTGTAAATAGCTCCCATATTTCTGTTACCACTAAATGTCTAGTATGCTCTTCTCTGCCACCTACTGGTGAAATCTATATTCTAAATTAAGTTTATGAGTTTACATATTAAAATTTGAATGTATGTTTCTGCTACAATGGAAAAACAAAACAAAATAACTGAATTTTATCAGTGTGCTAAGTTGCAGGAGAGGACAAAAGAATGTATGCTTTATTTAGTATTTTGAACCACCTGTCAAAATAGTATATATTGTTAACAGACTGATGTGTAGAAGGACTGGAAAGCCTCGGCATGCCTGATTAATTGATTATTTTTGTTTGTGTTTGCTAACCATGTCAGTGAGCAAGGGATCCCTGCTGCTCATGGCACTCACAGCCCAAAATAAAAAGAATGACAATATTACAAGTACAGATTGAGTACATTAGCATCAGTATATATGGATGTCATTACACTGCACTTTAAACTCCACATTTGTTGGACAGTACAAGTGCAAAATGCCTGCATATGCTATAAACTGGTAAAGCTTATGCAATGAAAAAAAAAATATCAGAATTAAGTGCTGACACCCTTAGTAACATGAAAAACACATCAGACACAGAGTAAACTTATTCAAAGAGGAAGCTAATTATGCCTTTCAACAGGGAAGCTATTCAAAGAGGAAGCTAATGATGCCTTTTACCAGGGAAGTTCCAGACCATAACAGACAAGCACAACCACTGCATTTGTTTACATTTATTTATTCAGTTTAAGGAACTGCAATATGTAATATTATTAATCACTACAAACACAAGACAGGTTTAAAGCGCAGTTCAATCAGCTGAGCATGGCCAACTGACAAATGTCAACTTGTTGCAAAGAAAAGGAATTTTTATAGTGCTGTAGTCTGGAATTTCTTGATAAGCAAAAATGGTCATTGCCTTGTTCACTAATAATTCTTGGGATGGAACAATGCTGAAGCTTTCATATAATTTTCTTTTCCTTTGTGATGCATTACATAAATTTTCGTCACAGTGCAGATAGTTAATGGTAAGGATCTCCCACTTTCCAAGAAAAAACTGATAAAATTCTGAAACCTGGACTGTCTAAAAGCTTGCGTAATCAAGCAATTTTATGAAATCTTGCAGAAGTGTAGACGTTTTCATGTATTTTTTACTTGTGTAAGTTACTTGAAGTGTTTTGCATTCAGAATCTTATTTTGTTCAGTTTATATAAAAACATGGCATAATTCCTGGAATTTCAACTCATGAAAATGGAATATGCTTACTATGGAAACCGTAGAGGCCTTGCAAATACTTCACGGTATTATACAATGAAAGCTCCTTAATGTTAAAACATTGTGAATGACAATTGGTCTTTCAACTGTATATGCATACTGCAAGTCAGACACTACTAATGGCAATAAATCTATACACAAAATATAAATGTGCACTAAATCATAACTGCAGAGTCATGAACAGGGAAAATTTACACAATACTGATTCTAAAACAACAGTATGTATAACCTATTTTCTGAAAAGCTCCAAACATCTGTGGTGATTCTGTATGATGGAATTGATTGTCAGCAGATTGAGAGGCAAATGGGGAGCTCCATTCGAATGTCCTGCTGCCTAGCCATTGTTGGAGACTTGAATAGAGGAAGAGATTAGGAAATGGAAGTCTTTCCCTGGTGACTGCAAAACCAAGAGCAGTTTTGCTTGCCTCATATATAACAGTTTGGGTGAATTCTGTAGTTTATCCAAATTGCACTGGATTTTTATGATGAAGTTTAAATTTTGATTACAGCTAATTACAGTACAGGGATGAATTAGCAGTCTGGCTGATCAGACTCTGCAACTGAAAGTTATGCCAACAGGCAACATTGCCAAGGCACAGCAATTTCTTTCAGAACCCTTTATCAAGAAACTGAATTATATCCATGGTACGAACTAACAAGCACTAACTGGTCATAAGAAACCTCACAGACTGACTGTGATACAACATTACACAACTTTCTTAACATCTTATTATCACACCAGGTGAGTACTATCCCCCGACATAAAAACAGTAATAAACCAATGGCTCTGATTACCAATGAACTTGCACAAATTTATCTCTCAAGAAAAAGTCTGTAATCAGTACTGACTGATATGAAATCAATGATAAAACTTAACATCGCCACAAAAGTACATTTCTTGAAATAAAGCCAAGTGCCTCTGTTTGGAAATAGACAAACTCTGACAGGTAGAGCCAAACACACAGAAATTAACTCTCTGTATGAATGGCTCTAATTACTATAATGCAGTATTTAGAGGAAACTTTAGCTAAACACTTTAAATCTCATTTCAGCAACAAATAAAAAAACCCTCTCACCTATACTTGAAATTTCAGCAGTGCATGTCTACGGTTTCCCTACCAACTTCGAATTCTCAAGCATATTAGTGTTCAAAACAAATTCCTGCCTGAAAGTATCCCTATAGCTGGTCTAAAAGGAGGATCTGATGGCCTCTAACCTAAACTTCTCAGGGTATTCAATATGTTTACTTCCATCCCACTGAAACATACAAACAACACATTTTCTTTAGGTATGGTCCCTGAGACATGGAAAATATCAAACATACCTGATCTGAAACATGGCTCTGGTTCTTTTGTTCAGTAAAGATCTAACAGACAAAATGCTCTCCTCTTAATCTTGGCTAAAATGCTGGTGAATTCAGCTGCCACATAACTAAAGGAACACTTTAAAGCCCATGGCCTGCTCTGGAACAACACAGGATTTAAGAAAGGGCATAGCACACCTTGGGGTGAAAAGTATAAACTTACCATAACAGTAGATGTTCAAATGATTACTGCTGCAATAGCATTAGCTATATGGGTTATATGCTGCCAAGTATATAACAGCCAGCCAGCTTTCACAGCTTCAGGACACCTGACGTGCCCAAACTGTCAAATTTTGGGCACTAAGTCCTTGGGAGCTTTCATGACAACATAGAGAGGGTGGCTAAAAGGACATTCCTAGGAACAACAAATAATAAATGTCCACACACTGGCATAAACAGCACACCAGAAAACAAGGAGGATGGAGGGTGAGAGTGGCTGCTGTATTAGTGATCATTCAAACATCTATTGTTCTGGTAAGTTTACTTCTGCAACTGTACTATGATCATCATACTGATCATTGTTGCAGTAGCCTTCGCTATATGGGTATATTACCCTGGGTTAGTACATTGTGAAGGGTTCAAGAGCCCCTGCACAATGGTCCTATCAAAGCCTGATCTAGACTTAAAGAAGCAATTGAGTTTGCAATGCTGTGTAAAAGTATGTACAAAAGATTAACTTGCAGCTTCCAGAATACTTCTAGAATCTAACCCTTCCCAAAATGCCATAGATGAAGCTAAGGCACTGGTAGAGTGAGCTTTGACCTTGTCTAAAATAGTTTTGTTGTGGTGAGTATAACAAAAGGTGATAGCCTGAGACAACTTATACATATTCTGCTTTGACACAGGTTGTCCCTTCTTCTGACCTTCACAAGAAATGAACAATTGATCCGCAGATCTGAATGATTTAACTCTGTCAAGATAGCACCTGAACTGTCTGTGGTCTTTCAAGGTATGGAGTATCCATTATCTTTCATTTTTAGGTTCAGGAAAGAAAACAGGGATGTGGATAGTTTGG
Organism: Protopterus annectens; assembly: GCF_019279795.1. NCBI lineage: Eukaryota > Metazoa > Chordata > Ceratodontiformes > Protopteridae > Protopterus > Protopterus annectens. The sequence continues at coordinate 1,177,629,612 of NC_056743.1, read as the reverse complement.
CTTAATGTAAACTAAGATACCTCTTTGGTTATAAAACAAATGACTAGTTCTCAAAGAAACACCGTCTGTGGAAAATGAGATGGGGTAATTCACCATAAGAGCTTGAAACTCAGATATCCTTCTTGTTTTCCATGTTAAGAACCTCAAGTCAGGCAGGTTAGCTGATTCAAATGGAGCAAGTTTTGGCTTGTAGAACACAAAATTAAGATCCTAAGGAGAGGGACAACTGGTTTTCTTGGGGGCCTCTCACACAAAACCCTTTTCAAAACATTACATTACATTAGAATGCATTGAAAGAGGAGGATACATGGGCAGACATGTTGAAATGAATCTTGACAGAGGTGTAAGAAAGGCCATTGAACAGTAACACACACAGATATTGTAAAACCAGATCTTTTCTGGTTTTACACAAATATTCTAGCCCTGAATGAGTGCTGGTTATGTTGCTGGTACCAACTAGAAAATCTTTTCCATTTGCTAATACATGCTTTTCTTGTAGCAAGCCTTCTTGCTTCCATTAGTACCCTTTGCACATCCTCAGTAAACAGAAGCCTTAAGAGAACTAAGACCCTACCATCCAGGCAGTCAACTGAAGTTGACTGGGGTTGAGGTGCATCAAACACCCCCTTATCTTGTCTGAGTAGATTTATTCCGTGAAGAAGATTGTGGAAATTGTCCCTGGCCATTTCTGAAAGAAGGGAGAACCACTGTTGCCTGGACCAGATGGGAGTCACCAAAATGATCTTGTGGGATTCCTTCTGAATTTTCAGAAGTACCCTGGATATCAGTAGAAATGATGGAAAACTATACAGCATCATTCCTGGGTTAGTACATTGATGCCACAGTATAAAGACAAAGGAAAAGAAAAGGCATTTGTCTTTCAGGTCTTCTTGCATGGAGTCCTGGAGCAGAATCTTGGCAGCTGATTGTTCATAGGAAAGGTAAACAGGAATATCTTGAGGAACTCCACACAGACAGATCAACTCTTGGGATCTACTTTCCATTTCTGAGGGTATGCCCTTGTCCTGCTTAGCTTGTCTGCCACACAGTTTTGATATAATAGAATGTAGGATGCCAGTAGAGTGAGTTTGTGCTATGAAGCTATATCCCAAGCTAACATGGCTCGTCTGCAAAGGAAGTACAGTCTGGCTTCCCCTTTGCTTGTTGATGTACCATATGATGGTGGTATTGTCTGTAACCACTTTTATAGGTTCCAAGGACCAAAGATGGTCCAGAGGGTTGAGTGCCCTGATCAGGACAAGCATCATCTTGATATTTATGAGCTTGTTTCTCTCCTTGGTGTCCCACACCCCCTTTACTTTTATCACTCTTGAAACTGCTCCCCAAGCAAAGTCGAAGGCAGCTGTGGTAACTGACTGCTTTCAAGCAAGGAGGGAGAAGGGAAGATCTGGATTTAAGGATATCTCCTCCAAAAGGTTTATCTTCTGATAAACTCCAGAACTGGGCTTTGAAAAAATAAAGGGTGTTGATGCTAGGACCCAAGAAAGTTTACATATCACTGTATCTTTCTCATGTGGAGTCTTGCCTGGGATTAATAAGAAGGCTCCCTAATGAAATGTCAGCACTCAAAATGCAAAGTGGCAAAAAGCCGGAAAAAAAAAGACAAAACACCAGGAGAATAGTGAAAATAAAAAATGGTTGTTCTCCTTAAAACTTCTTTTTGCAGTGTGGCAAGCCCCCCATACCTCCATGTGGGGGGGGCAACCCCCCTATCCCTCCCAAACTTATATACAATGACTCTGATATCACCATACCTCAGAGAAAAGGGAATATTCCGAGAAATGGCATCTCGGACTTATTATATGTAAGATCATTCTTTTGACCATTCAGTCTCCTCTCTTTGGGACTCGCTCTAGCAGGTCCCAATATTTCAAATGGTTAACCTCTTGAAAATCATACATGCCATGAGAACCAAAATCCTGAGGTATTCCCTTGCAGTGACTGAAGTCTGAGTGGAAATACTTAGAAATAGATCTAAATAAAGATCGATTTTTCCTGTGGAAGAAAAGCTCTGAACTGAGGTGCCTACCTGACCTTACTGGAATGAATACAATCCTGTGTGAAGGAGTCAGTAACGATTACTGGATGTTCTCTTAGTATCCCAGCTTGTGTAAGTGATCTCTCACTAAGAAAGAGATTCCTGGCACTGAAAATCACTCTGCAAACATTAGCAATTTGTCTAAATATGGAAAAACATGGATACCTTGTTGCCTGCAATGACCTGTAACTGCATCTAGACACTTTGTGAACACACTTGGTGCAGTCGATAGTTCACAGGGTTAGGCAGAGAACTAATAATGTGATTCAGGCACACAAAACGTTAAGAAATGTCTGAAGTCTAGATGAATAGGGATGTGATGATGAGCCTTTTTTAAGTCTAGTTAACAGGAGTCTTGAAAAAGGAAGGAGAGATAATTTGTAAAGTGACACCATTTTGACCCGTCCAGAACTGGTCTACAAGCATTTTCTTTCTTTGACACTAAGAACATCCTTGAATAAAAACCTTTCCCCACCTGGGAAGCAAGAACTGGTTTTATCACTCCTTGGGACAGCACGTGATGAAGAACAGGTGGAAACAAAAGTCTCTGATCTGGAAGATGAGGAATGACCCCTTAGAAAGGAGGAATTTCCTCCCACTACCATCTGTAACTCTGATGAATGATTTTCAGAACCCATTTGTCTGAAACAAATCTGTTGCCAAAGAGAAAAATGGAGATTCAGACTTTCTGGAAGAAAACACAGCCAGGTTAAGAGGGAATCACAAGCTCTCTAGAATAGTCATTCAGACTTGTTGGACTGTCCTTGGGTTTGGGAGGTTTGAGACTTCTTTTTGGAACTCCCTTGCCATTTCTTCTTAAATGTCTGTTTACCTAAATTTTGTTGATGCTGTTTATTCTTTTTTTTTTTGCCAGAAATGGATGAGGATAAAAAATCCCTTGGACAAACTGTTACTTGGATAGGAGGAAGCTTCTCTGTTTACCAGTGAGAGTGGGGAACTTTCAGCAGCCTATCTGTCCTTGGAGGGGTGGTCTCAGCCCTGAAACTAGTAGCTTATTGGCTATTTTGGGTGAATTCCTATCTCTTTCAGTTTCCCTGCTTTAAAACCCGCATTTGCACGGTTTTGCATGATTTTGCACATAGAGCAGCATCGGGCAGCGCCGCTTAAACGGGTTTAAAGTATGTCCGGCTCCACAAAGTCTGCTCTTCACTTTTTCCCTTAGAACTGTTCTAAATGTCAAAGTAAGCACTCTATTTTCATTCTAAAGCCCTGCAGTTGCTCGTATAAGTAATCTTATAAGTAAGCACTATAAACAAAACTAAAGCACTACACCCTCTTATACTCCCTTTAAGTACTTGGCTCCCTATTGGTCCTTTTTGATCAGTCAAAAAAGTAGTTTCTTATACTATTCTGGCATGTCCAAAAGTCAGTTTCGGGTTTACTCTCCAGTCCAGCTGGTGAATCTGGGAATCTTGAGGCAATGTTACAACTGCCTTATGTACAGACCACCCTTTCCTCCTCCCAACAAGCTCAAATATATGTGAGAGAAGCAACTATATAGCCAAACTGGAGGCTGAGCTCTCTCAACGCAGTACTGGCGCAGTCACTCAGGAGGAGAAGGTAACCACACACACCACAAATCCAGTCTCACATAGACCTATCGCAACAGCAAACCAAACACAAACACACAAAAACATACTCGGAGGCTCTAAATAAAAATCTGCCCAAGCAGCAGAGACCTCCAAAGCAGACATCCAAGCAACCGCTACCCCACAACAACACCCACGTATCACATAGTTCACAAAGTCAGTGTGCCACACAGTCACAGCCCTTAAGGCTAAACAATACACCTAATACACTTGTAATAGGTGACTCTATTGTCAGACACACTGACGTCCCACTCACCAGGCTGAACAAGAAGGTCACTGTAAGCTGCCTGTCGAGTGCCAGGATCCGCCACATAACACAAGCACTCAGGTCACTCCAAAGCAAGTACAAATATGACTCCGTCATTGTCCATGCTGGTGTGAATGACCTGAGACGTACCTCCCTGGACTACATGAAAAGAGACATAGAGGAGCTCTCTGATCATGTAGCCCAGGCCGGTATGACCCTGACCTTGAGTAGCATCTTACCCTCACCAAGAATGATGCCACAGTATAAAGACAAAATTATCAATTTTAACAATTGGCTAAAGTATTGGTGTCATTCAAAGGGGATCCAGTGTCTGTCAGCCTGGGATGACATGCTCGACAAGCCACGTTGCTTCGCTAGGAATGGTTTGCACCTATCACCCCTGGGCTTTCAAATACTGGCTAAGGCTCTTGCCATCCCCATAGTGCCTTTTTTAGGCAAGGCTCAAAAGACAAACCCACCTCCATAGACAACACAAGGAAAAAGAAACTAAGGGTAATGCTGCTCAACGCCATAAGTCTAAACCTCAAGATGCACGCACTCGAGGCTCTCCTCAGTATGGAGAATATCGATATCTGTGCAGTAACAGAAACCTGGTTCAAGGCTCCAGAGATCACCCCAGCACTACCAGGTTATACCTCATACTATGCTTTTCGGCACCAAAACTCGGACCGAACCACAAAAGGAGGAGGAGTATCCATATTCATCAAAAGATACCCACACCTGCAGGTTAGTGGCACTGCACGAAGCATCGGAGACCATCCATGTGCAACTAACAGTGGGCAAAACTGCCTTTCAGTTTGTAGCCTGCTACAGAGCACCCTCCCAAACTCAGGAACCGTACTCGGCTGTCCTGAGAACACAGGAGAATATGAAGGTCTCTCCAAACACCATTATATTGGGTGACTTCAACTACCCAAACATAGACTGGGAGCACTACTCAAGCCCCAACACCCTCGCCCAATGGTTCCTAGAATTTATAAACTCAAATGCTATGGAACAACTGGTCACCACTCCTATAAGAGGGGAAAACATATTGGACCTGATCATCACCAACATGGGGACTCTATGTTCCATACCAGAGGTATACCCCTCATTGGTAAGATCTGACCATAAATTAATCTCACTGGACATCCATATCCCATCCCCACCCCCAGCCAAGGAAACTACGGTGAAGAACTTCTCAAAAGCAAACTTCACACTTCTCAAAACCGAGGTGGAATCCTTCAAAGCCTCCGGGCCAGTGGAAAATACGGCCCAAACTGCAGAATCCTTTACAAACGCATTCTATGGACACCTACAGGAATGCATGGATCGTGCTATCCCAAATAAAACCAAGACTCACTCATCCAAAGGCAAGAGACCTGTCTGGTGGACCCCAGCCATAAAAAAGCTATACAACAGAAGGAGGAAGCTACTACATGATAGAGCAAAATCCCAAAAAGGGAAGGCATCTCTGATCAGTACTAGCAAGAAACTATGATCCCTCATAAAATCATCTAAGGCCAGCTTCGAAAGAAAAATTGCACAAGACGCTAAAGATAATCACAAGGCCTTCTTTAGTTATGTCAGGAACCTGGGTGGCAACCTCCAGATATGCTCTCAGTTAGTGCAAAATGACAAAAAATACACTGAACCCACAGACATTGCCAACATCCTGGCAGACAGGTTCATTGCAAACTTCACCCCCCTTCCCCCCCAAAAGAGCAAATGTCTATCCCAACAGAGTGTGGCCTCCCTGACATCACAGGTGCACAGGTGAGAGCTGCCCTCTCCAAAGCAAAAAACTCAACATCAGTGGGACCGGACTGTGTCCCGGGCTGCGTCTTACACGAGCTCCAAGAAGAACTGAACCCTCACATAAAGTCACTGTTCGATCTCAGCCTTACTACAGGATATGTACCCAAGGAATGGCGTACGGCAACAGTGGCCCCACTCCACAAAGGTGGTGCCACAACAGACCCCGGAAACTATCGCCCTATAAGCCTGACTAGCCTGGTCTGCAAAGCTATGGAGCGTATCATCATGGAACTCATAAACAAAAACATTGGGAACCTCCAAACACTGGATCCTACCCAATTCGGCTTTGTTAAGGGCAGATCTTGCCTCTTGAACCTGGTCGACTACTTTGAAACAGTCACCAAGGCCATAGATGAAGGGAAGGTATTCCACACAGCCTACCTGGACCTCGCAAAAGCCTTCGACACAATACCCCACTCGGGCATCATAAATAAGCTCACCAGCTTAAATATCAACCCCTATGTCACAAGATGGGTTGCAAACTGGCTCAGGGATAGAACCCACATGGTCAGAATTGCAGGTTTCATGTCAGACTCTAAACCAGTTACAAGTGGCGTCCCACAAGGCTCAATCCTGGGACCTCTCTTGTTCGGTATATATTTCTCTGAGGTACAGGCTAACACGGGAGGACTATGGCTGACCAAGTTCGCAGATGACTGCAAACTGGGTGCCATAATCGACTCGCCGACTGACACAAACATCCTCCAAAAGGGTCTCACAGAGACGGATAACTGGTGCAGAGCCATGGCCTAAAGCTAAATGACAAAAACTGCATAGTCATCTACTTTGGGAAAAACAAAGTGCCCACAAATTACCACATAGGTGGTAATCCATTAAGTACGGAAGAAGTAATTAGGGATTTGGGGACCCAAGTAGATAGCAATCTCTCCTTTGACAATCACGTTGCCAAAGTGGTTAGAAAGACCTTCTATATAGCCCACCTTATCACGAAAGGGTTCACATTTAGAAGAGAGGTCATTGTGCCCCTCTACTCATCACTCATCAGGCCCATAATTGAATACAATGCCCCATTTGGGATGTACCTTACCCGACACCTGCAGCAACTGGAAAGACCCCAAAAGTACCTCACCAAGAGGATCAAGGGACTCAGATGCCCTACGCAGTTAGGCTAAAGAAACTCCAGCTCTACTCAGTTGCTTACCGCCTACTCAGAGGCGATCTGTACCTGACGTATAAAGCCATGTCCAACCCAGAATTAATGGACATGCTCCACCTCAGGAAATCCAAATCACTTAGAGCTACACGCTCCAGGGACTTAAACCTCAGCACAGAAATAAACAGGACATGCTGGAGGGACAGATTCATATCCCAGAGGCTCCCCTCACTCTGGAACAAAATCCTAATCCATGTTAGGCAGTGCCCCTCAATGACCCTCTTCAAGAAAAATCTTGACGAGTGGATGGGAGATCGTAGGTTTACCCCTGGGATCTCCTTCTGTGTCCCTACTAGACAGAGGCACAGTAAACTAACCCTTAAAGGGTTATCTTCTGTGACCTACTATACAGAGGCACAGTCAACTAATCTAAAAGGGTAGCGAAAGCCAAACACACTCTGGCTAGGCTTATAAATGCCCTAGGGCAGATAGCCTAGTATCAACCTATGAACCTATGTTAAAGGAGGGCTGAAAAATCTTAAAGAGATTCCCTGGATCAGCTTGCCCCTTTCATCACACTTTTTAACCGCCTCTGCAGCAGAGGGCCAAACACTAACTCCCTATCCAAGGAAGAATTTAAAATCTCATTTTAACATCATCTGGGAAGTTCTGAGAATGCAGCCATGCAAAACTTCTCAAAACAGTACCTGTGGCCAAAGTCCTGGAAGAAGTATCAACAGTTATACACACACTACTGTCAATGAGTAGTGTGACCTGTGCAATAAAATTAACTATGTTACTTAAAGCAGATTTTTCCTAACAAGAAGAAATTGCAGATTAAACTATTCCTCATACTTTCACAATTTCTTAGAACAACATTTAACATATGAGCATGGCAATTCAAAATTCTGAAAATCAAAGATGGAGAAGTATACTCTTTTTCCAAACACCTATCAATAATTTTACCATTACTATCAGAAAGAGTAGGATTGGAATTAACTAAGTGCTTGACAGCGGTGGGCTCAACTAAAGCTATAGCTGCTGGGTCAGGTTTGGGAATAGTGTATACAAATTTAAAAGACTGGGAAACTTTATATATCCTGTCTGCCTCTTTAGGGGCAGCTGGCTGACTACCAGGAAAATTGCAGGCAGTAACACACATCCTCTAAAGTAGACAGAACAGGAAGAATGTGTGTAGGTTTTGGAAAATCCTTCTGTAACAAAGGGACTTAGAACCCTCAGTGTTCTCCCATTGAGAACACTGGCACATTCTAACAATGGTCTCAGAGAAAGGGAACTCCCACAGGAAGAATCAGAAAAGTACAGTTTTGTACCTACCATAAATGTAGATGTTCGAAGATCCACATTGCTGCAGTCCTTACATATGGGTAGTCCGCTGTCCTCGGTCGGCCTGAATACCAAAGTATTAGGCTGACGTCGGTCATGGGCGCTCAGATCTGACATCAGAGCGTCAGGGTATAAAAGCGCATGACCAACGTCATATCCTCAGTCTTTTCTTGCCCCAGATGTCAGAAGGCCCTAAAAAGAAAGGCCACAGCCCAAAAACAGGATACCTCCCAAAAACATGCCCAACAACAACCATCATCCAAACCATATAACCATGCCAAACTACAGAGGGGAAGGAGGGAGGGTAAATTGGACTGCAGCAATGTGGATCTTCGAACATCTACATTTATGGTAGGTACAAAACTGTACTATGTTCTTCATCTCACATTGCTGCAGTCCTTACATATGGGTAGAATCCCAAAGCAGAGGTAAAGGGAGGATGGCAAAATCATAAAGCATTAGGGGCTGCTAAAATGCCCTGTAATATTGCAGTGGCAAATCCAGCCCTAGACTTAGAATAAAGAGGAAGGTGGTAATGCTTAGAAAAAGTATGTACTGAACTCCAAGTGGCTGCTTCCAAAATATCTTTTGTAGCTACCCCCCTTAGAAAGGCAGTAGAAGTGGCAGTAGCTCTAGTGGAATGAGGTCTGATTCCAGCCGGAATCTCCTTACCATGATGGGAATAACAGAAAGAAATACAAAACCCAATCCATTTAGAAATAGTTTGTTTTGAAACAGGTTTTCCATGAGAACCCAAAGCAAAAGAAACAAACAACTGCTGAGACTGCCTGAACCCCTTGGTTCTGCTCAAATAATAACGTAACTGCCTGTGAATATCCAAAGTATGCAAAATCTTCTCCCCTTTATTTTGGGGGTTGCATAAAAAGTAGGCAAATGAATAGTTTGGTTCAAGGCCACACTAGAAACCACTTTAGGCATAAAGGAAGGATTAGTACGCAAAGATACCCTATCCTTATCAAAAATCAGGAAAGGTTCCACTGCCATAAGGGCCTGTAATTCAGAAACCCTTCTTGCAGAGGTAATGGCCAACAAAAAAGCAGTCTTCCATGATAAATACTTTAACTCGGCAGTAGCTGCAGGCTCAAAAGGTTGTAGAGTAAGCTTTTCCAACACAAAATTGAGATCCCAAGCAGGAGTAGGAGCTCTACGTGGGGGTCTTATGTTCTTTGCCCCTCTAAGAAATTGCTTAAACAAAGGATGGGAAAATAAAGGAGGGTCACGGTCATAGTGAGCAGAAATGGCTGCAGCATGAACCTTTATCGAGGAGAAAGACAAACCCTTGTCCAATAACTCAGTAAGATATTGAAGAGAAACACTTAAATCAGGCTTGGAAACATCAAAGTCCTTCGCTTTGCTCCAAAGAAAAAATCTCCTCCATTTATCAGTGTAAACTTTCCTTGTACTAGGCCTTCTGGCCTCCAAAATAACATTCAAAACTTGTTGTGGAAGCTGAGACCCTCCAGGGTCTAAAACAGAATATGCCAGGCTGTGAGATGCAGAGACTGAATCTTGACATTGAGGAAGTGATTGCCCTCCTGAGACAAAAGATGCGGAATCAAAGGCAGAGGCCATGGAGGCTCCCGTACCAAACTCCTTAGTAGTGGGTACCAGTGCTGTCGAGGCCAATCCGGCGCTATCAGAATCATGGATGGCTTGTCTATTCTGGCCTTCAGGAGTACCTTGGGAATGAGAGGCAGAGGTGGAAAGGCATAGACATGAAGATTGCTCCAACTGAATGATAGAGCATCCACCTTCCAAGCTGTGGGATGAAACATTTTGTGCAAAACTTTGGCAACTGGTAATTTAGTGGAGAAGCGAACAGATCTATGTCTGGAGTCCCCATAACACTGTCAACTTTTGAAACACATGAGGATCCAGTTTCCACTCGTGAGGATCCACAATTTGTCTGCTCAACACATCCGCTAAGGAGTTCTGTGCTCCTGGTAGAAACCTTGCCTGAAGATTGAGGTGTAAACTGAGAGCAGTCTCCCACAAATCATCGCTTGCCTGCAAAGAGGGTACGAATGGGTTCCCCCTTGCTTGTTGATGTACCACATGACAGTAGTGTTGTCTGTTTGAATCAACACCTGTCCTGGGTGAAGTAAATCCTTGAAAGCCATCAATGCAAATTGGACTGCTAACATCTCCTTCAAGTTGATATGCAAATGTTGAAGTTCGACAGGCCACGTGTCTTGCACCCATTTTCCATTGAGGTGTGCTCCCCAAGCCTTGTCCGAGGCATCTGTCGTTAGAATCTGACTCGCCTCTGGTCGGGTCACAGAGAGTCCCTTGTTTAGGTGACATTCCTGAGCCCACCACAAAAATTCTTCCTGAATGCAAGGTATTATCTGAATGACAGTGTCTAGATCTTGGCAGTGTTGTGTCCATACATTTTTGAGATACCATTGAAGCTTCCTCATATGCAGTTTGGCATTGGGAAGCACCAGAATACAAGATGCCATGAACCCCAAGGCTTGAAGGACTGTCCTTGCAGTCAGCCTGGACTGTAGAGACATTTGATGGAAATAAAGAGAAAGGCTTCTTTGTTTGTCCGGGGTCAAAAGGCCATCTGGGAAGCTGTATTCAGTCTCACACCCAGAAAGCACATGTCCTGAGAGGGTACTAGACTGGACTTTGTTTCGTTCACAGAATACCCTAGGCATCTTAACACTACCATCACATACTGTAGATGATGCAGAAGTTCGTCTTTGTGTTGTGCAATAATCAGGCAATCGTCCAAATAAGGATAAATCTGTATTCCTCTTAACCTGAAAAAGGCTATCACTGGAGCCAGAACCTTTGTGAACACTCTGGGCGCAGTAGATAAGCCAAAGGGCAATGCAGAGAACTGATAATGTAAATTTCCAGCCCGAAAACGCAGGTACCTCCTGCAACTGGGCCTGATAGGAACATGAAGATAAGCCTCTTTGAGATCCAGAGTTACCATCCAGTGATCTTTTCCCAACAGAGGTAAAAGCTGTTGTAACGCCAGCATTTTGAACTTTGGAATGTCCAGATAAGTGTTGAGGATAGATAAATCCAAAATTGGTCTCCACGTGTTCCCTTTCTTTGGTACTAGAAACAGGCGAGAATAAAATCCTAGTCCCACTTCTGACAGAGGAACTGGCTGTATAGCTCCTATTTGAAGAAGCAAAGAAATCTGCTTGTGAGCCTCTATCCTTTGCCGAGGAGGAACGTCTGGCATGCCTTTGAAAGGAGGCAAAGTATGGAAATAGAACTTGTAGCCTCGGTTTATAATGTCCAATACCCATTTGTCCTGGGTGACTAAAAGCCAGTTTTGCTTGAAGATTGCTAACTTTCCTCCCAAAGGAGCTGCCAGGGAAGAAGAATCTGGCAGCTGAAAATGCAGGTCATTGGGCCTGTTTACGAAAGGACTGGCCCCTGCCCTCACCTGCAGATTGTGCAGGTGAACTCCAAGTTCTAGGTCTGAATGTACTGTGAGCTCTGCCCCTGCCACGTCTAGATCTACCCCTAGACTGAGAATCAGAAGAAGGGTAGGTCCACCCCTTAGTAGGCCAATTTCTACTAAACTTTGGAGGTTGCACCTGCAAAAGATCTTTAACAGTCTGCATGGACTTAGCCTTGTCTTCCATTTTCTTCAAAACCGACTCCACAGGGGACCAAACAAAACTTCAGACTGTAAAGGGGCATCCAGAATTCTAGTTTTAACATGCTCGGACAAATTCTGATCCTTAAGCCAGGCGTGCCTACGAAGAACTGAACCAGTGGCAGCCACCCTAGAAGAGGCCTGTACAGCATCAAAACCACACTGCAAAGAATGCTTACCCACCTGTTCAGAGACATGTACTAAATCCTGCAATTCTTTACACTCTATGCCCTCTGCCAAAGCATCCACTTTAGATTTTAGCTGAGAAAGGAGGAAATTCTGATATTTCAACATATGAAACTGGCAATTTAAAGCCCTCATTGCTAAAGTAGAAGAGGTATACACCTTCTTACCCCATCTATCCAAAGCTCTAGCTTCCTTATCTAGAGGAACCGGATTCTTTACAACAGAAGCTCTAACACCCTTAGGCCCCTGACTAATAGTTTCTGGGTCCGCCCTAGGACTCTTATACAGATATTTATGAGCCTCAGGCACCCTGTAATACCTGTCCGGTTTAACTGGCGCAGGAGGCAAAGAATCTGGATTAAGGGAAGCCTCCGAGAAAACATCTTGAACAACATCCAAAACAGGAGGTATAGCCAAGGGTCTATGCTGTGGTAAAAAAACAAGAATTCCCTAAGCCTCTTCCGTGAATCAGAGAAATCCTGTCCTTCCCACTTAAAATGCTCCCTCATGGAATGCAGAGTTTCTGAAAATGAAAAATCCTCTGGAGGAGAAGCAGAAGGAGTGGAATCCTCTGCATCAGAATCCGAATAAGGGGGAAAATCTTGAATACCTTCAGCAGAAGAGTCTGAGTCATCTGAGGCCTGATCCAAACTTTCCAACTCTGGCTCCACCCTGGGCCTCTTATCAGGAGGGGGCATAGAACCTCTAATTAAAGTAATCAAATCTTCTGCCATTTTAAGCATGTGCTTTTTAGGCACAGACCCTGAAGTACCTGGAGGGACACCAGAGGAAGGCAAAACAGACCTGCCCTTAGAAGAAGCCTTAGAAATAGTAGCAAAAGGCCTAACCACCTTAGGCATAGAAGGGAGAACAGTAACCTGAGAGGCCCCTTCAGCTTGACCTGACTCCTGTGAGGCCACATCCTGCAAAATCAAAGTTTCCCCCTGAGACTCAACAGAAACTTCAGCCGGATCCACCTGCTCCACAGTAGTTTCTGCAGGACCGGCGTCCGAAACGGACGAATCAACCTGTCTAGGTTTCAAGGATTTGTCTTTGCGCTTCTTCGTGGAAGCGGGCGTCGGAGGATCCGACGGCATATTATAATTGCACCGCTTACCAAAGACTAACCTAGCACAATCTAACCTTCTTTTTATAGTGCGCTTATTAAACCTAGCACAAAACCGACACCCGACAACGTCATGGTCCGGTCCCAAACAAGGAATGCAAAGAGAGTGATAATCCCTATGCGGTATCTGTTTCCCACAAGAAATACAATTATTCACTTTTTCTGACATCCGGAATTAACTGAGGCAAGAAAAAACAAAAATATTCCCCAACGGGGTACTTAGCCCAACTTGGTTTCGGTCTGAAACTCAGAATACGAAAATTTCAGAACGCCGAACGGCACTTGCAACGCTGCTTCTGCATCGGACCATGCGGCAAAAAAGACTGAGGATATGACGTTGGTCATGTGCTTTTATACCCTGACGCTCTGATGTCAGATCTGAGCGCCCATGACCGACGTCAGCCTAATACTTTGGTATTCGGGCCGACCGATTACAGCGGACTACCCATATGTAAGGGCTGCAGCAATGTGAGATGAAGAACATCTGAGTTTTCCTCTAAGTCTGAATCAAAAATCTGAGGAAAAAGCCCTGTATCCATTACTGAATCCATCCCTGCATCTTCCTGTTCAGATTCAGAATCTTGAATCTCTTCAGGAAAAGAGGTATCTCTCAGTCTTTTACAAGAACCTTCTTTAGAAGAAGGATCAATAGCCTCAATTAAACCCAGAACCAGACCTGGTAAACTATTTCTATTCAAAGAAATTTCAGGAGGTGTAGATACACGTTTGGTTTTCTGTTTTTTTTTTTTTTTTTGAACAGGAAAAATGAGGTCAATCGTGTTACTAATGGGAGCAGTTGCTTCTCCAGCAATGGGCACAGCATTCTGACACAACTGGGAAACATTCTCTGTTCCCTCTTCCAGGACTGACAAGAGTGGTTCCCCCCTTGCCCCCAGCAGCTGCAAATGATGTGACTAACTCCCGGTCCATAGTGGCTGTAGGTGCTAAACCACAGGGCTCCTGAGTGAAAGATGAGTGATCTGAGCTACAATAAATGGTCATAGCAGAATCAACCACCTGTGGCTGAGGCAAACTGCTAGCTAGCCTGTTGTGGTAGCAAAGATTGTTTGCTTGATTTTTTTCTATATGTGGCTGGAAGAAGGACCGACCATAGGACCAGTAGTCTGTTCCATGGTCAAGCCAAGAATGGTGCCTTTTTCTTGGGCAAGCAGCAATTGCTGGCAAACACTACCTGTCCCACAAAAGTTTTTTTTTTTTTGACAGAAAATAACACAGTAAAAAACATTTTAAAACACCAAGCCAGCTCCACAAAAGAAAAGTAAACACAATTTATCCACAGAAAAATAATGTTTTTAGCTACTTTATACTATATTTAAACTGAAAGGAAAAAAATGACTGCTCTATTTAAAAGTACATTACAGCCTCGAGACAGTCCATTAAAACAAAATACTCCTAACTTTAAAATAAATTTCCTGAAGAGGAAAGTAATAAAATATTAACAAAGTTAAGAAAATTAAAGGTTTTATCCCAAAGGGAACTTTTCCACCCAGCAAAGGAAAGCAAAACCGAACTTTTGATCCTCAAAAGCCTCAGAGGAGAGTACTCTTCAGTGGCATTAAAGCTCTGAAGGGGTTTGTGCAAAGACTTGTCTTTTAGTCAGCTCAACTCAAGCTGCTTGACAGTTTGGGCATGTGGAAGGTGCCCTGAAGCTTTGGATGCTAGCCGGATGTTATATCCTTGGCAGGATATAACTCATATAAGACAAGCTACTGTAGTAGTGATCAATATGATAAACATCTACTATTATTGTCCATGTGTTCTAATGTCTAGCTCAACAGAGGAATCCAAGCTGTTAGTGCGCTCATTCAATATGCAATTACTCTACCTTCATTTCATAGGTTCATAGATTAGTACTAGGCTAACTGCCCTTGTGGGCCATTTTCAGCCTAGCCAATTACCCCATATGAGAATCAAACCCTGCACCTTATGTTTCTAAGGTAAACACCTTAACCATTATGCCAACCTCCCACCCCCTTATGCCAACCAGTTTTCTTCTTATACAGCCTCTACACTTGTTGCCCTCTTGCCTTTCTGTTATTCCACTTACACTGACATTTTTTTTTCTTACTCTGTCTTCCTGATCCATTAGAGTTGTGGTTACAATGTCTAGCCTTGTTTCATAGGCTGCAACGTTCACGTTTAATTCCTTGTTCTTATGGATCAACAATTATATTAAATTAGAATGCTTATTAACTACTTCCTTCAACTCCTATGTGGTCTTATTCTTCTGCATAAATTCTTCAGATTTTTATCTTACTGATCTCAAGAAAAACATCTCTCAATGTTATTTCTTTATCTCTAAATTCTGTCAGCTAACCTTATCTTGGCATGCGTCCTCTTCTGGTGCACTTTTCTCCAATATTTTGTCTCTTTTCTATCTTTTCCCTTTTTTTCATTGAACTTACTCTAAACTTATTGTTGGCGTTTACAAAACAGAAGAAAGGATAATTTCTTAATCTATTTCTAAGGTAACACCCATTTTTCACATTTCACTTTAGTTGACGACAGAACTGCTTATTTAGGTTGCGCCATACCAAACGTCCTGCAGAATTACTTTTGAACAGACATCTGAGATACACACAATACTGATAAAACAGCATTTGAGTAGGTCTGTTAAAAAGAAACAGTAATTGCAAAAGTTACAACAAAACAACTGTAACTTGGACAATTGGATGTGAAACCGGAAATTCA
Source organism: Protopterus annectens (assembly GCF_019279795.1). NCBI lineage: Eukaryota > Metazoa > Chordata > Ceratodontiformes > Protopteridae > Protopterus > Protopterus annectens. The sequence goes on along the minus strand of NC_056743.1, from coordinate 1,177,613,744 downwards.
TCCCTGGTTTGGCACTTATGTCTCTGATGCAAACAGGTAACCTGTAAATGGTTCATCTCCCAGGCTGCTGCTTACACTTATCAAGGGTATCAGAACTCATCAGAAATTTGGGATACATGGCTAGGCTTAAAAAGGCTCTTGTGGTCGTTAGTCTAGTAAACTCCTATGAACAAATATGTGACAGGACATTCACTGTTGAGGTCCTAACTTGATTCTAGGAATTATTAAAAACAGAACTGACCCAGTTTCTTATCCATTCAAGGAATTGATTATAGAATTTCTTACAAGATATATTTTGACTAGCTAAGACCTAAACATTTAAAGGCAAAGGCTACTGACATTTATGAAGAAATGAAAATGAATATCAGAATACTGAACAGTGACTGTTAATATGTCAAATGTATAGGCGAGTCAGCTTCCGGAAATCACTTTTTCCTTGATTCTTCACAAAGGCAGTCATGCAGACTAATGAGTCTGATGTGCCAGGTATGAACTGAAGAAAATACAGATGGTTACAAATCACCTAAGCATATGACCTGCTGACTATGAATACTGTCAGGAGAAAAGAATCAGTGCATTAACTGACCTTGTATTATTTGTGAACTTACTTCTTCACTTGAGAACTGAACTGGAGGACCACGTAATGTGAAGCAGCCACACTAAACAATGTGCCACTGTACCACCTAAACACAGCTTATTCCTAATTATGTGAAAAATCATACCTGTCCCTTACCCACATTTGTTTAATAGCCATAACTTCTCTAGCATACAGGATGTTGGAGAAATGTTTCTGCAAACAGATTAATTACCATCTTGAAGATTGTAAGAGCAACACACCAGCACCGTCAAAGCCTTCAAAAAATCTAACACCTCAATAGCAGAAAAATCTCTATTACAATGGAGTCCCCTACAAAGCAGTCAAACCTGCTACCACACACATCCATGTCCTGCACCAAACATTGTGATGTTGGTAAGCTCCGACCTGTGGAAGCTCACCCCACATCAGATTTTTTCATGAGCATAGTATGGTAACAGACCCCAGACCACTGTCATGCCAAATGACTGTGATTTCATCCAGAAAAAAGGAGGTCATTGTCCCACTGCACTCATCCCTCATTAGACCTATTATAGAATACAACGTCCCATTTGGTATGCACCTCTCAAGACATCTGCAACAACTGGAAAGCCCGCAGAAATACCTCACTAAAAGAATCACAGGCCTTAAGCAGATGCCCTATGCTAAGCGTCTAAAAAACTCCAGCTATACTCTGTTGCATATAGTCTACTCAGAGGCAATCTCTGATTAACATACAAGGCCATGTCAAACCCAGAGCTGTTGGACATGCTGCACTTAAAGAAATCCCAATCCCGCAGAGCCACACACTCCAGGGATCTAAACCTTGTCATCACAATGAACAAAACATGCTGGAGGGATAGGTTCCTGACCCAGAGACTCCCCAGACTCTGGAACAGACTGCCCATACATGTCAAGCAGAGCGCCTCTTTGGCCCTCTTCAAAAGGAACCTTGACGATTGGATGGGAGATAGGAAATTCACCCCGGGGATCACATCAGTCGTCCTGCTAGACAGGAGTCTAGGGAAGTAAATACTGTGGGAAGAAATAGCCAGGGAATTGTTATGGTTAGGCTTGTATAGGCCCTAGGGCCGATAGCCTAGTACCAACCTATGAACAACAATAGGTCATGATGGAGGACCACAGCAGCATGTTAAGGTACAGTATGCCTTATCAGGTAGCAAATTGTGGCTACTTGGTATGGCATAATATAAGATGATAATCTGTCCTACACTGCAATGTTATGTAGCGCTATCATGCTACACAGTGCTACCTTCTATCCCATGCAGAGGACTGCCTAGTATGCACTGGTGTACTAGGCACCCCTGAGTGCCCTTCATAAAACCAGAATGGGTACTGTACACTGCCCCAGATTACCATGATTCATGAATATGAATAGCAATAGTCCCCAGCAGTGTGCTAGACACTGTGTGCAAGATATGTGTATGCATCTACATGCTATCTCCATGAATACCAGGACCTGATCCTTAAATAGAGCAGATTAAGTATGAACAGAGCCAGATACTCCTAGTATGACTAGCATATAATGGCAGTACTCTTATTTGCCTGCTGCATTTATTCTGGGTAGGCAATACAACCACAAAATAGCAGTATCTCATTCAAAATGGGAACTTTCAGCCAAACTTTTCTTGTAGAAGACAGCCTGAAAAGCTGTAAACCAGCTCATCTTCTTTTCTTGCATTCCTATATTTAAAGAAAAAGCACCAGGTTTACATGCCAGAAGCTTAAAGAATAACTGCATTACATACACATACAAGCAACACTTTGCATTACATACACAAGGAACATCTTCATGCATAAGAGTTGCTTGAAAAAGTTCCAGCTCTATACAAATGCATGCAATCATTATACCATTTTGCAAAACTGACTATGGAGTTCTATTCTGAGTGCCATTATTAGAACAGCTTTAGAATTATGTAGTGCAATTTATGACTCCTTCAACCAGCAATGTACAACAATAATGAACACGAATTTGCAAATCAGAAGTATTTACTTAGCTGTAATGGATATAGGCGATGCAAAGCAAATTAGGGAAATGTTAGTTCTGACACTACAGTTAGAATGATTTAATTAAATTAGAATATGTTATTAAAAGCAAAAAAAAATCTACCAAATACAAATTTGAATCCACAAACATTTCAGGTATGTAAAATGCTGCAATAAAGTAAATTGAGAATGGAACTATTGGGTAACACTGAAAACCTGGTAATTGTGAAAAACACTAGAACCTGTGTAAATGGTGATCTACAGCTGCAGTGGCCTAGCATGTATGACCACTTTCTTAGGCGTGCACTAGGTGTCTGTTTGTGTTGTAGTATTTTATTTAGACAGACAGGTGGACAGATAAGTAGACAGACAAATAGGACAGGACAGATAAAGAGATAATCAATTTAATTTCTAATGGGGCTGCCACTCCACCCCCCTTGACCCCACTGCATCTAGGAAGTTTTAAAGATGAACAGCAGGGGGGGGGGGTTAAGGGGGAACCATCTCCACTCGAAAAATGGAACTGAAGAAAAAGCCATAAGAGCTACATCAACCCAATATATTGTGTTGTGTTTTGCAGCTATTCAGCCATCAGCACATGTGAATTGACTCTGCAGCTGTCAAACTGCAATACTGACGTATTACTTTGGTAGAGATGGAGAAAGACTAAATGGATCTAGTGTTCTGCGACTGAAAAACCTTGGTGGGCTACATATGATAGGATGGCCACCTTCTGAATGAAGAAATCCTTTGCATGCAGCTGATGTTGCTTTATGAAATGAATCTAAGAACTGCAAATAAAGATACAGATATAGAGCAAAAGTAATGAAAGAATAAAGCACAGAATGAAAACTTGAGGACTTAAAATTAATCAGTCAGTTTGTCTGCCAACAGGTTTGGGTTCAGATTCTAATTAACTCATAACTTACTTCTTACCATACCCCGAAAAGAACTGCCACAGATGCATACAGATGTCTCAATTACAACAGTATCTAAAAAGACTTGGCTATGCCTTAAAATAATAGCAGTACCTGCAAGTATTTACTTGCAAGTCAAAAGCAGCACTTGCCTTGATAAAGTCTGTGTCCATGATCCTCTGATGCCACTCATCTGGTGCACTTCAGTAAGTGTGGTCCTACATATTGAACTAAATTTAGAAACATTTGGTGAATTACTAGCAAGATGTTTAAACATATTACATGCAGTAAATTTTTAGAACAAGGAAAAAGTGGCAGAGGACTGGAAAAGGCTTAAGAGTACATTTATTTTGCAAATGACATTAGGAACTTAGATGACAAAAAGAAGTTATGTACTTACCATAACGTTCTGTGCTGTCGATCTTCATTCTTCCTCAATGAATGGGTTCGGATTTGATCCATCGGCTCTGACTCGGCCAGTACTAAAGCACGCAGCCACCAGATCTTTTGAACTTCTTCCTTACCCACAATACACCTACCCAATTACCTCAGATTTTGTTTGCTGCTACATTAGCACAGGAAGATTAAGAAAATAATGGCAAGCCATATCCAGAGTCATACATACATATAAAACATATATATTTAGAGACCATGTAAATACTTGTTCCTCCACTAGCCAAGGAAGGGGGTTGGTGGGAGGGGAGTAGTGAGGAAGAATGAAGATCGACAACACAGATGGTTATGGTAAGTACATAACTTCTTTATATGATGCTGTCAATCTTCATTCCATCCTCCATAAATGGGATAGCATCCCTAGCTACTTGTTTCCAGGGTGAACTTAAGGAAGGTTATCCCTGAGCACCACAGAACCAAATGATGCCCTACCTCTGGAGACCAGATCCAACTTGTAATGAGTGATAAAGGTATGAGGAGTAGCCCAAGCTGCTGCTGCACAAATATTGTCCATAAACATCCTTGACTGAACAAATGTGGAAGTAGCCATGGATCTAGTGGAGCGTGCTTTCAATAGATGTCTAACAGGAATGTCCCATTTAGCACAGACAAAGGAGATGCAATTTATCAGCCACATTGATAGGGTAACTTTGGAATTTGATTTTCCCACTTTTGGTTCAGAGAAGTTGATAAAGAGTGGTCTGCTTTTCTGATTTTTTTTCTGTTGTATGCAGATAGAAACACAATTGTCTATGAACATCCAGTAAATGTAAGACATATTGTCCTTTGCTGATAAACTTAGGAAAAAAACACAGACAAATTGATAGTACTATTGATGCTGAATTCTGACACAACCTTTGGAAGAAAGGACAGGTTGGTACGTAAGGTCACTCTATCTTTGTGGAAAACCATAGTGCTTGTATCTCAGAAATTCTTCTTGTGGAAGTACTGCCAAACAAGAAAACTGTTTTCCACAAAAGATATTTAAGGTCACATGAAGCTGCTGGTTCAAAAGGAGGTTGTATGAGAGACTGAAGCATCAAATTCAAGTCCCATGGAGGTTTAGGGTCTTTAAAAGGAGACTTTAGAAGCGTCCCTTTTAAGAAGGCACTGCTTAATTAGTGAGAAGCTATGGATGCCCCATTCAATCCTGTATGGTAATTTGAAATTGCTGCTAGATGTACACTTAACAGTTGAGGTACTGGCACCATTTTGAAAAAGGTGAGCAAGGAAATCGAAAATGTGATTACTGGGAGCTAAAAGGGGTCAAGATTATATTACTGAGCCCAAAGGGCAAACCTGTTCCATTTACTTGAATATATTTTCCTTGTCAAAGGTTTATGGGAAGACAAAATTATATGTCAGACAAGTGATAACAGTATAGATTGTCTGGCTACTAAGGGAACTGGAGAAGCCAAGCAGTCAGCTTGAAGTTTGGCATATCCAGGTGTGACATGCCCATTGGGTGAGACAGGATGTCTGGAGTCTGCTCTAGGTTCCATGGTTGAACCAGTTGAGGCCATAGGAAGGGAAACTAAATTTGTTGGGGGCAATAAGGATCACTGTGTTGTTCCACCCGGCAGCTTTCTGCAGAAAATGTGGAATCAATGGGGTTGGTGGGAAGGCATAAAGGAGACCGAGGGGCAATCTTGAAGCAAAGAATCCCTCTGTGACTGCCCCTGTGGGGCAATTAGGGCAAAGCAGTTTCTGCACTTGTTTATGGGACAGGCAAAAAGATTGCAGCATGGTTGGCCTCACTGATGGAAAATCTCATCCGCCATTTTCTCGTTGAGGGACCACTTGTGTGGAGGAAGAACTCATCTACTCATTTTGTCAGCAATCACTTTGGATCTCCCTGGAAAAGAAAGTGGTTAGAAGAGACCACCCACTGCCAAACCCCGAGTGCTTCTCAACACAACAGGTAAGATTTGGTTCCCCCTTGTTTGTTGATGTTCCAGATGACTGACATGTTGTCCATTTGAATCACAATCATCTCAGAGGGAAGAAAATATTGAAATGCTTGCACACGGCCAACCTTAGATGATATGGCACCCTCGGCGAAGTAGTACTCTGGCACCCCTTAAGCCCCACCCACACCATACTAATGAAACACCCCTATGAGCCACGCTAACAGGTAGGTCACTCCCCAAAAAAGCCACTCCAGTAATTTCCTTTAATTATTTAAATGCACAGAAGAAAGGATACCTTGTAATGTAGTTTAAACTACAAGTGAAGGAAACTTCATTTAATAAACATGTTTTAATCTGTTTCTCCTTTACACATACTTTACTATAAAAGTCATGTCTTCAGAAAATAGAAGCCCATGTGCCTTGGGTCAAAGGGTTGCTTAGGTTAATCTAAACAGCTTTATTTACTCTGGGGTAGGCGAGCAAGCCTTACAGAGCTCAGTGAAAGTAGAATAACAATCTCTCTCCTCCCTGTGTACAGAAGCTTAAGATAGAATAGCACAAACACTGATAGCCATTTGCTAAACAATACAATCTCGCAATGAAAACAGGCTTATCATGAATGGTAAAATTCTCTGCCACTGAAACTGCATGAAAACCCATATTTATAGAAATGCATCTGGTCAGTGGAGGCTTAAGTTTACATTTGGGCTGTTTTCAAAACAGACTCCTTGCACACATTTTTACGGCCATGCATACATGTATTTGTTCTTTGATTCAACTTCCTGATTGCATTAAAATATATTCCCTATGTAATACAGTACCACTTGTTAGAATGCGTTTTAAATTTGTAGTTTTAAGCATTCTTTTAATAAGCAAAGAAACAAAATGTATAAACCAATAATGACAAAACTACCCATTGCAGAAAATTTCAACCATAAAAGGCCACTCAGACTTCTGTTGTTACAATCCACCAATATCACTCAATGCAAACAATCTCTGCAGAAGAGAAATTATCCGAACAATTCCACATTAAAGAAATCTGTAACTAATGAAGAGATTGCCACTGGCAAACAGCTTTACATCTCAATGTTTCATCTACAAATTCAGTGCCTGTTGCCCTTGAAGAATTAATTGCCTATATTACATTAAAAAATTGGTAAACTGGTAATATAGTTCATAGTTGTTAGGCATCTCATACAACGGATGACATACTTAGGAGTGTATAACCCTTATCCACACTTATAATGCACCAAATAATCAGCAATCAAATGGGTACTACAATATCAATACTCCATCTACATGGTGTGGGAGCAGAATACATAGCCTTCTGCATCAAAGACAATTATGCTAACACTGCTTTCAAATTCTACAACACAGTGTATCATTTGATAAACAAAACAGTTAGTTCTACACTGAAAACTAACTTAGCATGAAAAGAGGTAAACTTTCTTCATTTGAAGCTCACAATATCATGAAAATGAACTAAAACTCATAATTCCTTGAAAATGCACTGAATCTCTTAATACCCTGAAAATGCACTGAAACTCAAACTCATTTCAGTCAGCAGTCTGCTAGTTGGTGTTGAACAGTGGTTCTCAAACTTTTATGGACCTAGACACACTTCTGAAAACAGCAATTTTTCACAACCCACTACTCATGTCAGCATATGGTCCTCCTTAAAGGAGGAGACGCTGCCACAAGTGAGTATTTTTTCGGGATTTAAAGGGGCCATGTAAACTATTCTCATACTTTAAATTATTAGCATAGCCAAATTATAGTCAAATGGGGCCCTAGGCAGTGAAATAGATTGCTGCCCCTCTTGTAGCAGTCTCCTCCCCAGCCATACCAGTGTTCCATTACTTGGCTATTTCTTCACAGTTACCATGAACACTGTTCAAACCTATCAGTTTGAATACTGTTTTTTTTATTTACTTCTGCAATGATTACAGATATTGAAATAAAATACAGAAACACTGATAGCCATTTGCTAAACAATATAGTCTCACAACAAAAAGACTGTAAACTTCTCTGCCACTGAAATTCACATTCACTGAAACAGCATAAAACCCACATTCAAATAAAATGCACGACCAGTGGAGAGGGCTATTTTCAAACCACAATTCCCTTGGACACATTTCTATGGCCATGCATACATGTATGTGTTCTTTGATTTACCTTCCTGATTGTATTAAATTATATTCCTTGTATAACACAGCACCACTTGTTAGTGTGTTTTATATTTATAGTTTTGAACATTTTTCCAGTAAGCAATGGAACAAAACATATAACCCAATGACAAACTACCCACTTCAGAACATTTTAACCATATATATATATATATATAGAGAGAGAGAGAGAGAGACACACACACACACACACACACACACACACACACACACACACACACACACACACACACACACACACACACACACACTGTACATTATACTCTGCTTTACAAGTCAACACTTAAACACCAGGTCTTATTTTCTACTATTAAGCCCCTTACTTCTGGAGCTTGCTACGTTTGTGACTTTGAGAATGCTCATTTGAGTGGTTTCAAGCAAGCATTACAAACATAACTTTCTAAAATGGCTTTGATGGTGTGGGATGATGACATGTTGCCATTGCTTTAAAATTTTGTTACAGTGTTTTCTATAAAACACCTAAATAAACTTTAACTCTTAGTACCACCTCAAAGATTATTTTTGCTTATTGCTGAATTAGTAGCACTACTGTAATCATTCAATTAACTCCAATATTCCACAACCACTAGTTGCTATTACCTTATATAATTTATTTATGAAATAAAGACCATGTTTTAAGACACATTTTAAATGACATTACTTTTAAAAAATATGGCTTGGTTTCTTAACGGAAAGAAGGCAGTGAACACAAAAAATTATCAGGAAAGATTAGTGGTGCATAAATTCAAACTGTTCCCTTTTCTAGACTGAAGAATTATTGGATCTAAATTATTTTCTATACCACATCTCAGAAGGCAACATTTAAATGTTGTGGTTTATGGCAATTATTTAAAGAAATAACATTCAGTTTGACTAACTTGCAATAAAAAGACCAATTCCCACTGAAAGCTAAACATGCTACTATCTCTATTTTTAGTGCACAGTTGTGGTTATTTTATTATGATTGCCTACACTAGCTCTCTCCATTTTATAAGTGAGACCTTTCACACACAGCTGAAAGGAATGTGGAATAATTTAACTCCACACTCCTTCCATATCCTAGCTGATCAGGTGCTTCAACAGTGGCAACGCATGTTAATATCATATGAGAAAAGCCATTTTTCTGAGGGAAAACTTCCTCCTGGAATAAGTGCCCTACAGCAAATAATTATAACAAATTAAGAATAAAATCTCTGCTCTATATTATGATAAATTAAGAATAAAATCTCTGCTCTATATTATAATGCACAGGGATAAAGTACATCTAGGAATGCTAGCCTTTTAATTCTTTGCACATCCCCTATCAGCATCCATGCCCCCCCCCACCAAACTGAGGTAATAATACTGTGTACAAGATAAATTGCGGAACTGACCAGCAGCCTCCTCTGGCTGCAGGGACACAAATCTTTTTCTGTCTTAAATATGTTCTAAAGAAGAAGAAACCTGTATAGCAATTACCTGTGTGACAACTCAGCTTCTGTCTTCTTTACACTGAACAAGCCCACACTGACTATCACACCTCCTTCTGGTGTGGGAAAATGTCCTAACAACACTAAGATGCTCAAATTCCTAGGTGTCATCACTGATGACCTGCTGAATATTCATCAACACATTAATTAACCAAACCATTAAGAAAACTAACCAGAAACTGGGCTCTTTATGCAAAGTAAAATCATTTTTCTCGGATGAAGAAAAAAAACGTATAGCATCTGCTTACTGACTGCCTTTTCTACTGTACGCTTTTTCCATATTCTGTAACCTGAAAGTCACACTGATGGCAAAGCTAAAAAAAGCTATAAAAAAACTCAAGATTTGCCACAAACTATTACTATCGGTCACATAACTGTCTAACACTCAGAGAACTTATCCAGCTAGAAATACTACACTACCTATCTTTATCACAGTTTACTGACATACACAAAATATTCCACAAGCCAGACAACTGTCCTACCATAAAAAATATCATACAACTCTTTTCCCTTAAAAGACAAATCTCTGCTCGCCATAAAGAAATCTTAAATTCTGCAGGAGACTCCATATACTCAAACAAAATTTCAAAAATGTAGAACTCCATTCCTCTAGCACAAAAAACAGAAAAACATGGAAATTACTTTAAAAAAATTTTAAATGTCACCAGAGTGAAAAATGGATTATGTTCCTGCATCTCACCAGGCTGACTGCCATTAACACCAACACATTTTAGCTCTTCACATCTCTATGAAATCACAGTTTATTCTGTGAAGCAGGAAGTTTGTCTGGTAATTTTGCTTCTTTTCTCTGTATTCACACTTGCTGAATGATAGGGTTGCCACCTTCCTTCACGGCTAAAACCGGAGCGAAGCCACGCCCCTTGCGTCACCAGTAACCCCACCCACCCCAACCCCCTCTCCCGCCAACATACCGCCTATTTTGGGACGTAACGACAGCATCACTCGACGGGAACGCCCTCTTTTTTCGTTCCCGCCACCTGCTTTTGGCAGATTTACTATGCTTTTCTGTAAAAAAAGCATAGTAAATCAGCCGATTTACAAACTCCGATAGTCTGTTTCCTTTTTGAAACAGAATACCGGAGTTTGTACAGTGTTTTCTGGACTACCGGAGAATCAGTGTGATTTCCTGATAGTCCGGAAAAAAAACGGAGGGGTGGCAAGCCTACTGAATGACGACATGTGGGGCACTGGCCAGGCCTCATTGTACAACAGCAAAGCATTTTAGGTGATAAAAATATTGTTTTTAAGAAGATGTGAAGACATTTATGCAGTGGCTCCAATACTACAACACTTTATACAGTCAGCCTTGGATTAAAGTAGGTAATCTACAATATCTAGTTGGCAATACATCCTTACAGGAAGCATAGACTCCTGTGGCTGCAGTTAGCTTGGAAATACAGACAGCCTGTAACTAATGTTGTGATGTCTAGATACCACAGAATCATGCTCTGTCAAAAAATAAAACAAATAAATGCTCCGTTTCCAAGGGATGCCTCTCCTATCATGTCATATGGGGCAGGTTACAGCTCTAAAAATGTTGGCAAGCAAAAGTATTTCATCCCTACATAAGAAAAAAATGACTTTACTAGGTCACGTTGGAGTCTAGTGACATGGGCCAAATAATTCAGCGCCCTGATCGAAAAGGTAGCTGAAGCATACACCTGCTTCCCTAGGCGGTCCATCATCCGTGACTCTTGGTCAGGAGGGTGGACCAAGGAACTCTCCTGGGCAAGTTCCTTCTTAGTGGCTGCTGCTACCACCATGGCATCCATGGGGGAGCCCTTACTCCAAGATGGCCTATCAATGGGGGGGGGGGGCTGAGGATTTTATCGGGTCGCTTTGGGATAGGCTCCATAGTGTCCGGTTCCTTCCATGTCCGCGAGGTGACCAAATCCACCAAAAAATCAGCGGGAGGGGACACCCAGAATGTAGATGGGCCCATGCCAAAAGCCTCCAGGAACACATACTCATCAGAAGACTGTTTGGGGGCAGACCAAATTCCTCGCTGGCACAGGATCTCCATGACGTCTCCAAAGGAGACATCCTCGGGAGGTGACCTTGGGGAACCCTCTCCATCATCTAAGTCTGTGTCCTCGATGAGGGACTTGGGGGAGTCCAAGTGCCTCCTCTTGCACATATGCTTGTGAGGCACATCTCCGGTGGGTGCTCGCAAGCCATTTATTCCTCAGGGGGAACCGTCTCGAGCTCTTCAAGCATGGGCTGTCCCCTCTGTTAAGACAATGGGGACCATAGACAGAGCTGAGGGGATCTGGGAGGAGTACAAGGGAGCAGTCAGGGGTCTCGATCCGATGCAGAGAACCCTTTCTACCACATCGAATGCCGAAGGAGAGCGAACCACCTGAGAAACCAATGAGATCTGTCTCCCCGTGTCTGATGCGAGAATCGGAGCCAGGCCCTAGGTGGATGGAGCTCTGAGGGAGGGAACCTGGCCTAACAAAGTTGGAGCCGATGAAAATGTTTCCACTCCCTTGGATCAGACACCCAAGCTGCAGCTCCGAACGCGGCTCGGATCTGAGCTGGTTGGATCCAAAATGCTCCAGGCAGCTGTCGACGTCGAGGAAGCAGGTACAGTCAGCGCCAACCCCCTGACCAAAGCGAACCGCTCATTAGAGTACTCCGAAGCCAAAGGTCGGATTGGAGAAGGAGAAATGGGTTGAAAGAAAGGAAACGTGCTCCCCCCAATCTGGATCTGTGTATGGATAAAGCGCCTCATCATCTTATCCAGATCCATATCTGACAAGGAGTAGGTTTTACCTTAACGAGGCCACAGACTACAAACTGGCAGGTCGGGGCACCGAGGCCTGAGAAGCTGGACATGTCTCCTCCAGCTCCGGGGAGAACCTTGGAGATCGGAGCTGAGGGGAGTCACGGGTCCAAGCAACATTCGGAGGTCCTCTTCCTCTTTTCCCTCATCTTCGACTCTCTCTCCCTTTCTCTACCTCTCTTCTGCTCCGTTACCACAGGCTTTGGTACAGGAGGTTGAGTCCCAGCCTGGGAGTGAAGAGAAGCTAGAGGAAGAGAGAAGGGAGAGGTGGCCACAGCAGCCACTGTGACTGAAGCTGAAGACGAGGAAAGAGAGTCAGAAGGAGGAAGAAGACCTATGAGGGCCAACTTGGCCTTCCTATCTTTTAGGGCACGGGGGTTGAAGCCCACACAAATATTACAATTCACATTCAGGGTGGGCCACACCCAAGCATAAAACACACAGAGTAAGGCCATCCACTGGGGATAGCTTATGGCAACACACTGTGCAGTGCTTGAAAACAAGCTTTTCAGCCATCCAAATAACAGAAAGATAGCCTTAGGAAAAAAAAAAAAACAGGCAAGATCTTTCTAAATAATAAACACACACACACACACACACACACACACACACACACACACACACACACACACACACACACCCACACCCACTCACCACACTCGCTACAAAGAACACTGGGGGGGGTGAAGCTACTACCTACAACACTGAACAAACTACTCTACCTAAAAACACTACACTTGATGCACCAAGCAAGGGGAGGAGAAAGGGGACTTATACTAACAATAATCTGAAGAAATGTAGAAAATTTAACTACTCACAGAAAGTTTTAAAACCCACTGTTAGTTGGAGCTCAGAAGACATGATGTGAAGCAAATCGTGGCGAATGAGATCTGGGGATGGAAGGCAGTGGAGGTGTATTATGGGTAAAGGGAGGAGTTTGGAGCTCGGAGCTGATGCTAGCAAAAGTTGCCGGCTCGGATCTGATATGGATCTGTGACACACAGATTGAAGACAAAATGACGTAAACTACTTCATATATGGTATTACATAACCTATGGATATAATCCTCTGCACCCAAGTATCTTTTTGTTAAGTCTAGCCAGGCTCTCTGGTGCAGGGATAAATGTCCCCCGACTGTCTCCAGAAGTGGACAGTCAGCAGAGTTTATTAAAGAAAGATTCTCATGAACCTTGGTTTTGCGGACCACCTATGCAACAAGGATGACAACATCCATTGGAGTTCCCCCCCCTCCCTTGGGGCACTTCCTCCATGTTTCTCATGGAAAAGACCTTGTGATTTTTAAACCACATTTTCCTGCCACTCTGCTGATTTCTGGAGTAGGATCTTTGGAGGGGCTGAAAAACATATGCCCACAGCAGACAAGGTCTTTCCACCCTTCTTACACCTGGACAGCTTTTCTTTCACCTTAGGGCCAAAAAAAGTAGTTCTGTCAAAGGGAGCATTGATGAAATTGGACCTAAATAGTTCTGTAAAATCACACAAGTGCATCCAGGAATGCTTCCTCATGGAAATGGCTGAACCCACTGCTCTAGAGGTCCCTTCTGCTATGTTGGAAACTAATCTCATTGAACTATTGGATACTGACTGTAGGATTTCCAACTGAGAAGTTACCGAATCTTGAAGCTCTGCAAAAATGGTTCCTGAGAGAGTATTTGATAACTTCTCGGTCAAATCTCTCTGAAGTTTAAAAAAGTGTGCCAAACATTTCAGCGACTGTAAGGCAAAGGTTGCCGAAGCAAAGACACACTTCCCCAGTCTGTCCATTGCCCACGACTCCCTGTTGAGGGATGGACAGTGGAACTCTTGTTGGCTAGTTCCTTCTTTGTGGCCACCACAACGACCATGGCATCAACTGGAACCCCTTTCCCCCAAAAGTGTTAGACTGCAATTGGTCCATTATCCTGTCTGATCTCCAAGGTACGGGTTCTAAGGAGTCAGGCTCCTTCCATGCCCACCTAGAGATCATGTCAACTAGTTCGTTGGCGGGTGGAGTCACCCAGGAAGTAGAGGGTCCTGTACTGAAAATCTCTAGGAGAATGGATTCCGCTGGTGTACTGTTGGAGGATGTCCAGCCACTTGTTTAAGGATTTCTATGATGTCTCCTAAGGGAACATCTTCAGGAGGTGACCGTGAGGACCCTTTGCCCTTGTCGAAATCCATGTCTTCAGTGACAGACTCCTGTGGGGAGTCTAGGTCCTTCCTCTTGCACATCCTGTTCCTGGGCACTTCCTCAATGGGATGTTCTGGGGAAGTCTATAAACTTCCATTGCTTGCACTGTACTACTGCTTATATCCGTTTTATTGCTTGTATAGTATTATTGCTTGTATTTTTGTATTGTACTATTGTGGAGCTTTTCTCCCCAGGTCTCAGCTAAAAATGGGCCCCTGGCCCAGTTGGACACTACCTGGTTAACAAATGTAACAAATAAAATAAAATAAATAAGTCACAGAAGAGGAAATCAAAACTTCCTGGGGCACAACCTGAGGTTTCAGTAGAGAATGTCCTCATGGAGAAAGTTGTGAGGCTCCAAGCACTGGGGCATCATGGTGGACTATGTAGGATTCAAGGGGGAAGGTTCCGCCATGACTGCTGAGGCAGTAAACACTCTCTTCACAGCCTCAAAGGCAGAGCTTGAAGGAGCTAGAGAGAGATTCTGATCCAGGATAGCAGGATTTTGAATCATTCCCTCTCTCCGATCTGCCGGTACCACCCCTGTGGAGGAAGCTGGAGCTGAACTGTGCAGTGCTGAGGTGCTGAAAAACAGATATGGTTGCAAAAACTTCGGAGTCGAATGTTGCACCCCAGACCCGGTAGGCAGGCTCCGGCTCAGAGTGCTCTCCATATCTGAAAGGATCAGAGGTCTCAGAGAGAGACTATGTCAGATCCGAAGATATGGAGATCCTTGGATCTGAGACAGATGGATCTAGATGACTGGGATCCTGAGACTCTAAGGCAATGGATGGTGTTAGAGGAGGAACTTGCAGGGGTGGTGTGGTAGAAGGTCAGATAACTTGACTCAGAAGGGTAGGCACAGAGGAAAAAGACAATATGCCCCTGAGCCGAGAGGATCTTCCTCACCACTCTCTCCACTTCTTCTTCTGTGAGACTTCTGGAAAAACAAGTAGAGTAAATTGAGGGGGCTGCTGGTCTGTGCAAAAAAGGTGATAGAAGCTTGTCAGGAACTAGGTCCACTGACAGAGACTATCTGGTATGAGGACAATATAGAGTCTCCGAAGGTTCCATCTGATCCGATGATTTTGCCTTCTGATCCAACTTAGATTGTGTCTAATCCATAATGGTGGATTTGGACGTCGTAGGATCCGAGGGAGCAGTTGGGTCCTGAATTTTCTTTTTTTCTGATCCGGGGTTGAGACCAGATGTTTAGCACTTCTTTTCCGGGAGGAGTCTGAGGAAGATTCTAATGAGGTGGAAGGCTTCAACGTTGGAGACTGGGATATGACTTCTCCAAAAGAGGAAGGGAAGAGACCTTTTAATATCAATTTGTTTTTATGCTCTGTTAAAGATTGTGCAGTAAATCTGTGGTAAAATGAGCAGTCTTCCTGTAAGTGTAACCGACCCAAGCAGTAGACACAAAGCATGTGTGCATCTGAGAGTGGCAACTTATGCCTACATTTCGCATTTCTTGAAACCCGCAGGTTTTTCAGTCATCGTGCAATATCTAAGTCAAATAATAATAATAAGTAACAATTCTCATAGAAAGGCAATACACAATAGAAAAAGTAACATTTTTTTTTGTTTAACAGGAAGGAAGAAGAAACAGATGAATACTATCAATGGTATGAAGAAATATGACCAATTTGTAAGGGAAGGGAGATACTAATTATAGTATCTAGCAGTAACAAGAATGAGAAGGAAGCGAGTGGAAAATACAGCAGCAGCCGCAAAACGGAAAAAAAGTAACAACACTCTAAAGATACCAGATAAGAAACAGAGATAAGGGAATGCCAACAATGGTATGTAAAAATTTATGATGAAGTCATAATAGCAAGGGAGAAAAACAGCAGAAATGTTAATGACAAAAAAACTAAAGACTAAAGGTTAAAACTAAGGGAACTACTTCATGGAAAGATTTATGAACAAAAAAACTTTACTTATCTAATACAGCTTGAAAGAAACTGGTAGACCATGTCCAATAGCTACAAGTGGCAAACAAGATCTGAGGTAATTGGACAGGTGCATTGTGAGTAAGGAAGAAGCTCAACAGATCTGGTGGCTGCAAGCTTTAGCATAGGCCGAGTTGGATCTGATAGATCAGATCCAAACCCATTCGTTGAGGACAGAATGAAGACTGAAAACATCAGTTCCATTACCCTAAATTAGCCTACCCTCTATAGCAGTAACAAAGTCTCACAAAATATAAATGGGTGCATAAAAAGGCACATATATGAGAAGCACCATCAAGGTTTAGGTAAAAGGTTTGGATTTCCAAAACTACATCTCTAAAGCAGTATATAAATTCCCCATAGTTCTTGCAATTGCAACATTCACGTTTGAACAAAGCAAGTGACACAGTGTACTGCAAACATTAAGGTGAATAAATTAATAATCTGAATTATCACCATGAGTTTTCATGTTTAAAGCTTCTATTTGGCCAAAGAATATGTTCTACAAGTAAATCTTAGCCTTAATCACAGAAAAAAAGACTTGTAGCTTCAGTACTAAAAAAATCAAATTGTCATCACAGCAAATTTACAGAGAAACCACAGTCATTATGTTTTAGTTTGAAATGAAATCTTTACCACCTAGATGTAAAAAAAAACTTTCTGTACATTATGCAGAATCAATTGAAAACTAAAAAACATGGCGACTGATTGCCTGTGGTACTTTTTTTCCCTAACTCACCCATCTTAATTAAAATGAATGAAAAATCCTTCTTAAAATTAGTGGAAGTGGTACAGACTGCGCTTAGAGAATGTGCACTGACACAAAAACGCACACATTAATGTTGAAATTAATATTCTAACGTAACATCAACGTTCTTCACTAAAGAAAAACACTACCAAAAATGTTCTTATGATAAAGAACTTAAGTAAAATATAAAATATTTTGCACGTATTTAACATGTCTCTTTTGTAAATATGTCTGTTCTGCAGTTGGTCCAAGTAGTAACCTAAAGTACCTCTGCAAAAGCCTCATAGCCATCCCCACACCCTGCTAAGATGTAGCAGAATTGTTTTGAAGCAGCAGCAGACCATTAGTGGACTACACTACCTATCAAACTACAATATCAACCACCCACAGATACCCTCACTATACTGACCGTGGTACAAGGCAAGGATGAGGTGCCACAATGACACTTTTATGCCTTCTGCTAAAACTTTCTAGTAAAACATTAATTTGGACTTGAATCATTGGAATGATGCCAATATATCAACAAAGCAGTCAACATTC
Organism: Protopterus annectens; assembly: GCF_019279795.1. Lineage (NCBI taxonomy): Eukaryota > Metazoa > Chordata > Ceratodontiformes > Protopteridae > Protopterus > Protopterus annectens. The sequence goes on along the minus strand of NC_056743.1, from coordinate 1,177,595,988 downwards.
TACAAGTAATCCATTGGTGAGTTTTCTATTCACTGTTTTTTTTTTTTTTAACTTGCTGATCTGAAACATGGTGAGCAGAGTTTACTATAGAAAATTACTGCCATTGCAGTTTGTTTCTGCTCCAGCTGTGGGATTACCTCTCTTCTCTATTGATGTTTATAACTAGGAATCCTGAAGCTTCAGCCTGTAGTAACTCAGGAAAAAAGTACTAACAGTGAACAAAGCATTACCGCTAGTACAAAACTTTTCCTGCTAGTACAACATTTTTTTAACAACCAAAAAGCACAAGTTATGTTTCATCCTTGGAAAAGTTAGGGATAGTCAAGGATGGAGTGGCAAAGATTTCCAGTGCTAAAACTATAAGACTACTTGCTGTGCACTCACATGGAAGCTTTAAAACCAAACAGTATCTACTGGCCATTTGTGTGCCACTACTGGAAAAGTCTGTAAAAATTTCTGGGGTATTAAATGTAACAGGCCCTAGAAAGCATTCACTCCCATGTCTTAAAATTCACTAGTGTGCTATAAGTATTATCTGACTTGATAACGTTTGTGTTCAAGACATTTCTGGGTGGTAACTATCTTCATTAATAAAAGTGAATGTGCGCATCTCCATTCAGGTAAAAGTAAGCTGAAAAACTAAGCAAATTGTGGAACATAAATAATGTAGGGGAATTCTCTACTGGGAAAGAAACAGGAAAGCAGCAAATGAGGTAGTGTTTCATCAATCAACATTACAGCTTTACTGCTGATTGCACTATTGAAAAATGCAAATAATACTATACTAAATGCTGTGTGGCACTTTCAAAGTGACACTGCAACTTGCTATGGAGCTATTCCTGGAACAAACGTCAAAGTCTTTGCTATTGCTTTTATCTGCCTAGACAGTATAAACATATTTTACTCACCTGCATACTGTCCTGCTGAACCAGTGTATTAAAATTATAACTTACAACAAAAGAAAAAAAACAGCATTCTGTTGTCAGTACAGTGCTTCCAACTACAAGCTGTCCCTATAAAGAAATGAAACATAGAAAAAATACTATAGCATATTTATTAAGATGGCAACAGAAATAACTAAACAAAAAGAAAAACAAAATCCTGATTATGTCAGGGATCCTCCCCTCCCACGTGATTCCAAGGCATCCACAAACCTCCAAACTCCACAAGAAAAGAAAAAGCAATCTATAACTGTATCTCTCCATGTCAATCTCTACATTAAATGTAATAGACTGCAGCCACAAATGCAGAAGCAGTGTGGTGTTGTCTTTTCGGCTTTTCCCAGTTAGGGGTCACCACAGGGGAACTCCGGTCCGCTAATGATTGGCAGTCGATTTTTTTATGGTGCCGAGTTGCCAACCCGGGGAGGACATGCAGACTCCACACAGAAGGCACTCCAGCCGAGAATCAAACAGGAGAACCTCTTGCTGTGAGGCAACAATGCTACCGCTGTACCACCGTGGCGTACACAGAAACAGTGTGGTGAATACAGTAAAAAAATAAACGAACAAACCAACGTGTTCCTACACAAGAAATGGTCACCAGAGACTTAGCGCATTTGCCTTTTACAATCCAGGCATCATCAGAGTCAAATAAAAAATCACAACAGTCACATAAATAGGAAATACAGACTGACATCATTGCCTGTAACATCATACATTCATGAAAAATATACTAATTTATACAAAACATCCATATAGTTAAAATTGTTGCAATAACAGAATAAAATACTAAGTAATAAAACCATGTATAGCTTGTTAAATGTTGTGTAAAAATATTTTTTATAAAATATTTTACTTAAAAACTGTTTGCATACATTCAGGCTTATAAAAGCCTGTAATTAAACTTGTTTTGCTCTTTTTTCAGGAAACTCAAGATGGAAATTGTGTCATTAATACCAGGTTTCACCCTGGCATTAAGTCTTAATTGCCATTCTGTTTCCTTGATCTGCAGATCAAGGTCAACGTCACCCCCTGTTGTAGTGGTCAAAACTCTTATCAATAACAAAAAATAGGAACTTTTTGAAATTTGTACACTCTGTACTGTGTGTGTAAATGGCGCTGGTTCACTTTGCATTTCTAATATCCCTGTTGTGTTCTATAATCCTGTCATGCAATTTCCTGGAGGTCTTGGCTATATAGAATGCAGGGCAGGAAATACAGGTGGCAATATAAACAACATTTTAGAGTTACAATTACAGTGCCCTGGATGCTTTAAGTTCCTGCCATGAGAGTCAATCCATCAACAGGGTCATTAATAAATCTACAGCTAGAACAAAAGCCACATTTATGCATCCTAGAGACATAATAGTTTTTTTTAGTATCCATGTCCCTCTCCAAAATTTCTTTAATGGTTTTGCCTCTACTGAATACAATCTTAGGCTCTGACCCCAATATTTTTTTCAGGTCATCGTCTAATAAGGCTCCCCAATTTTTTTTCATGCTCCCCTTTAAATGTGAGGCATCTTAGCTAAATGGTAAAATCATAACATTATTTTTAGAGCCTTCATAATAATTTACTAAATGGTAAAATCATAACATTATTTTTGCAGCCTTCATAATAATTTACATTAATATTACTGTGACCCCCTCTTAGGATGGGTAGGAACCTAATTACACAGTTCCTTATTACCTCTTTCTTAGGTGACAGTAAAAGTTTAATAGGGTACCCCCTATCCTTGAACATCCCTATCAACTTAAACAATTCATCAGAAAATTTCTTGTCATCACTGATCAACCTGGACAGTCAGACCATCTGTCCCTTGACTACTCTCCTATATTGATGTTCAGGATGACAGCTGTCAAAATGCAATAATGTATTAGCGCAGGTCTTTTTCCTAAATATGTTGGATGATAGTTCTCCTGTAAAGTTATCTTTTGTAAGAAGAATATCTAAATAACTAATTTCATTTTGGTTACCCTATAGGTGAACTTTAGGTATTGAGTAGTGTTGTTGATGTAATTCAAAAATTCTGTCACTTCAGTAGTTGTTCCTCTCCAAACTAATAGTATATCATCAAAAAAATCTATAATACACGTTTCTTGGATGTAAAGGAGGAAGAAAATACATGCCTCTTTTTCCACTCAGACAAGAACAGGTTGGCAAAAAACGGGGCACATTTCACCCCCATGGTCACACCTGATTTTTGCTTCAAAAAATTCACCTTCGAATACCAAAAAATTATTTTTAAGCACCACTTATAACAGGCCAACCAATAGATTTACTCAAGTTTGGTTCAAATGACCACTTTGTGATAAACATTCTGAAAAATATTCTAAGCCGATGTCATGGGGGATCACAGTATATAAGTTGACCACGTCAGATGCCACCAGCAAGTCATCCTTATCAAGCTTAACTGTTTTTAACTGTTCTAAGCAATGCCAGGAATCTCTTAAGATATAAGCAAAATCAATGGCCACTTGCTTAGAAAAATAATCCATAAATGTGGCCAGTGGTTCAGTTTTTGAACCTTGAGCGGCAACGATGGATCAAAAAGGGGGGGGGGGTCATTGATATTTTTATAAATGTTAGGTATTTCGAAGATTATTGGAATTCTTGGTGTGTTTACTTTAAAAAAATCAAACTCATCCACTGTTAAGGTGTCCTGGCATACAGCATCTAATAAAAAGACGTCAATCTTAGCATATGCTCTATTAAGTTCACTAAGAGAAACTTTATCATAAATGTATTCCTCATTAAGTAAAGAGTACATTCTGCACACATAATCAATCTGCCTCATGATGACCTCCGCTACTCGGTATGCTTTATTGTCAGATAACTTTCTGAGTGCCAAGCTTTCTCCTTTGTATAAGTTGTCACAACTGGAATGACTTGCTTTTACAATTTGTCTAAAATAAATTTCCACCCATATTTCAAACAAATTCACTAAGGGGTTACAGGGGAGGCAAAATGTACTTTTTTTCTTTTCAGTATAAATGGTTCTGTTCTACATTCTTGATTTTTATTTAGAAAAAAAAACTCAAGTTAAGTTGTCTGGTGTAAAGCCTGAAGTTAATCAATAGTCTAGCAATATCAGACTTAAAACTCGGAACACAACCAAAACCTTTTCGCAATAGGGAAATGTTTGGCTTCTGTTCAAGCTGTAGATTAATTAATGGCGGACCTTATGTCCAGATTGACTCTTATGGTAGGAACTTACAGCATCCAGGGCGTTGTAATTGTAACTCTAAAAATTTTGCCACCTGTATTTCCTGCCCTGCATTCTATATAGGCAAGACCACCAGGAAATTTCATGACAGGATTATAGAACACAACAGGGATATTAAAAATGCAAAGTGCACCAGTGCCCTTTACACACACAGTACAGAGTGTACAAATTTCAAAAAGTTCCTATATTTTTTTTTACTGACAGAGTTTTGGCCACTACAAGAGGGGGTGACATTGACCTTGATCTGCAGATCAAGGAAACAGAATGGCAAATAAGACTTAACGCCAGGATGAAGCCTGGTATTAATGACACAATTTCCATCTTGAGTATCCTGAAAAAAAGGGCAAAACAGGTTTATATACAAGCTTTTACAAGCCTGAGTGTATGCAAACAGTTTTTAAGTAAAATATTTTCTAAAAAATATTTTTACACAACATTTAACAACATATACATGGTTTACTACTTAGTATTGTATTCTGTTATTGAAGCAATTTTAACTATACGGATTTTTTTTATAAATTTGTATATTATTCATTAATGTATAATGTTACAGGAAATTATGTCAGTTTGTATTTCCTATTTATGTGACTTGGGATTTTTTATTTGTCTCTGATGATGCCTGGATTGTAAAAGGCAAAAGCGCCGAAGTCTCTGGCGATTTTATCATATTAAAGTGACCGTTTCTTATGTAAGAACTTATTGGTGTGTTTGTTTATTTTTCTACATTAAAGGTACTATAGCAACTATATGTTCTTGTGGTTAATCACTATTAAAAGTTTGCCCCATATACCCTGGCACCTTATTTTCACCTGTATCATAGCCCAATTAGTGCAAGTCACAAACTACTACTACTACTTTCACTATGGCTACTGTGGCAGCATCCTCTCATATCCACCATTTTAAAACAGACAGGCTCAAATGAAGATAACTGTGAACAGGACATGCTTCTTTTCCAAATAAAATGAAACAATGCAGTCTGTAAGATATATATAAATAAATACTAGTAACAAAAAGCAAACATACACCAAGTAATGTCTCCAGAGAAAAACTCACAGTTGTAGTTTGAGCAGTTTAATCAAACAATATTAGACTTCTTCAGGACCATACAACTCCACTAAAAATTGAATAAACTAAATGATCATGTAACTTAAACCTCTACCAAGTTTGCAGGCATTAAATGTTAACTGCGACTTCAGTTCTTGCATTTCCAATCTATTCTGCCAATCCCAAACTCTAGCATTCTTATAAAATCTTTTCTAAAACCAACAATAAAAAAGATTTAAAGCCAGGCAAACGTGTGAAAGTAAACCTTCAGTCTTTCAATCAGTGTTTATTTAAATTACTATAGGATTAAACCCATTAATATAAACTACAAACCATAAATACATTAACACAAAGTTAAACAAGTAAACAAATCCGAAAAAGTAGATACAGAAAAATTGTCTAAAAATTAAATAAGGAGACATTAATATGAAAGAAAGTGAAAAATTGACAAATGTATGAAATACATAAAAATGTTAAGAAGTCAATTAGAATCAAAGAATGCTCTTTGATAGAAATGAGTTTTGAGAGATATAAAACAGTGTAAGGAGTCACTCAAAAAAAGGAGTTGTGGAAGCATTTTCCATAGCTCTGGTGCACAAAAAACAAAAAATGCCAACTGCACTCATACGTAGGGATAAAGCCATTATTACAAGCCAAGTTTGATTAGTTAGCTTGTGGGCCTGCTGGAGCTGGCATTGGGTGGGGATACAGAAGTGATGCAACTTTGCCAGTTTGGTTCTCATCAGAGGGTGGCTGTGAAAGCACTTTATGGGATACACGTTTCTATGGCTGAATTCCTGGTGGATACCAGGGAGCCCATGTAACACCGTCTTCAAAGAAGGCAAGGCTGTCCTGAGGGGCTACCTCATTTAAGGAAGCAAGTGTCACAAACTTGCTGATGTCCACTGCATGCGAAACCCTGGGTATATTACTTGATATGGTCTGTTGTGTTAGGGTCTCTACAGTATATAAGGACTGCTTTAAGGACAGTCCTTGCCAGTCAGCTGTTGTCATGATGAAGGGAAACAAACAGATTAGTTGGCTGAGGGGATGTGGATGTTCAGCAAGCAACCGGAGAGAAAAAAAAAGAGCAATTCATATAATTCAAGTCTAAACCTGAAAGTTATTAACAATTTGAAGGCAGATAATAAGGGAGTTCCCTGAAAGGCTCATAAGGCATCATGGTAAGTACTATGAACTTAATTTGAAACCCAACAAGGATCCAGTATAAGGAATGAAGGATACAGGCATTATGGTTACAAGTCCCTGAAGAAAAAAAAAAGTAGCTGAGTTCTGCACACTGTGCAACCAATCAAGCTCAGACCTTGAAAAGGCCCAAATAAAGGTCACTATAATAACTGAAGATGAAATATAACCAAGGTCAATGCAATCAATGGTAAGCTTCACATAGAATATGATCCCTAATATTGCTAAGTGGCTTCTAGTACAAGCAAGATCCAATCTTCTCGGCTCCCTTCTGTACAATAAGGCTATACCTCATTTCTAACTTCATGAACATTTGCAGCAACTACAACCTATAAGAGCTAAACCAGAGGTGGCCCATCTCCAAATAACTTTTTTCATATTACATTCTGCTAGTTACAGCCTCTCAGTTCTTGCCCCCAAATTATGACAATCACTTTCCCAGAACCTAGCTGAAATCACCAACTACTCAGTTTTTAGACCTCAATGCAAGCACTTCCTAAAAAAAGCAGATTAATGCTAAAGGGCATGTCACATAACTCAAACCTTCTGCAGAGGAGGACCCTAATATCAAATACCCTCTCATTCTCTTTATATTTACCTACGCCCTCTCAGCTGTGTCCACACCTAGGTGGGTAGATAATATTAAACTTTTCTGCTACAATTCCACAAGATCATTCATCCATTGTGTTACACAGATGGGTGCTTATTAACTTACTGATGCAATCCAATCTACACTGACCTACTTACTCTACTGCACTTTTTCCTCCCTCTTTAACCTGAGCCTCTATCTCCTCCAATTGCCTTATTATTCTACTCTCGTATGTAAATATGTGCATACGTATTGCTTTTGTTTTTGAATATTCATTGATTGTTTGACTATATCACATTACCTTCTATGTAAATGTATACAATTGTGTTAATATGCATGTAACCCCGGCTGAACCTGTAACTGCTCATGTTGTGATCAGTGCTCTACCCAGGTAAACAAATATAAGTAAATATTGGAGATATTCCTGTGCTGAAAAAAAGCAAGACATCAATAATCATTGCAAGATAATGCACCTTGGACACAAACTGGAGATAGCCTCCAACTAACATGAAGTGCTTTAGCAACAGTTTAAGTTGATCTGAGTTTGAGATCATTTGTTGGCCTCTAGAAAAGTATATTCTTTAGATGGTTCACAATTAAATTAGAAAAAATATTTAAAATGCTTGCCTCCAAACTCCATGGGAAACTAATACTTAATTACACTTCTGCTTCCTTAACACTTCTCAAATTGCACCTCAGACAGTTTTATTCTGTCAGCTGCTTGAAGCTCCAGATGTTTCAGCTCTAGCTCAAGTTCTTTTATTCCGCTGGGTCTCAAGGTCCTCTGAAGAGAGGCAGAATTGTCCTCTTCCTGCGTGTTGCACACCCGCAGCACCTGACAGGCTTTCCTCAGATGTGGTGACTCCATTCCAGCTACACACAAGGCTACTCTCATGTCCTCTTTGGATACAGTGGCATGCAAAATTCATTTATTTTTATGTTCCTTAATCATCAGTGACACTGACATCTTGACATATTCTTCATAGCTAATTTATGCCTGTTCTATAAACCATTCTAAGAAAATAAAATGACCGTTATGCAATCTATACCTCTGTATATTTACCCCATAGTTACAAGGGTGCATGCACCTTTAGTGAGAAAACTGCTTTGAAGGTTATACAAGTCCAATTAGATAGCAGGACTTCCGGCTATCAAATATTTTGACACTTTATATACATGGTTTCTACAAGAAAAAAGTTAGTATACATATACTTTTCCTAGCTGTGGCTTCATTTCTAATCATTGCAGTCATGTACAGCCGCATAATTCCCAAGACAGAGTATGCAAGTCAGCTACACGACTGACATCTAGGACACTTGCCAGAAAAAAAAAACAGGATAACAATGGCTTAACCAACCATAAGGGTGTAGGGGGACACATTATAGGTTCATAGATTAGTACTAGGCTAACTGCCCTTTTTGGGTCATTTTAAGCTTAGCCAACTACCCCATGTGAGAATCAAATTCTACACTTTGCCTCTATAAGATAAACACCTTAATCATTATGCCAACCTATTACTGGCATAACAATAATAGTTAGAAGGTCCTTCTACTTAGCACAGCTAATTGCCAAAGGAATGTCATCCAAATCTAAAGAGGTCATTGCCCTCTTATATTCAGTCCTAATTAGGCAGCTTATTGAATACAATGCCCCCTTTGGGATGTACATCACTAGACATATCAACAACTAGAAAGATCCCAGAGGCTCCTAATTAAAATTATTAGCTTACAAACCCTAAGCTTTCATAAAAGATTGGAAGCACAGATTCTTTATTCTGTATGTTATAGACTTCTGAGGGAAAGATCTCAGATCTATGCCTTGCCTTTTTTGTGCCATTAGGGTCCCACTGATCCTGGAGCCCTTGGAACTTCACAAACCAAAAAGTTCCAAAGATACTAGAACCACAGAATAAATAAAACATGGTGGTGAGATAGGTTCATTATACAGCACCTTCCCTACCTAGACATATGTAGCATATCAAGCAAAGCAATACATTATTTTCCTTCAAATGGGAACTGGAAGATTGGATGGGTATTCACAAATTCACCCCAAAGAGGGTACAGTCTAAGGGTGGGCACTGATAAGGCTTAAATGGTCACAGGACTTCTATGATTAACACTATGATGCTCTGGAAAGGGGCCTAAAAGTGATTACACTACTTAGATTTTGTATCTACTTCATCACTGCCTACTTGCAAGCCTTGATTGACAAGGATCATGAGAAGAAGTATAACTTGTATACACTGAAAATTAAGTATCTGACAGAGTTTACAGATGAAAGTACAGCATCTACAATTATCCTACAGCATAAACCAGCCTCTTGTATGTCAAGGGTGGGGTATTCCCAGGACAGCAATCACTTTGACATGCAGTACCTCTTCTTAGGACCATGTGAGTTCCCGTTTCCCAAAAAATAAATTAGGTTTAAAAGTGTGCTTCCAAAATGAATGCACCCCATGATAAAATCTCTGTACTTAAACTCATAAATGGCTTCCACCAAATCTGCCCACCAAGCCTTAAATGCATTACAACTTAAATGAGGAGCAACTAATACTCAAAAGGTTGTCTCTAATTGGTACCAATTTTGGTGAATGTGCAAGGGAAGGAACAGGAAACTGTGGCAACTCTGACACAGTCAATGTTTTGGAGTGATAGGCCAGTGAGTTCCCACTGGGATTCAGGTTACTGGCTAAGGCTCTTGCCACCCCTATAGTGCCTTTTTTTTAGGCAAAGTTCAAAGGACAAAACCACCACCGTAACAGGTACAAGCATGCAAATTCTGAAGGTAATGCTACTCAATGCTAGAAGTCTAAACCTCAAAATGCACTCTCTCGAGGCACTCCTAAAAATGGAGAACATCAATATCTGTGCAGTAACTGAGACCTGATTCAAGGCTCCAGAGAACACCCCTGCAATACCAGGCTACAACTCTTACCACACTTTTTGGCCACCAAACCAGGACCGAAACACTAAAGGTGGAGGAGTGTCCATATTCACCAAGGATATTCACACCACCAGGCTAGTTGCCCAACACAATGCATCTGAAATTCTCCAGGTGCAACTAACACTAGGTAAGACTGCAATCCAAATTTTAGCTTGCTACAGATCCCCCACCATGCGCCAAGATTTTCACTATACCTTTCTAAACATACTGGAAAATATTAAGATAGAACCAAACACCCTAATACTGGGTGATTTCAACTACCCTGCCATTAACTGGGAAAACTACTCCTGTACTAACACCTTTGCCCAACGGTTCTTGGAATTCATAAATTCCAACGCCCTGGATCAACTAATCCATAGTCCCACCAGGAGCTCCAATATCCTAGACCTGGTCATTACCAACATGGGAAATCGATGCTCCACACCTACGGTCACCCCCTCGTTGGTCAGGTCTGACCATAAGCTAATCACCCTTAACATCCACATCCCACCCCCACCGCACCAGTAAGCAAACCTCCATAAAAAAACTTCTCCAAAGCCAACTTCATGCTACTCAAGTCAGAACTGACAAACTTCATGACACACATGCAGACGGGAACTGAGAGTCCGACTGCTGAATCCTACACTAAGGCACTGTATGAGCACATCCACTCATGCATGAATCATGCCATCCCAAACAGAACCAAGATGCTCTCCTCCAAATAAAGGAAGCCAATCTGGTGGTCCCCCTGCCATAAACAAACTTTACAACAAAAAGAAGAAAATGTTGCAGAAAAGCGGAAAATCCCAGGATGCAAAAAACTCCTTTACCAGCCTCAGTAAGAAGCTGAGATCCTTCATAAAATCCTCCAAAGCTAGTTATGAAAATAAAATTGCCAACGATTCCAAAGACAACCACAAGGCATTCTATAACTATGTCAAGAATCTAAAAGGCAATGCTCATTTCTGATCTGAGCTACAACAGAATGGCATTAAATATACTGATCCCAAGGATATTGCCAATATCCTGACAGATCAATTCAGTGCCAACTTCACCCCCCCCCTCTCACCCCCTAAACGGCCCATCTCAATACCGGAAGATTTCCAAATTCTGGTAATAACGGCCACACAGGTAAAAAACGCACTCCCCAAAGCTAAGAATACAGCGTCCGTGGGACCAGATGACATCCCAGGCTGTGTATTACATGAACTACAAAATGAACTGGCACCTCACCCTAAGTGTCATGTTAAATCATAGCCTCAACTCAGGATTCATGCCCACTGAGTGGCGCACAGCTACAGTTATCCCACTCCACAAGGGGGGATCCATCTTGGATCCTGGGAACTACCGCCCCATCAGTCTGACGAGCCTGATCTGCAAGGCCATGGAACGTATTATCATGGAACTTATAAACAAAGACATTGGCAACCTTCAAACACTGGACCCCACTCATTTTGGGTTTGTGAAGGGCCAATCTTGTCTCCTGAACCTGACTGACTTCTTCGAATCAGTCTCCAGAGCTGTGGATGAGGGTAAGGCAGTCCACACAGCCTATCTGGACCTCGCCAACGCCTGTGACACCATCCTCCACTCTGGAATCATAGATAGACTTACTAAGCTGGGCATTAATCCCTATGTCACTCGATGGGTTGCCAACTGGCTTACTGACAGAACCCACACTGTAAAAGTAGCCAACTCCAAATCCAGCTCCAGACATGTGACAAGTGGAGTACCTCAGGGTTCAGTCCTGGGACTGCTCTTGTTTGGCATCTACTTCTCTGAAGTACAGGCCAACACTAAGGGACTCTGGCTAACAAAGTTCACAGATGACTGCAAACTGGGAGCCATTATTGAATCCCCAAATGATGTGGATACTCTACAAAAGGGTCTTATAAAAGCAGATGCTTCATGCCAGAGCCATGGACTCAAGCTCAATGCCAAGAAATGTATAGCTATCCCCTTTGGGAAAAAACATGTTCCCGTGAATTATCACATAGGTGGCAGTACACTAAACACCAAAAGTATGACAAGAGACTTAGGGACACAGGTGGGCAGTGGTCTCACCTTCGATAACCACATCACCACAACAGTCAGGAAATCATTCTATGTGACACACCTCATCACTAAGGGCCTTTGATCCAGAAAATAAGGAGGTCATTGTCCCACTGTACTCATCCATCATTAGATCCATTATAGAATACAATGCACCATTTGGTATGTACCTCTCAAGACATCTGCAACAACTGGAAAGGCCACAGAAATACCTCACTAAAAGAATCACAGGCCTAAAACAGATGCCCTATGCTGACCACCTTAAAAAATTCCAGCTATACTCTGCCGCATATCATCTACTCAGAGGCAATCTCTGCCTAACATACAAGGCCATGTCAAACCCAGAGCTGTTGGATATGCTACACTTAAAGAAATCCCAATCCCTCAGAGAGACACACTCCAGGGATCTAAACTTTGTCATCACAATAAACAAAACATGCTGGAGGGATAGGTTCCTAACCCAGAGACTCCCCAGACTCTGGAATAGACTGCCCATACATGTCAAGCAGAGCGCCTCTTTGGTCCTCTTCAAAAGGAACCTTGACGACTGGATGGGAGAAAGGAAATTCACCCCGGGGATCATGTCAGTCGCACTGCTAGACAGGGGTCCAGGTAAGTAAACAGTGTGGGAAGAAATAGCCAGGGAATTGTTATGGCTAGGCTTGTATAGGCCCTAGGGCCGATAGCCTAGCACCAACCTATGAACCTATATGAAACAGCAACAGACAACACAGGATGAAAATGAAGAACAAAGAATGTGCCCTCAATTTACAAGAAAATGATCTTAGAAAAAAGTTGTTTGATTTAATACAGATGGACAGACATATTAAGATTAATGAAAAAAATAGACTACAGAAAAATCAATAAAACCCAGTAAGTTAGAAGTTTGATAAAACAAATGAACACAGTAATTAGGACTGTTCATAGAGACCCATGTGATACAACTGAAGTAAATAGCATTATTCTGTTGTTAAATTAATAACAGAAAAACTTTTACCACAAAACATTAGGCAGTAAGGGAAAAGGAAGGGTGGAAATCAAATGCCATAATGGAAGTATCGAACAGATAAAACTATAAAGCAATTAAGACAATAAGTGTCACTGTTAGAAGTTGGAACAGATCTACTCAAAAAGATGGATGTGATAAAAGCAATGCGCAGTATCAGAACAGATCAGGATCTATCATAAATGATCTCAAATAACTAACTAAAAATATCAGCACAGGCAGAAAAACTTAGAAGATATGCAGATAAATATAAAGGAAAAGTATAATAGGCAATTTTTTGATGACCCAAAAAGTTTTATGGAGAATTGGGAAATAACCACCACCATAAAAGAAGAAATAGATACATTTTGGAGAAATATCTATGAAGATCCGGTGGCACATAACAAAGATGTTATATGGATAGAAGAAGTAAAAGAAAGAATAAGAAGTTCAAATGTTCAGGATATGAAATTGGATGACATATCAGCCAGAGAGATTGAAACAAAGTTAAGAAATGCTCCTAACTGGAAAACGCCAGGCCCAGATGCAGTACCTAACTTTTGGCTAAAACCATCAACATCTTTACATGAAGATTTAACCATGAGTAAGAACTATTTATATGTGCATCTTGAACAGAAACCAACCTGGTTAACAACAGGGAAACACAATACTCCTACTTAAGAGCAAACCTGCTAGCTATTCTAAAAAATTATAGACCAATAACGTGCCTTCCAACAATGTATAAAATATACACTGGAATTGATGCCGACAGAGTTTATGGTCATTTAGAAAACTCAATCATGGCAATAGAAAAATCGGCTAACAAATGAAAGTCATAAGGAACAAAGGATCATTTGTTGTTAACCAAAGTCATAATGGAGAACTGTAAAAAGGGGATGTATCTAAGTATGGCATGGATAGACTACAAAAAAAGCATTTGACTGTATCCCACATTCATGGATAAGAGAGTGCTTAAAAATGTATAAGATACACCCTACATCAGTCATAATGGAGAACTGTAAAAAGGAGATGTATCTAAGTATGGCATGGATAGACTACAAAAAAGCATTTGACTGTATCCCACATTCATGGATAAAAGAGTGCTTAAAAATGTATAAGATACACCCTACACTTATCGATTACATTACTGCAACCATGAAACAGTAGCAAACCACTTTGCAGTTAAGCCACAATAAAGGGAAAATTATTATTCCAGGGATAAAAATTCAAAAGGAGATATTCCAGAGTGACTCTGTTACCACTGCTCTTTTGCCTTGCCCTTAAACCATTAAGCTGTTTACTTAACAGATTAGGTCATGGCTACAATCTGGCTCCCAGAAAACAACAGTGTAAAGACTTTTCATTTTCTTCTTATGGACGATTTAAAACTGTATAGTTCATCAGATGAGAAAATGAAAGCCCAACTGCAAGTGGTCAAAACTTTTTTAGATAATAAATAAATATCATTTGGTCTTGATAAATGTGTAAAAGCAACCTTTAAAGCAGGGAAACTGCAGCACCAAGAAAACATCTGTCTGGGACATAAATGTAATATAAAAGAACTTGAGCAAGAGGGAGTGTATAACTACTTGTGAACTGATGAAGGATTGACAATAAAACATGAACAAATGCGAATGAAACCTAGTAAGAAATATTTAAGAAGACTAAAATTAATACTGAAAACAGAGTTGACATCTAGGAACAAAATCCAAGCTATAAACAAATTTGCTCTTCCTATCCTAAAAAAGAAGTTATGTCTTACCATAATGTTCCATCAGTGTTGTCGATCATTCATTCATTCTTTACAGATGGGTTCGGAACCGACTCGGCTGTTTTAAGGCTCGCGACAGCCAAAAACTCTTGAGCTGAGGCTCTACCCACAATGCCCCTTCTCTCCATTACCTCACATTGGGTTTGCAGGCTAGTATAGAAAAGACAGAAGCCCTGTGTCGGTATAACCCTGTAACCTCCCAGAACAAGGTCTGATCCTCCAGAAGTCTCTCGGAGGGGGTGGGATGTCAAGAATGAATGAGGATCGACAACAAAGATGGAATGCTACAGTAAGACATAAGGTCTTTATCTGATGTTGTCAATCTTCATTGATTCTTGACAGACAGGACAGAGTCCCCAGCTACTTTAGATCCTGGGAGGGCCTAAGGAAGGATATTCCTGAGTACCATAGAGCCAAAAGATACTCTTCCCCTGAAGACCATATCTAATTTGTAATGAGTGATAAAGGTATGAGGAGTAGCCCATGTGGAGCTACACATATTTTTTCCATGGAGGTCTTGGAATGGAAGACAGCTAAAGTGGAAACAGATCTGGTGGAATGCGCTCTAACTGCAGCAGGGAGTTTGAGTTTATTCTGATTGTAGACAAATGTGACACAAACTCTAAGCCATCTTGATAAGGTAACTTTTGATACTGGTTTACCTAAACAGAGTCCTGAAAATGATACAAATAGTTGGTCTAGTTTTCTAGCAGATTTTGTTCTGTCCAGGTAAAAACATAATTGTCTGTGGACATCCAACAAATGCAAACAGTATTCACCTTTGTTTGAAAAATTTGGAAAGAAAACAAGCAAGTCTATAGACTGGTTAATATTAGATTCTGATAAGACTTTAGGAAGGAAGGATGGGTTGGTTCTTTGCGACACTCTCTCCTTGTGAAAAATGATGTAAGAATGTTTTTATACATAAAACTTGAAATTTTGAAATTCTCCTGGCAGATGTGATAGCCACTGGAAAGAGTGTTTTCCAAGATAAAAATATGAACTCGCAAGTAGCTGCTGGCTCAAGGGCTGCCGAACTAGGCATTGAAAAACTAAAGTCAAATCCCATGGCGTTATAGGGTCTTTGAATGGAGGTTTTTGATGTAAAGTGCCTTTATGGAAAATTTTGCACAAATGATGGGACTTCCAGGGTTGACCATTAAATCCATTAGGAAAATTGGAAATAGCTGCTAACTGAACCTTAATTGTGGAGGTGGAGGCTCCTGAGTCAAATAAGGACGCTAAAAATTCCAGGACCTTATCAACTGATGCTGAAAAGGGGTGTATGTTGTTCGTACAGGCCCAAATCGAAAATCTTTTCCATATGCTGAGGTAAAGTTTCCTAGTGGATGGTTTATGGGAAGCCAGAAGAATCTTTTGTACTGAACAGGATACATTATTCTGCCTGGCAATTACTGGAATTGGAGATACCAAGCAGTCAGCTTGAGATTTTGGAGACTGTGATGCACCAAGCCCTGTGGGTGAGACAGCAGGTCTGAAGCTGGGTGCAGAATCCACGGGCGGTGAACCAGATGAGGCCAAAGAAAGGGGAACCAGACTTGGCAGGGCCAGTAGGGTGCAATGAGAATTACTTTGCTTCTCAACCTTTGTTTTTTCCTCAAAAACTAGGGAATCAGTGGAGTAGGGGGAAAGGCATAAAGTAGACCCAGGGGCCAATCGAGGAGAAGTGCATCTCTCAGGGACTCACCGTGAGGGACAATTAGGGCAAAGTAGCTGCTGCATTTCTTGTTTATTGGAAAGGCGAACAGATCGCAGCAAGACTGGCCCCAATGACGAAATATCTTCATCACTATGTTGTGGTTGAGAAACCACACGTGAGGCAAGAGGATGCATCAGCTCAATTTGTCCACAATCATGGAGTTTCCTGGGATATGCATTGCTTTCAGAAAGTGGTTAGAAGCGACAGCCCATTGCCAGATCCTGACAGCTTCCCGACACAGTAGGTAAGATCTGGTTTCCCACTGTTTGTTGATGTACCAGACTAATGACATGTTGTCTGATTGGATTGCAACTGTCCCCGAAGGAAGGACAGCTTGCAATGCTAAAAGCACTGCCCTCAGTTCTAGGACGCTGACGTGCAACTTGGCCTCTTGCGGGGACCAAGTGCTGTGAACAGTACTTCCCAGATAATGCCCCCCCCCCTCCACACACACACACACACACACACACACACACACACCTTATCTGAGAAGCATCTGTGGTCACTATAGCTTTGGGTGGAGATGGAGAAAAAGTGCAACCCTATAGGTAGTCTTCTGGCTTCATCCACCAGGATAAATCCTTTTTGCAACGATTCATTATCAGGACTGGAAGAGACATCAGACGAGTTAAAATCGACTACTGGGATGCCAAGAGTCTGAAGTATCAGGTAAGCAGGAACTTTGTTTTGGGAAATTATTGCTTGAACTTGCAACATTAGCTTTATTAGCCTATGGCTGGGGAGAGAGGCTACACAAGAAACTGTATTTAGTCTTGCTCCTAGTCTTGGTTAGGAGACATTTGTGACCTTTCCTTGTTGACTGAAATACCTAGTGCATCAGCAAGATGTAGCATGAAGTCTGTGGTGTATCTGGAATTGGTCTCTAGTCCCCTGTCTTTTTTGACACCAAAAAGAATCTAGAGTAAAATCCAGATCCTATCTTGTCTGGTGGGACTTCTTGGATTACTCTTTTTTGAAGCAGCTTTTGAATTCCTACTGCTGCTAGATCCCTCTGACTGGGTGGAACATTGGGGATTTGCTTTTGGGACTTTGGTAAGAGACTGAAGGGAATGTGGCAGCCTCTGGTGATAATTCTCTGCACCCTAATATCTGAAGTTATTGTGAGCTAGGCTATTTGGTGCAGTGAATATCTTCCCCCGACTGACTCCAGAGCTAAGCAATAGGGCCTCTGTTCAGGAGTGCTGGCAGGGTTGTCTGGAAAAGGAATCTCTGCAGCCCTGATTACACAGACTACCTCTGCCACAGGGAGGGTTTCTTCCAGTGGAGCTCCCCCCACTGCCCCAGGGGGAATACTCACCACGTGTGTCATGAAAAGGCCCTTGGGATTTCTGGAACCACATTTTCCCACTCCTCTGATTTCTAAAGTAGGATCATTGAGGAGTGG
This sequence comes from Protopterus annectens, assembly GCF_019279795.1. Lineage (NCBI taxonomy): Eukaryota > Metazoa > Chordata > Ceratodontiformes > Protopteridae > Protopterus > Protopterus annectens. Next base: position 1,177,578,126 of record NC_056743.1, on the reverse strand, counting down.
AAAAATGAACGCCTACAGCAGAAAGGGTCCTTCTGTCCTTTTCACACCTGGCTAGTGCGTCTCTCACCTTTGGTCAAACAAAGAGGAACAGTCAAACGGGTTCCTATTAGCTTAGCGAACGCTCTTTGATCGACAGCTAATAGACGAAACCACAAAACGTCGAATGGGCAGAACAGCGATTTTTTTTCCCAGGGGAAAAAATTGCTGGGCCATTGTCGGGACTTTGCAGTTTCTTCCACTGTGGTGCGATCTTGGAGTTGGTATATTTAAGTGAGGGGAGTGGGGGTGAAGCCCCCACATTATTTTGTTTGTTTTTTTGGTAACAGTGATTTTTCCCCCTGGGAAAAAAAATCTCTGCTCTGGCCATTCGACTTTTTGTGGTTTCACTTATTAGCTGTCGATCAAAGAGCGTTCACTCTTTTGAGTGTTTGACAAGATAATATGAACCCCAGTCAAACAGGGGTGTTGACGAAGGAAGACTTGAAAGGCTCTGCAGTCACACAAGCCCATCCAGGCCTGGCACCTTTTTGCAATGCCTGTACCCGCTGCCCTAGACATTCCTTTGGCTGCATGAGCAATGAGACCCATGGAAGAGTTCAAGATAGACTCCAGGGTAGCAAGCGGTGAGGCAATCTTATCCTGTATCCATCAGACACAGCTCCTGCAAAGGTATATCTGAAACTCCGTTATAAGATCCCTTTGGAGTCTAGTAAAGTGTGCCAAGAAATTCAAGGGCCTAACAGCAAAGGTCGATGACAAAAAAACTGCTTCCTGAACCTGTCCATCAACCTACACTCTTGGTTAGGAGGATGGACAGTAGAATCCTCATCGGCAAGTTCCTTTTTGGTGGCCGCTGCCACCACCATGGCATCTACCGCTAGACCCTTTGTCCAATGAGGCTGATCTTATGGGACTGACAACATTTTGTCTGGTCTCCAGGGAATGGCCTCTATGGAATCAGGGGCCTTCCATGCCCGCTGAACAATCAGCTTAATTAGATTGTCAGTGGGTGGGGTTACCTAAGACGTAGATGGGTGGGCACAAAAAGCTTGCAAAAACACAGATTCCTCAGAGGATGGGTTTGAGGGCTTCCAATCACCCCTCTGTTTCAGAATTTCTAGTATGTCTCTGAAGGAGACATCTTCAGGAGGTGACCAGGGGGAACCCTCCCCTTCATTGTTATCTGTGTCTTCCATGACAGATTCTTCTGGAGAATCAAGATGCTTCCTCTTGCAAGTCCTCTTACAGGGTGGCTCCACAGCAGGAATTTCTGAGGAAGACTCTAAAGAGGATGGACCCTGAACAGGGATGTCTTTCAGCTCCTGTGCCCACTGTCCAGGCATGATAGATTGTAACAGCTGCGAACCAGAGGATAGATAAATGTGACAATGCAATGTAGAAGAAGCCAGCCGGGAGCCTGCCGAGGCTAAAGCTCTCTCCATCTGAAGAGGGATGGGACCCTGGAACTGAGAAAGACAACCTTGGAACTGGGGTCACACCCCACTCCGATAAGCTGCCATTGTGAAGATATGTGAAGGCTGCAAACCTAGCTAAATAGAATTTTGTAGATAATGCTGTCATTTGGAAATACTAATATAAGCCACAGGCTTGTTCTCTTAAATCTAAAAGGACTGTATTGGTTGTTGAACTGCAAAAATCTAACAGCGGTGCACTCTGCTGCAAGAAAGCTGATAATCAAGCATTTTACTCTTTTGATCTCAGGGCTCGAAGCCATGGTGTCTGAACCAGCATATTCTTTCTATTGTTTTGAGACTAGAGTTAATTGCTAGATTTTACAAATATAATGTCTTTAATTGCTGTAGTTTCCTGACCAGGTGCAAGCTTACTAAGAAATTTTAATGTAGAGTTTCTGTTAGTCTGGGAAACCAGAAAATTGTTAAGAATGATGTAATCAAAAATGAGTCAGCAGGATGTATTATCAATTTAAAGGACTTTCTCAGAGACAGAGGGGGAGCATTTTGCATTTGCCTTCAGAACTGACCACTCAGCAGCACTTGCTTTGCTCTGTCTGTATGTAAGTAGGATCTTAGACTTTAGTGTTTCTCTTAAGGAATAGATAGAAAATAGTAAGTTTAGACTAGCTGTTTTCTATATTTATGTGAGACCTATTCTTCTGTATTATGTTAAACATTTTCCTGTGAGCTCTGAACTCTTGGCTAGCACTGTGTAGTAATAAGTTTTGTCTTGTGTTTTTATTATTTATTAAATATTTTTAAACCTTTCAACTGTGGCTGTTTTGTCTAGAGATAATTTAAGCTCTAGAGTACATTGCATGTATGTAGTGATACTGTACAAAGCCACTCCAAATAAGCCTTGCCGCTCAGTCACACTTACCATTTGGATAATAATATTGCACAATAATAATTGGACACCCTTTGGTAAGGGCCTTTTTAGTAGCTGATAAATAAGGGTCCTGGTGGCAGTGATTACTACCTTATAGCCTGGACAGAAGGGGCACAGCTATAGTACCATAGCTGCTCCCCCCACACAGACCTGACAAGGAAGAATAGGCCAGATAAGGTAGTGTGGACCACAGTATATCGGCAGGCATTCCAGAAGCTTAAGGAAGCTTTGGGAGGACCCCATGTGTTAGCCAGTCCAGATTAAAGCAAATAATTTGTTTTGCAGATGGATGCTTCAAACCATAGGGTGGGGGCTGTACATAGATTTCTTCAGAGGGAGAAGAGCACCCAGTGGTTTATCTCAGTCATAGGCTCCAACCCAGGGAGGAATGCTATGCAGCTGTAGAAAAGGAATATCTAGCCATAGTGTGGGTACTGCAGAAACTTCAGCCTTATCTGTATGGAAGAAAATTCACTGTGGTGACAGATCACAATCCCCTAACATGGGTTAAACAGAGCTAGCCAGCAAAATGCCAAGTTTCTAAGATGGAGCCTAGGGTTGCAAGCATATGAAATGTCAGTGCAGCACTGCAGTGGGAGTAGCAATGCCAATGCAGATGGGCTCTCAAGACAAGAAATGGTGTAAGATATACTCAGGTAGACCTAAACCTCTCAAGCAACATTTCTCAAGGGCCACTTATAAAACTAGCTTGGTGACGCCTGTGCACTGGTCCAGCAATCAAGCAGCCTCAATCCTCACTACTAACACCATTGAGGGGCGTCCACATTGGGAAGGATAAAAAATACACACACAGTAAAGTACAATTTCCCTTAAGAGCACACACAGATCACAGTCAGTCTGGGCTGGTTTCTCCCTTTCTCTCCAGATCCCCAGTAAGACTCCCCACTGGTACAGCTATAGAGTGGGGTCCTTAGGGTCCCAAGCCAAGTCCTTCTAGCACTCTCTCTGTCCAACCAGTACTTCGTGTCCCTGCCCAAGTAGCTGACACACACACACCTTGAGATATGATTTATATACAGCCACACAGACACTCCTGGGGAAGGCTGGCACAGGTTCATTAGCTGTGCCCCTTCTGCCCAGGCTATTTATTTATTTATATTTGTTGACCGGGAGTGTCTGACTGGATGTATGTCCATTTTCAGTGGAGGCCTGGGGAGAAAAGCTCCACAGTTAAAATAAACAGACAGTAGTTACATTGGATTACATAGCGATTAACAATTTACATAGCAATTACTTACAACATATTTACAGATGAAGAACATAGTACATCAGTAGACAACTAGAATCTTTATATGTGAAGTACATAACAGACATTAACAAATGTTATAATAAGAAGTTCCTGCGGTATAATAAGTACTAGGCTTATGAGCATCTGAGCTTGCTATAATCAAGGTAGTTAGTGGAGTGGAAAGAAAGGTAGTGGTTGGATGGGGTGGGTGATATTAGAGTGGGAGTTGCAAGGGCATAGCCAGCATGTTTTTAGGTGCACTTTAAGTAAAGTTTTGAAGTGGGTGCATGATGGTATGGAGGTAACTGTGGGTGGGAGGGAGTTCCATAATTTGGCTATGGTGCAAGAGAATAGTGCTTTACCAGCAGAGTTATTGGCTTTAGTGATCTGCAAGTGATTTTTGTTGTTGGATCTTAGTGGTCTGGTGGTGCGATAGGGTTGGAGTAGATTCTGGAGGGATGGGACATTTAGTGGATGGTTTACTAGTTTGTGGGTGAGTGAGAGTTGATACCATTGAAGGAGGTGAGGGAGTTCAAGCCAGCCCAGTTCAGCAAGTGCGAGACAGTGGTGACTACGGTAGGATGCCCCTGTGGCGAATTTGGTGATTTTGTTGTAGCAGGTCTCTAGCTTGTTTAGATCACATTGCCTTAGACTGGTATATATTGGAGAGGCATAAAGTAGGGTGGAGATAAGGTGGGAATTTGCTATTGAAATCTTTGCTGCTTTGGTAAAAAGTTGCTTATTTCTGTATAACGCTCCTAGTTTTTTGTGGACTTTTTTTATGGTCATGGATATGTGAATGTCAAATTTTAGTTTATTGTCTATTTCCACTCCTAGCAATTTGATGTGTTCAGTTGGGTATATAGTGGTGTTGTCTTTTGCTGTGATGTTAAAGTGAGAGTTTTTTGAGTATGTTTGGTGGGTTGGAAGATGAGTAGTTTAGTTTTGTTTGGGTTGAGTATTAATTGGGCATCGGATAACCAAGTTTCAACAGAGGAAAATGCTTCCTGTGTGACGTTTTGCAGTTTGGGTAGGGACTGGGCTGAGCAGATGATGGTTGAGTCATCTGCGTATTGTATGAGTGCGCCATGTTTGGTGGCAGAGGCTAGATTATTAGTGAAAACAGAGGAGTTGGGATTCAAGGATGGATCCTTGGGGAACCCCTATGGAGACAGGTAGTTGGGGAGATATGTCATTCTGCCATACAACTGATTGTTGGCGGTCGGACAGGTAACTCTGAAACCAGTTGGTGACTGACTGTGAGAAGGATAGGTTATTGAGGACAGAGATAAGTTATATAAGCTATAAGGTAGTAAACACTGCCACCAGGACCCTTACTTAACTACTAAAAAGGCCCTTACCAAAGGGTGTCCAATTATTACTGTGCAATATTATTATCCAAATGGTAAGTGTGACTGAGCAGCAAGGCTTATTTGGAGTGGCTTTATACAGTGTCACTAAATACATGCAATGTATTCTAGAGCTTAAAGTATCTCTACACAAAACAGCCACAGTTGAAAGGTTTAAAAATATTTAATAAATAATAAAAACACAAGACAATACTTCCTACTACACAGTGCTAGTCAAGAGTTCAGAGATCACAGGAAAATGCTTAAAATAATACAGAAGAATAGTTCTGACATAAATATAGAAAACTGCTAGTCTAAACTTACTATTTTCTATCTATTCCTTAAGAGAAACACTAAAGTCTAAGATCCTACTTACAGAGCAAAACAAGTGCTGCTGAGTGGTCAGTTCTGAAGACAAATGCAAAATGCTCCCCCTCTGTCTCTGACAAAGTCCTTTAAATTGATAATACATCCTGCTGACTCATTTTAGATTACTTCATTCTTAACAATTCTCTGGTTTCCCAGGCTAACAGAAACTCTACATTAACATTTATTAGTAAGCTTGCACATGGTCAGGAAACTACAGCAATTAAAAACATTGTTGTTGTTGTCTTTTGGCTTTTCCTGGCTAGGGGTCGCCAAAGCGGAACTCCGGTCCGCTAATGATTGGCAGTAGATTTTCACGAACGCCAAGGTGCCAGCTCGACGTTCAACCTTCAACGAAGGCACGCCCATTTACGCATGTCTTTTGAACGCCCACCCATCCGCGAGGAGGACTCCACACAGAAGACACTCCCCGCACTCTAGCCGAGAATCGAACGGGAGAACGTCTTGCTGTGAGGCAACAACGCTACTGCTGCACCACCGCGGCATTAGCAATTAAAAACATTATATTAAAACATTATATATGTAAATTCTAGCAATTAACTCTAGTCTCAACAGAAAGAATCTGCTGGTTCAGACACCACAGCTCCGAGCCCTGAAATCAAAACAGTCATAAAATGCTTGACTTATTAGCTTTCGTACAGCAGAGTGCACTGTTACATTTTTGCAGTTCAACATCCAATACAGTCATTTCACATTTAAGAGAACAAGCCTATGGCTTATATTAATATTTACAAATGACAGAATTATTTACAAAATCCTATTTAGCTAGGCTGGCAGCCTTCACATATCTTCACAGCCATCCAGTACATGAGCCGGAGGAGGGTTCGAAACTGCCATGGTTCCTTAAGCCAAAGACGGCACTGTAGGAATGTCCGGAACCATACAGAAACCCTCAGAACTGATAGCCAAACCATGATCCTCGGTGCTCAATGAGTCCAATGGTGCCAAGGACATCAGAAACAACACCAGTGCTGAGGTAAGGTCCACCATTGGCACCAAGACAGCTGTCAAAGTGATGGGCTCCAAGCCTTGGAATGAGGTTGAAGGAGGAAGGTCTGGTGGAGTCCTTGGAGAATATGCCTCAGCTCCAGAAGGGAGAAAGGTCTGGATAGCAGCAGGGAGACCCCTGGCCATTAAAAGCTGGTACACCGATCTAACTACGTCTACTTGAAAAAGGCTTTTGGAAGAATGGACCAACATGCCCAAGGGAGACTCTGGCTTATCTTTGAAAGGGCTGCGGAGCTGACCAAATAATGGCTCCACAGAAGGGGAATACTTAGTCCTGGGAGGTGTAAATGTCTCGACATTTGGCACCATAGGTTGCTGTGAAGAGGGGGAAGCTGGAACCAAATGAGAGGTGAGTGAAGTTGGTGCAGAATATATTGCTGGTGCCAAAGAGATCAGTGGCACTGAAGCAGTGGTCTGTGCTTAAGTAGCCAGTATCGGCGCAGTAACCTTCAGTACCAATGAAGACTGAACCATCTGTGCCAAAGGTAATTTTTCAGTCATTTTCAGTACTTTTCTCCTCTGTTTTGAAGACAGATGGAACTGGTGACTTGCGCGATTTTGAGTCTTGTGCCAATGGTGAGGTTGGCACAGAATGGCTTTTCTTTTTTAGTTCAGATTTTGACAATTTAGACGTCTCAGACTTTTGTTTAGAAAGGGCTTCTTTTCAAAGAAGCATTTTAATAAACCCTTTACAATAAGTTTATTCTGTCACTCAGCCAAAGTACGGGCACTGAAACCCAGACAAAGCTTACATGTAGTGTCTAGATGAGGCGCACCCAAACAGTATACACAGGAAAAATGCCCATTGGAACTGTGCATCTTTCTGCCATAGTCTTGACATTGTTTGAAACCAGATGTCCCTTCTGGCTTATCTGGTTTATCCACCATTTCAAGTTCACACTCACAGATACATCAAACAGACAGAAGATAGAGAAAGGTTTTTTTTTTTTTTTTTTGAAGGCCTACCAACAGTGGTATACAAAGAATTAAATAAGAAGGTAAAGAAAGAAAAGAAAGATCCCAATGATGGTATGCAAGAATTACCAAAAGGGTAAGAGGAGCTAGAGGAGAAAGAAGGAAGTTACCAAAGATGGTAAAAAGAAATGACTTTTAGGAAACGGGTGCATAGACTAATACTGAAAACACTCACACTCAAAAAAGGAGAAGATACTAAACTGTCTTTCGGCTTTTCTAAATATGCTAAGAGATAGTAAAGAAAAACCCTAATAAAGAACAATAATTAATGCACTTAGCGGAGAGCATCAGCTGAAGCATCTAATTTTCAGAGCAGCAAATTAAATCTGAGGTAATGGAGACAAGGGCACTGTGGGTAAAATATTAGCTTGAGAGTTTTTGGCTGGCGCGAGCTGTGTAACGGCTGAGTCGGTTCCGAGAGGTCAGAACCGAAACCATGTGTTAAGAATGAATGAAGATTGTCAACATCAAATTTATAGTTTTGGAGTGACTGACTGACCCAAAAGGTGTTGGATAAATTGGACTGGAAAACAAGAAGGATAATTCATGCTCATCAAATGAATTATAAAAATTAGTCTATACCAAGACTATATACTCCCCATTCTGAAGGAGGTATGGACCTCACTGAAATTGATTATATGCATAGATCTGCATTTGTAGGACTGCATGCATATCTGCTGACCTCACAAGAACCAAATGTAGTGAAAGTTTTAAAATATGAGGAGAATAAATCTAAGATGACTTCTCCGGTTAGTTTAACAGAAGCATATCAGTGTCAAGTGGGAATGGAAATCAAACCAGAAGCAGATAAAAATCAGGCAGCAACTTAATGTGCCAAAAAAAAAAAGAAAGAATACAAGGCAAAGGATTAGATGAGAAAGCAAGAAATTTGGAAAATGCATAAATATAGTTGCAAGTATTAAAAAACTATTGGAGCAACCTCATGCTGATCATGACTGGAGACAGGAATGGTTAAGAAGAGGTGAATTTAAGCCAAAAGAAGAAAGGTTTATATCGGCGGCTCAAGATAGTGGACTATGTATATGGTGGTTTACAAAGTCCATTGAACATGTGGCAGAAACAGACAAATGTAGATTTTGTAATACGGAATTAGAAATAGTGGTACATCTTTTTGACAGTTGTCATGTACTAATGGCAGAATGACTGTATACTGAAAGACATAAGAATGTGTCAAGATGGTTGCACTGGGGATCGTGCAAACACTATTATGCTGAAGTAACTGGAAACATGAGCCACGAAGCATTACAGAAAATGATTAAGTTTATATCACACGGGATCACCCATTATCAAGAATTCAAAAAATAGATGTAAGAAAACCAGACATAGTAATCCATGAAGACAAAAGTAGCATCGATCATTGAAATTGCTAAACAGTGACTACAGTGTCTTACATACATAGAAACACAAAGTCATAAAATACCTGGATTTGCAGGCAGAAATAAGGGCAATGTGGAAGAGGGATACCCAAACAGTTCCAGTAGTAGTAGGAAAAACGTATCTTATAAAACAGAATTTACAATAATACCTAGATATGTTACCGATACATGTAACACTGTATGAATTGCAAGAGGAGTCATTACTGGGCACATTGCAGAAACTGCAAAGAGTACTTCTGACTAACATCAAAGACTGAAACAATACTAATTTCATGAACTTACTTTGACTTAGAAATGGGGTTTATTCTCGTCATGGTACTAGAAACCCAAAAAACTTGGAGAAATTAAAAGAATTGGTACCACTTAAGCCAGATGAGGTGCACTTAAGGAAAATTTGATGAAGATCAGAAGGCTGGCAAAATCTGATACTTATAACAAAACCTTTACCACATACCCAGACTAATTAAGCCACCTGCTCCTGTTGAGAGTGCTCTATATTGTTAGGCAGGATTAACAAATACCCACTGACCCACATACTTGCATACAGCACAAACTTTTGACTCAACCTCTGTAAGGCAGTAAACCCATACCCAGTGGAAACTTGACAGAATGACAAAAAAATGTTGATACTCACTGACGTTAGGGAGGTACAGTTATTTTCACCAGAACAGCATGTCCCCAAAAATAAAGACATAGCTGGTACAACTTCTTGAGTTCATATTGTGCTTTTTTCTCAGCCATACCCTTACTACTTTAAAATTCACAAGCCTGCACATTTAAAACTCCTTCTGTGTCACTAGAAGCCCAGTTCTGCAATATGGTGTTTGTGTATTCTCCCAGTAAAAGGAAGCAAAACAGACTTTGCAGCACTACATCTAAAGTTGGTTACTTGCTATTTATCAATACAATAAAAAGCATCCTACAAACTGATTTCTAAGAGTCGTTAAATAGAATAAAGTCATCACCTGCTCAAGCTAGTGTTTTTAGCAGATGACCACTGAAATGGATTCCTTGAAATAGAGTCTCTCTCAATATTTTACAACAGTGGTTCATAAACAAAATGAAAGAAACAAGGCAAAAGAGGAACCTGTGTTATATCCCATTAATAATATCAAAAGCCTACAATATCATGAGTACAATTAATTTTTTGATAAAATCATATTAAGAGCTTTAACTTAATGTCAATCATGTATAGTGAAAGCTTACAATGTGTAAAGTGGCCAAGAAAAAAATAATACTTGATCCTATCACAGTACTTCTCAACATGTAAAGAAAATCCCACTACTTATTACAGTTGTCAACTGCAGCATTCATTGTTACTTGAATGTAAGAGAAGAACTGCTTACATTTGATGACACCTGTAAAGGAATTCAAAACACATTTGACCTGGAGGCCAATAGTTTGGCTGCAATTGTAAGCTACACACACACACACACACACACACACACACACACACACACACACACACACACAAAAAAAACAGAAGCTTAATGGCTTCCTACAGTAATTAAGCCAATCCACAGCCCTTAGCTCTTCAAGTAAAGAGCAAAAACAGAAACAAAAATGCCTTTCTGTGCCAGCATTTCAGTAAAGAAAGAAATTAAGTGCAAACTTCTCAATTGTGGCACTTTGTGCTTGGGGTAATTGCCCCCTTCACTCAATCTTTACTAAGCTACTGCAGCTTCCACATGCCCAAAGTGTTGGTTAACTCAAGCTATGTTGACTAAAAATATAGGTTCGATCTCCAAGCCCTTCAGAGATTTCATGCTGACAGAAAGAGGGAGGCTAAAGCCTTGACAAGGACAATACTAAGAAAATAAAAATCAGGGCCCTTATCCTGACAACAAAGAAATACAAAAATAAGGAGGATGGGGGAAAGAGCATCTACTATAGCAGCAATCACGCAAACATATATTGTTATGGTAAGTTTACTTACACAACTATACTATGTTCATTACTAGAATCACTGCTGCAATAGCCTTAGCTATATGGGTAGATTACAGTAGCTCAGACTGACAGGGAGGAGGAAGGATAACGGTGGAGGATGCCATGAAGAATGGTCCTAGCAGAACCTGCCCTAGACCTGCAGAAGGTATCTAGTTTATAGTGGTTTGTAAAATTGTACAAAGAGGACCAATACTCTGCTTCTGGAATCCAATCCTTTCCAAAAAGCCACAAATTAAGTCAAGGTGCTAGTAGAATGACCCTTGACCCTGCCTGAAAGTGTCTTGGTGTGGGGGGCATAACAACAGGTAATAGCCCAAGACAACTATTTGAAAATAGTCTGTTTTGACACAGGTTGGTTGTTTTTCTTCACAAGAAATAAACTGATCAGATTTCCTGATTTTTTTTTCTGTAAAGCTAGTACCTGAGTTGTCTGTGGACATTCAACATATGAAGTATCCTTTTCTCCATCATTTTTAAGTTCTGTATAGAAGACAGGGAGATGAACAGCTCGGTTCAAAGTAAACTCGGATACACTTTAGGCAAAAATGAAGACTTTGACCTTAAGGAAACCCTATCATTATGGAAAATGAGATATGGTTGAATCACCATAAGAGAGTCCAACTCAGATACTGTTCTTGCGAAAGTCAGAGCAATGAGTAATACTGTTTTCCATGTTAAGAACATCAGGTCCGCCTGAAGAGCTGATTCAAATGGTGCAAGAGTTATTTCTTTAATGCAAAATTAAGATTCCAAGGAGAAGCCACATGTTTTCTGGAAGGCTTATGTAACAACTCTTTTCAAAAACATTTTCACATAAGATTACATTGAATGAAGAGGATGTATGGTGAAATGGCTGAGAAAATACACCTCAATTCTACCCCCTTAAAAAGAGGCTACTAGCATAGTGGGTCTAACCTGGTCAACAAAAATAAATAAAATAAAAAAAGGAAAATAAACTGAACCTTGATGGAGGAATAACAGAGGCCAGAAGACAGCAACTCACACAAATAATGTAAAACCACAGAAACAGTAGCCCTGAGTGGATACTGGTTCATTTCTTGGCATCAACTAAAAAACCTTTTCTGTTTACTAATATATGACTTTCTAGTAACAGGTTTTCTTGACTCATTTAAAACCCGCTGCACTTCCTCAGAGAAAAGGGTACCTAAAAAGTATTAAGATTCTATCATTCAGGTAGTCAGTTGCAGCTGTTTGTGGTAGGGCTGTATCAAACAAATCTTGTCATGTGTGGGTAGGTCCAGTCTGTGAGAAAGCCCATGGCACTTGTCCATGGCCATTTTAAATAGGGAGAACCACAGATGACTGGGCCAGAAGAGAGTCACCACAATTATCTTTTTTTAAAGTCTCTTTGACTCTTCAGAATAACCCTGCATATTAGTGGAAAGGGTGGAAAAGCAAACAGGAACATTACTGTCCTAGAAAAAGAAAAAGTATCTGTTTTCCAAGCCTTCTTGTATGGAGCCCTGGAGCAGAATTTTGATAACTGATTGTTGTGAGTGGAGGTGAAAAGATCTATTTGAAGTGTTGACCACAGCTGGTTAAATTCCTGGAAGACCTCCTGATTCAGTTTCCATTCATGAAGGTCTGTCTAGGTCCTTCTCAGCTCGTCTACCCCACAATTTTGCTCTGATAGAATGTAAGATGTCAATAGAGTAAGACTGCGCAGAAACATTATATCCTAATCTGCTGTGACTAGTCTGCCCAGAGTGTAATATGCGGTTCACCCTTGTTTGTTTATGCACTACATCACTGTGGTGTTGTCTGTAAACACTTGTAGGACTGGGGACCACAGATGGTTGAGGGAGTTTACAGCATTTATAAGTTTCAGTATCTCTTTTATGTTTGCGTTCTTTGGTCTGTCTTTTCTTTTCCAAAGACCTTGCACTTCTATCCCCATAGATACTGTTCCCAAAGCAAATACTGGAGCATCTGTTACAGACTGCTTGAGCTGGGAGGGAGTATGGGAGAAAAGGATTCTGATAAATTTGATGTCTTCATAAAAAAAAACCTCCCTTTTCACAAACCCCAAAACTGAAATCTGGAATGTCAGGTAATGCTGATGTTGGGACCATACATATTTTCAGGTACCACTGGATTTTTCTGTAGAGTCTTATAAAAGGGATTATGAGAATCATAGAAGCCATAAGACCTGTAGTCCTGAGAAATTCCATGGCTGAGACAGTAGTCTAGGTAGAAAAACAAAGGAAGAAATATCAATACAGATCTATTTTTTCCTGTAAAAGAAAGTCTCTTTGAACGGAGTATCTAAGAGACATCCAAGGAAACCAACCCTGTCAGAATGAGTCAAACAAGACTTTAGTATGTTCTGAAACCCCAGTCTGCAGAGGAGATCCCTTAGCTAAGTAAGAGATTCCTGACACTTTGAAAAAGACTCTGCAAAGATAAGCAAGTTATCCAAATAAGGAAAAGTGTGAATACATTGCAGTCTGCAAAAGGCTACCACAGAAGCTAGACACTTTGTGAATACCCCTGGAGCAGTAGACCAAAAGGTACTACAGAGAAATAATAATGTGTTCCAGACACAGAAAACCTTAAGAAAAGTCTGAAATATGCATCTTAAGGAATGTAATATATGCATTCATTAAATCTAAGGTCACTAGAAAACTCAAATAGGGAATAAGGGGTTTCAAGTTGTGAATGGATTACATTTTGAACCTCGGCACTATCACAAACAGGTTCAGAAAGGAAAGATGCAGAAATGGTCTCTAAGAATCATCTTTCTTTGGCACCAAAAGCATCCTTGAATAAAACCCTTCTCCTAACTGGGGATGAAGGACCACTTCCATGAAACACTAAAACAACAGATGCTGAATGACAGAAAGGAAAAAGAGGAGTTTGGTCTGGCAGATGAGGGGGTATCCCTTGAAAGGAGGGCAAGACTTCCACTGCTGTCTGTAACCTTGCTGGATTACTTTCAGAATCCATCTGCCTGAAACTATCTGCTGCCAAAAACAGAAACACAGGTTTAGGCTTTCTGGAAAGAGTAAAGATTTGCCAGGATAGAAAGGACAAGGGAAGTCTTGTAAAGAGTCATTCAGACTTACTAGACTGCCCTTTGTTCTGGGAGGGGGATCCTCATTCAGTTTTGAAACCTCCCTGATACTGATTTTTAAATGTTTGCTTACAAGCAGCTTGTGGAGTTTCTTTTTTTATTTAAAGAAGGTTGTAGGAAAGTACAGTTGTGTACCTACCATAAATGTAGATGTTCGAGTGTATTCACTGTTGCAGTCATTACTCTTGGGTTATCCTGCTGACAGGCTACCCTCAGTCGGCCAGAATTCCAAAGTCTAGGTCCGGCATCTGTTGCTGTCGCCTCTTCCCTGACGTCAGTGCGCCATGGGTATAAAAGATGCAGCTGACGCCATTTCAGTTTTTCTTGCCCCAGATGTCAGGTGCCCCAAATTGGTAGGCTGAAAAATATGCCAATAAGAAATGCATGCACAAAAATAACACTTCCTTCATCTACAAGGAAATACACCAAAAAGGTTGTATAGAATAGAGAAGTGCAGATAAGTCCCAGCAAAGAGAAGGGGGATGGTGGGTAGGTAACCTGGACTGCAACAGTGAATACACTCGAACATCTAGATTTATGGTAGGTACACAACTGTACTATGTTCACTGCTGCAGTCATTACTCTTGGGTAAAATCCCAAAGCTGAGGATGGGTGGCTGGGCTAAATAGGATTAGGAGAGGCTATGAGGCCCTGCAGAACTGCAGTGGCGAAGCCTGCTCTGGACTTAGAGTAGAGAGGCAAGCGGTAGTGCTTTGTAAAGGTGTGCACTGAACTCCAAGTTGCAACCTCTAAGATATCTTTGGTTGGTACTCCTCTGAGGAAGGCTGCTGAAGTGGCTGCTGCTCTGGTGGAATGAGACCTAATGCCCTTAGGCACTGATTTGCCATGTTGAAAATAGCAGAAACGGATGCAACGGCCTATCCATTTAGAAATAGTCTGTTTTGAGATAGCCTTTCCTTGTGATCCTGCAGCATATGACACTAAAAGTTGCTCAGTCTTTCTGAAAGCTTTTGTTCTATCCAAGTAGAAGCGCAACTGCCTGTGTATGTCCAAAGAATGCAGAATTTTCTCACCCTTGTTCTGTGGATTTGGGTAAAAGGTAGGCGAGTGAATGGTTTGGTTGAGGGCCACACTGGACACCACCTTAGGCATAAATGTAGGGTTTGTCCTCAGAGAAACCCTGTCTGGATGAAAAATGATGAAAGGTTCCACAGCCATGAGTGCTTGTAACTCTGAGACTCATCTTGCAGAGGTTATTGCTAGGAGCAGAGCTGTTTTCCAGGATAAGAATTTTATATCTGCTGTTGATGCTGGCTCGAAAGGAAGCAGTGTGAGTTTTTCCAAAACATAATTGAGGTCCCAGGCCGGAGCTGGTGCTCTCCTTGGAGGCCTAATGTTTTTGGCCCCTCTGAGGTACTGCCTTATTAAAGGATGAGAAAAGATAGGTGGTTCTGTATTGTAATGGGCTGAAATGGCAGAGGCATGAATCTTAATTGATGAGAAAGAAAGGCCTTTGTTCAGCATCTCAGTTAGGTATTGTAAAATCTGAGGAATATTTGGTACATATGTGTCAATGCCTTGTTCCTGGCTCCAAGCACAGAATCTCTTCCATTTGTCTGCATATGATTTTCTGGCACTGGGCCTCCTGGCCTCCAAGATAACATCCATAACAGCTTTTGAAAGTGGAGTGTTCTGAATGGCTACATTATCCGCCATGCTGCCAGATTTAAGGTCCTGAGTTGGCTGTGCAGGATCTGATTGTTTTGTTAGGTCAGCAAGCGAGACGTTTGAGGCAATATCCATGCTGGACCTTGAGACAAGCTCTTTAGGATTGGGTACCAGTGCTGGCATGGCCAGTCTGGTGCAATCAGTATCGTTTTTGGCTTCTCTTGTCTGACCTTTAGGAGTACTCTGGGAAGGAGAGGCAGTGGGGGAAAAGCATATACTGTTAGATTTTTCCAGCTGAATGATAGGGCATCCACTTTCCATGCTTGCTTGTGATAAATCCTTGTGCAAAATCTCTGTGATTGACAGTTGTGGGGGGAAGCAAATAGATCTATGTTTGGGCATCCCCATTTCCTTATTATCATGCTGAAGACTTGTGGATCCAGTTTCCATTCATGGGGATCCATGAGGTTTCTGCTTAGTTCGTCTGCCAGAGTATTTGTTTTTCCTGGCAGGAATTGTGCTTGCAGGTGAACTTGAAAAGCCAATGCTGTGTCCCATAAGGTCATTGCTTGTCTGCAGAGGGGGTAGGAATGTGTACCTCCCTGCTTGTTTATGTACCACATGACCACAGTGTTGTCTGCCTTTATCAGTAACTGTCCTGGATAAAGCAGGTCCTTGAAAGCTGTCAGGGCATTTTGAACAGCTAGTATCTCTTTTTGATTGATGTGAAGATGCATCTGGTTTGCAGGCCATGTGCCCTGAATACATTTTCCTGCCATTTGGGCCTCCCAGGCATAATCTGATGCATCCGTTGTGTCTGGCTGTGGGTAAAATGAATGGCAGACCCTTGTTGTGGTGACAGGCTTCTTCCCACCATCGAAATTAGAAGTTATGTACTCACCATAACGTTCCATCTGAGTAGGTGTATTCATTTGTCTGCAACCTGTGGGTTATGGATCCGATATCGGATCCGAACCGGCATGGTTTACCAGCTATGGATCCAAGCTCTCAGCTCCTCCCCTCACCCATAATACCCTGCTCTACCCTCATGACCTCAGATCGAGTTTGCCAAAAGCAAGAACACCCTGAAAAGGGTAACACATAATATGCAGGAAACTGAAAGGCCAGGGGGATAGGAGGGCGGGATGGTTGCAGACAAATGAATACACCTACTCAGATGGAACGTTATGGTGAGTACATAACTTCTAAATCTGAAGTAGGAGATTCATTTGTCTGCAACCTGTGGGACCGAGTCCCCAGCTACCTAAATCTTGGGCGGCCATCATGGAAGGATATTCCGGAGCACCGCGGAGCCAAAGGATGCTCTACCCCTAGATGCAAGATCCAACTTGTAGTGGGAAATAAAAGTATGAGATGAAGCCCAAGTGGCTGCTGCACAAATATCATCTAGAGGAATCCTAGCCTTAAAGGCTGCCGAGGTAGATACTGACCGGGTTGAATGGGCGTGTACACCCTTCGGCGCGGGCCTTCCTGAAGCTTGATAAGCCAATAAGATACACTGTGAAATCCAGCGAGACAGAGATACTTTAGAAATTGGCTTGCCCAAATTAAATTTAGCAAAGGAAATGAACAGCTGGTCGGATTGCCTATGACCAGCCGTTCTGTTTAGATAAAATCTAAGTTGCCTGTGAACATCTAAGGAGTGAAGCTTGTATTCACCTTTGTTTTCATATTTAGGGAAGAAAATAGAGAGGTTAATGGATTGGTTAATGTTTGCTTCAGAAGCTACTTTAGGAAGAAAGGACGGGTTGGTCCTGAGGTAAACACGGTCCGGATGAAAGACCAAGTAAGGAGGTTTAGCTGATAATGCTTGGAGCTCTGAAACTCTCTTGGCCGATGTAATGGCTACTAAAAAGGCCGTCTTGAAAGACAAGAATTTGAGGTCCACCGTAGCCGCTGGTTCGAAGGGGGGGGGCGGTCAAGGCCTGGAGAACTAAGGAAAGGTCCCAGGGAGGAACCGCTTGTTTTACAGGGGGCCTGAGAAGGAAAGTACCTTTAAGGAAAATTTTACACAACTTGGCTTACATGAGTGGACTAGAGTCATAACCAATGTGGTAATGTGAAATCGCCGCCAGTTGTACTTTGACTGTGGAACTGCTGGCACCATCGTTAAAAAGAGTGGTTAAGAAATCAAGCACTAAAGGGAGAGGAACCGTGAAGGGATTCAGGCCTTGCCGCTCCGCCCACAAAGAAAACCGTTTCCACTTGCTGCTGTAGACTTTCCTAGTGGATGGTTTATGAGCTGCCACCAGGATCGCCTTAACAGGGGACGAAATACCGGGAGTCCTGATCAAGAGTGGAACTGGAGCAGCCAAGCGGTTGTCCAGGTTCGGAGGAGATATGCAGGATGGATGAGATATCAGATCCGGAATGGGATCTAGAATCCAAGGAGGATTCACCGAGTGAGACCTTAGGAAGGGGAACCAGATCTGTCGAGGCCAAAACGGAGCAATGAGAATCATTCTGCAACCCACCCGAGAGGCTTTCTGAAGAACTTGGCGCATCAGAGGCAAGGGTGGATAAGCATACAGAAGACCGGATGGCCAAGCATGCACCAGAGCGTCTCTTGGAGAACCTCCTGGAGGAGGTATCAGAGCGAAAAAACTGTCGCACTTGGTGTTTGAGGGAGAGGCAAAAAGATCGCATGAAGGAGTTCCCCACCGTGCGAATATGCGTTCCGCTACTTGAAAATTGAGAGACCACTCGTAAGGGGTCAGAATGGTGTGACTGAGCTTGTCCGCCAGGATGTTGGACCGACCTGGAATGTGCGTTGCTATTAGAAAGCGGTTGCTGGAGATTGCCCATTCCCAAACTCTCATGGCTTCTCGACAAAGAGGGTAAGACCTCGTTCCCCCTTGCTTGTTGATGTACCAGACCACTGACATGTTGTCCGATTGAATCGCAATTGTTCCCAAGGGAAGAAAGTCCTGAAGTGCTAGCAACGCTAAGAGCACTGCTCTCATCTCTAGAACGTTGATATGCAGTAAGGTCTCTGAATCATTCCACGTGCCTTGGACGGTCCGGCCCGCAAAATGCCCCCCCCCCCCCACCTGAGGCGGGAGGCGTCCGTGGTCACCGTGGCGAGAGGGGGAGAAGCACAAAATGGGCGGCCTCCGTGGAGATCTGGGGAGTGAAGCCACTACAGGAGGGACCGCTTGCAAGCCTTGCTGATTGCAATGGGATGATGCATAGGGAGAGCAAGGTAAGACCATTGTACTAAGAGAGTCCACTGGAGGATGCGCATATTGAGCCTGGCAAGAGGAAGAAGTGCTATAGCAGATGCCATGGACCCTAGAGCCCTCAGGACCAACTCCGCCGGAACAGAACTTGAGTGGAGAATGGCCCGCACCTGGAGCTGCAGATTTTGAACTCTGTCCGCAGTGAGGAAGGCTTTTAAACTCCTTGTGTCTAACCTGGCCCCTATAAAATCTAAGAGCTGTGTGGGCGCCAGGTTGGATTTCTTTGTATTTATTGTAATGCCCAGAATGGGAGTAAGATGGAGAAAGGAGTCTCGCGCCAATAGTAGTAGATGCCTTGTTGGGGCGGTAAGGAGCCAGTCATCCAGGTAGGGGAAGACATGCACCCCCTGAAGCCTCAGGTGGGCCGCTACCACTGCTAATACTTTGGTGAACACACTGGGGGCTGTGGTGAGACCAAAGGGAAGGACCCGGAACTGGTAGTGACTGGCTCCCAGCCGGAAGCGGAGGAACCTCCTGGAGCGCCTGTCCATCAGGATGTGGTAGTATGCATCTTTGAGGTCTATAGAACACATCCAGTGATTTTCTCCCAGAATGGGGAGAATAGATTGCAGAGTGACCATTCGGAATTTTTCCTTGGGGGCTGCCAGGTTCAAGAGAGAAAGGTCTAAAATTGGTCTTAGATCCCCCGTCTTTTTTGGCACTAAAAAGAACCTGGAGTAGAACCCTGATCCGATCTGGTCTGGGGGGACGGACTGGATGGCTCTTTTCTTTAGCAGATGGCCAATTTCTGCCAAAGCGTCCTCCCGTTGACCGGGTGGAACGTCTGGGAGGGACTTCAACTTTGGTAAGTGACGAAAAGGGATGTGGTATCCTCTGGATATGATCTGGAGAACCCAGCGGTCTGATGTTATGGACTCCCATGCCGCTAGGTGCTCTGAAAAACGTCCCCCGACTGCCTCCAGAGTGGAGCAGCCGGGCAACCCCTCAGGGTTGCTGTGCGGGCCGTTCAGAGAAGGGTTCTCTGGACCCGAAGTTCCTGGGAGCCCCTCTGCCTCTAGGGCGGCGTCCTCCCTGTCCTCCTCTGCCACGGAAGGATTGGTTGTCCGGAGCAGGCTGGGATTGCTGCGACTTCCGGAACCACATCTTCTTCTGACCCTTTTGGTTCCTAGAATAGGGCCTCTGGGGTGCAGAGAAGCGGATTCCGACGGCAGACAGCGTCTTCCCGTCCTTCTCGCTCTGGGTCAAAGTGTCAACGGTTTTGCCAAAGAGGGCAGAACCATCAAAGGGGCGTTCAAATGACGCTTTGAAGGGCTCAGAGAAATCGCAATGACGGAGCCAGGCCTGACGTCTAGTGACTAGACCTGCCCCTGCGGCTCTAGCGGCGCCTTCCGTAGCATGGGAGAGTAGCCGCATAGATGTACTGGTAACTGATCTAAGAGTGGCCATGCGGGTGGAGTGCAGCACTTTATCCTCCTCCGACATGGACTCTGGGGGAGATGCAGCGTATTCTTTAATGAGATCTCGCTGCATCCTAATAATGTGTGCCAGGTAGTTCAGCGCCCTTACCGAGAAGGTCGCTGAACTAAACATCCGCTTCCCCAAGCGGTCCATCATCCGAGACTCCTTGCTCGGGGGATGGACTGAGGGACTCTCCTGAGCAAGTTCCCTCTTGGTGGCCGCCGTCAACATGGCATCTACCGGAGGCCCCTTACTCCAATGGGCACGGTCAGACGGTGGGCTGAGGATCCTGTCGGGCCTCTTAGGGATTGGCTCCACGGTGTCCGGTTCCTTCCACGCCCTGGTGGTAATGAGGTCCACCAGGGGGTCGGCAGGAGGGGACACCCAAGAGGTAGACGGGCCCAATTCAAATGCCTCCAAGAACACGGACTCGTCCGAGGAAGACTTGGGGGCAGACCACCCCCCCCTTATACGGAGCATTTCCAAGATGTCTCCAAATGAGACATCCTCGGGGGGTGACCGTGGGGAGCCTTCCCCTTCCTCCAAATCCGTGTCTTCCGTGAGAGACTCGGGGGAGTCAATGTGCCTCCTTTTGCACGAATGCTTGCGAGGAACATCCTCTGGGGGGCTGTCAGAGGACTCCTCGCAAGCAGCAACCTGTTCCAGGGGAACAGCTTGGGGCATAGAAGCGGGCTGTCCCAAGGGCCGGATGGTGGAAGCCTGACCCAGTGCAGAGGGAGCGCGGGACGGAGCCGAAACAAGTGCCGGGGGTCTGGAGACCCTCAACAGGGCCCTCTCCACTACATCAAACGCCGAAGGGGAGCCGACCTCGACCAAAGGATCCGACAATCGGCTCCCCCTCGGATCCGAAGAGTGGATCGGAGCCGGCGCTGAAGCGCTCAGATCCGAAGGGACAGTGCGCTCCGACACAGACGGCGCCGAAGGAGCACTGATCCCCCCGGATCCGAGGCTCGGGTCCAGGCTCCGAGAGGTCGGATCCGATGCACTCGAGGGCAGGGTCGGATCCGAAGTACCAAGTACTATCGGCGCCGACCCACCCCCGGCTCCGAAGCTGCTCAGCTCCAACTGCTCCGAACCCGGGTAGCGGGTCGGAGAAGGAGCAATCGGCTTGAAAAAGGGGGTCGAGCTCCCCCCCACAGGGGGGGAGGCAGGAGCACTCCCATTTGCATCTGGGCCTGGATGAAACTTCTCATCATCCGGTCCAGATCAGCATCCGATAGGCTGTACGTAGATCTCGACAAGGCTACCGAGGTAGGCCTTGAGTGCCTCCTCGATAGCCTCGACGGAGATCGGGTCTCCTCCTCCTCAGGTCCCGGTGAAAAACACACTGGAGACCGGAGCCGAGGAGGAGGAGATCCAGCCGACAATGGAGCCGGGGGAGAAGCCCGCTTGGCTGGCGGGGCCGAAACAGAGGTCTCGGCCCGCCGCTTATTGTGCTTCTCCCTCCGGTCCCTTTTTCTAGCATCCCTCTCCTCCGAACCAGAAGCGGGAGGTTGAGTCCCAGGAGGAGGAGGGGGAGCCGGAGAGGGAATAACCGTGGGGACGGTTACCCCCGAAGGAGCGGAGGTCGGAGCCGAGTCCGGCGGTAAAGGCCCGCCAAAACAAGCTTGGACCTCCGCTCCTTCAATGCCCTGGGGTTGAACCCTGCACAAATGGAACATCCAGATGTGAGGTGTTCAACCCCCAGGCATCTAACACACAGAGTGTGGCCATCAGCTGGGGAAAGCTTATGGCCACACTCGGAGCACTTAGAAAAAATAGCCTTGGGCTGCTCAGACATCCCAAGCTAACAAACAACAGTTACTAACTAAGGTAAGTAACTAAAAAAACAAAATCACTCACAGGCCCAACACACACACTACGCTACCAGCGAGGGGAGGGATATAAAATTTAGATTAAACTCTAAAAAAAAGTAATAATACTAAAAGGGAAACCTACACTTTCATACAAAACAATCAAAAAATTATTTAAATTTTACAATTTAAATGTTGAAAACTATCACTTAGCTGGAGAGCTGGAAAAACAATCTGGTCACCATGCGCGGCAAACGAGATCTGAGGTCATGAGGGTAGAGCAGGGTATTATGGGTGAGGGGAGGAGCTGAGATCTTGGATCCATAGCTGGTAAACCATGCCGGTTCGGATCCGATATCGGATCCATAACCCACAGGTTGCAGACAAATGAATCTCCTACTTCAGATCTCCTGTTGTAGGCAGGGAATGAGTGCAATTACGGTCTCCAGGCTGTGGCAATGCTGAGTCCAAACACTTTTCAGATACCACTGTAGTTTCCTCATATGCAGTCTGGCATATGGAATTAGTAGAATGCAGGATGCCATGAAACCCAAGACCTGCAAGATTTTCCTTGCAGATAAGTGGGTTTTTGTTGCCAATTTTTTGAAGTAAGTAGTCAGTTGCTTTTGCTTGTCTGGCGTGAGATAAGCCAACTGGGCAGTTGTATTTAAGCTTGCACCCAGGAATATTATCTCTTGAGAGGGCACTAGTTTTGATTTCTTTTCATTTACTGTGTACCCTAGGCCAATTAGTAATCTTTTTACAAATGCCAGATGCTTTAGAAGAGTGTCTTTGTTCTCTGCTTGAATTAGGCAGTCGTCCAAGTAGGGATATATTTGAATTCCTTCTTGTCTGCAAAACGCAATTACTGGTGCCAGGCATTTTGTGAAGACCCTGGGAGCAGTAGATAAGCCAAAGGGCAGTGCAGAGAATTGGTAATGCATTGAGCCAGCTATGAATCTGAGGTATCTTCTGCAAGATTGTCTGATTGGGACATGCAGGTATGCCTCTTTTAGGTCCAAAGTTACGAGCCAAGCCCTCTTGCCCAGCATGGGCAGTAGCTGCTGTGGAGTCAACATCTTGAATTTTGGAACTTCCAGAAACGTATTTAGTATAGACAGGTCCAGTATTGGTCTCCAGGTTTTGTTCTTCCTGGGTACTAGGAAAAGTCTGGAGTAAAATCCTTGTCCCTGCTCTTGTTGAGGTACTTGCTGAATGGCCCTCATGTCCACGAGGGCTGTAATTTGCTTTTGTGCCTCTGCCCATTGATTGTGTGGCAGGTCTGGCATGCCCTTTGACCTTGGTAGAGTGTGAAAATGGAACCTGTAGCCTTGTGACACTATGTTCAGGACCCATTTGTCTTGGGTAACCATTTGCCAATTTGATGAAAAAGTACTAGTTTTCCCCCTAAGGGGGCTGCCAAAAGAAAACTGCTTGGGACTGGTAGAGGAAAGCCATTGGGACTGTTTCCTGTAAGGTTGTGATTTATCTTCTTCGCTTTTGGAGGTAGGAGCACCCCATTGTTTAGGCCTGTATGAGCCTTGGGGCTGAGATCTGCCTCTGGGACGCCTGTATCTGCCTCTTTGTGGTCTGTCTGACACTGGTAAGGACCAAATTTTAGAAGGCCAGTTCCTGCTAAACCTGGATGGCTGTACCTGTAAGAAATCCTTGACTGTCTGGCATGGATTTTGCTTTATCCTCCATGTTTTTCAACACCTCTTCTGCTTTAGTACCAAACAAAGTATCATGCTGTAATGATGCATCCAATAATTTTGCTTTAACATGATCAGGCAGATTCTGTTCCTTTAGTCAAGCATGCCTTCTAATAACAGAACCTGTAACAGCGGCCCTGCAAGAGGCCTCCAGTGAATCATAACCACATTGCAAAGTATGCTTTCCCACTTGTTCAGTTGCATGCAATGAATCCTGCAATTCCTTGTTCTCTGAACATTCAGTATTTGTCAACATTTTCTGTTTAAGCAGTGACATTAAATATTGCTGATATTTAAGCATATGAAACTGACAATTTAAAGCCCTGACAGCCAGGGTAGCAGAAGTGTAGACTTTTTTCCCCCATCTGTCTAGAGCCCTAGAATCCCTATCAGAGCGGACAGGGTTTTTTGCAGTGGAAGCTTTAACCCCCTTGGGACCCTGAGATATAGTTTCTGGGTCAGCAGCAAGGTTTTTATATAGGAATTTATGAGAATCCGGGACCCTGTAGTATCTGTCTGGCTTAGCAGGTGCAGGGGGTAAAGAGTCAGGGGACAGGCCGGACTCTGAAAATACATCATCTACAATGTCTAGAACAAGAGGAATAGCAAGGGGTCTGTGCCGAGGAAGTAGCAGAAAGTCTCTGAGCCTTTTCTTAGATTCAGAATAATCTTGGCTCTCCCAGTGGAAATGCTCCCTCATAGTATGCAGGGTTTCCCCAAAAGAATAATCCTCAGGAGGAGAGGCTGAAGGAATGGATTCTTCAGCATCAGAATCCTCATAGGGAAGCATGGAGTAATCCTGTTCAGAAGAGGAATCAGAGGAAAAAGATACCTGATCAGAAGAATCATACTCTGTATCTTGCCTAGGCCTCTTATCAGGAGGGTGATGGGAGCCCCTGATCAAAGTAATTAGGTCTTCGGCCATTTTGAGCATCTGTTTTTTAAGCATGGAAGTCTGAGTAGGAGAATGCTGTACTTGTTTCTTTGTCTTTAGAGCTGCTTTAGTCTTTGAAGCTGAAGATGGCTTAATATATAGTTGTGTAGGTCTGAAGACACCCTTAGACGCCGATGCCTGCTCAGCGGCTCCAGACCCATCTGAGGGAATGATTTCCGAGTGTCCAATACCTTGAGTATCCAGAGGCCCAGTCGGCTCCACGTGGGAGCTGGTAGCGGCCTGTGGCTCTCAGGTAGTGGGTGCCAGGGGCTGCGAAAGCACCTCACTGAGAACCAGCGAACCGGCGACTGGCCTAGTAGAGGCTTTGTCGTCGGTATTGGACCTCGGATGCCTATCCTTGTCCTTGCGTTTTTTGTAAACTCCAGTTGTCGGCTGGTCTGACGGCATTATATAATTAAATCTTCGGCCAAAGTAATGAAATGTAACGAACCGAAGCGTGCGTTGGTTAAATCTAGCACAAAACCGACAGCTAGCAACGTTGTGATCAGGGCCTAGGCAAGGAATACAGTAAGAGTGAAAATCCTTATGAGGTATTTGCTTCCCACAAGAAATACAATTGTTAACTTTTTCTGACATCGGTCTAGAGCAAGAAAAAAGTTTCCCCATTGGGGTACTTAGCGTTAATGAAGACTTCGGTTCTGAAATTCAGATTTGAAAATCTCAGGAGTCGGCCGACCAGCACTTGCGAACTGCTTTTGCTTTAGGCACCGCGCGGCAAGAAAGACTGAAGAAAATGGCGTCAGCTGCATCTTTTATACCCCTGGCGCACTGACGTCAGGGAAGAGGCGACAGCAACCGACGCCGGACCTAGACTTTGGAATTCTGGCCGACTGAGGGTAGCCTGCCAGCAGGCTAACCCAAGAGTAATGACTGCAACAGTGAAACACGATGAACATCTAGCATTAAATCTCTCGGCAAACGTGGAGAAGGAAGGCTGAAAGATCTCAGAGATGCCTTCAATCAGCTTACCTCTGTCATCACACTTTTTAAGGAACTCTGCTGCAGATGGTTGAAAAATAATTCTCTATCCAACGGAAAATTCAACATTTCAGTTTGGAAGGTTTTAAGATATAAAGTCAGTGCAAACCACCTCATAATAGTTCCACTGTCAGCAGCCATAGAACTGGCACATTTCAGCCTCACCTCAGAATGTGAATCAGAAACCAGAGGAAACAAAGTGGAATTATTTTGTGGTACAAAAACTAGAACCTCTCTAGGACTTCCAAAATGGCTGCACAATGAGTAACAGCTTAATTTCAGCTCTGCCAGAGTGAAAACAGAAACTCAGAAAACAAAATTAGTCAATTTGTATTTTTGATTAAATTTCAGTAACTGGCTAGTAAGTGCACTGCCTGGATGCCAGCAAAAAAGACATTCAGCGAACCTGAAAAAAATCAATCACAAAAGGTGAAGAGAAAGCACTGGTTGGGAAACTGTTCAACAAAAAGCAGTTCAAGCTCCAGCTTTAGTGCACAACATGACTTCCTGTAATTTAGAGAAAAAATAGGTCAGATATGCTCAGAGCTTATTAAAATAAACAAAACACTGAAGGACTATATCAACTCAAATAAAAGTCTGGAAAAATGGAAGAAGCTTTAAAATGATACTCAGATGTGCTGATAAAAATGTAATAATCATAGGTCAAAATGAAGAAAAGGCTGGCTGAGTATGAGACTGCTCAAGAAGAGATGTTTTAAAAAAATGGTAGAATTAGAGAATACAGCAAGTAGGGAAAACCTGAGATTTTCTGCTGTACCAGAGAAACTGGAAGGAACAGACTGTATTAAGTTTATGAAAGCACAAATACGCAACTGGACTGGTATTCCACAGCAGGAGTTGTTAACTGAAATGGCACATTGTATGTATGCTCCAAATGTGGCAATGAGAAAGCAACCCAGACCTTTAATTCCCCTTACTATCACAAGGAAACAGGTCTTTAATGCTTTCTCTAAGGCCAAGAACACTGCATCAGTGGACCCAGACAATATCTCATGATGCCTTCTAAATAGCATGAAACATGATATATCAAGCCCTCTGGAACTGCTATTTAACTGTAGGCTTCATGCCTCATAAAAGGAGAACAGCAACAGTCATCACTCTGCACAAAGGTGGACCATCTACAGGCCCATAAGTCTCACTTGTCTTGTATGTACAACCATGGAAAGAACTATTATTGAAATGATAAATAATGACATAGGAAACCAACAGACACAGGACCCAACCAAATTTTGTTTCGACAAGGGCATGTCATGCCTACTCAGCCTGCTGAACTTCTTTGAAAAGGCCACCAAAGCAATGGGTGAGGGCAAAATGGTTCACACTGCCTACCTTGATGTGGCCAAGGCATATGACACAACACCTCACTCGGTCATTGTTGACAAACTCAAGAGGTTAGGTATAAACCTTTATGTCACCACCCAGTGGATAACCATCTGGCTCACAGACAGAAACCAGGAAGTTAGAACTGGGGAGTCCATCCCTACAAACAGGCCAGTCACAGAATGAGTCCCTCAAGCATTGGTCCTGGGATTGCTCCTTTTTGGCATTTACTTGTCTGAAATCAAGGCCAATGACAATGGCCTTTGGCTGACTAAATTTGCAGAGGATTGCAAATTAGGAGCAGTCACAGAATCTCCCACCTATACAAATGCTCTCCAGAAAGGCTGACACAGATGAATAACTGGTGTCAGAGTCATGGACTACAACTAAATGCATGAAATGCATAATAATATCCTTGAGGAAGTCATCTACCCCTGGTAACTATCATATTGACAATATACCCCTAAGAACTGACCCAGTAGTCAGGGACTTGGGGACATATGTAGACAGTAATCTAGCTTTTGATCATCACGTGTCTACAACAGTGAGAAAATCTTCTATGTTGTGCAACTTATAAACAAAGGTATGTCATCTAGGTCCAAGAAAGTCAATGTTCTACTGTATTTGGCACTCACTGGTCTGAAAACCAGGCAAATCCAACAACTGTAACATCCACAAGAGGTTCGTCACTAAAAGAATACAAGTCGTTAGTAACATGTCCTATGCAGACCATCACAAGGACCTATCCTTGTATTCTGTCTCCTACAGGCTGTTGTGAGGAGATCTATGCCTGGCATACAAGGCATTGTCAGACCCCACCCTGATGGATCCTCTGCATATTCACAAAACAAACAGCACTAGAATTACCCATTCTAAAGACTCAGACCTTGCTTGTGCTATAAATCGAACTTGTTGGACAGACAGTATGCATCCCAGAGACTACCACTTCTCCGGAACAGGCTCCCCCATTCATGTGAAGAAGAGTTCCTCCCTAACCCAATTAAACTGTAACTTGAACAATTGGATGGGGGAAAGAAAATTCATCCCTGCTTTTGCACCTATATATTCACAGGCTGTTAAATAGCTCATCTCCCAGGCCACTGCTTGTGAATGTTTCATCTCCCAAGCCCCTGCTTAACTTATCAAGGCTACAAGAACTTGTCAGAGATTTGGGATGTATGGTTAGGCTAAAAAGCTCCTTGTTGTCATTAGCAGAGTAAACACCTATGACTCTATAATAGTAAAGATGCAATCCTGCCAGCCGAAAGAGTTGATTCTGACAAAACTGTGGCAGAAGGATAAAATACTAAAGTGGGAGACAGTGAGTGTTTGTGGAAAATTATTACTCACTGAACATCAGGTAGAAGAGGAGTAAATGTATTCCAGCAATCGTGAATGTTGAGAAGCAGGTGTGAGATTCAAGCTGCTGTATCCAGCTATTTTAAGATTATTTCCTGGAGGGTCAAAATAATTTTTTGAAGCAGAAAGTGCTAAGAAGGACATACAAAAGTTTGTCCAACAAAAGGTGAGTTATCAAAACAAAAAGTGAGTTACCAAACAGAAGGAGATTCTGCTTCTTATTCTTCTTATAATAAAGCCCATAGAGAGACTATGCCAGTGAAACATTTTCCAAAGTTCCAAATGAAAATGCTTGAGAGACAGAGAAAAGCACACACGTTTAGTAAAAGAACCAGCAGTACACTGGAAAGGAACAAGATACTGGATTTGGGAGACAGGGATCAACAGGAAGAAACCAGCAATTTGGAAATTGATGTATAAATCTGGGCTTGTGAATTATTAATTACATTTGTGAAATATGATGGAACAAGAAAATTGGAAATATTGGACTTTTTTGACTTTGCAAAACTTGTAGGGGACTCTAAAGCATATACCCTACTTCAAAGCCTAGACAAAAGAGCATGATATAAGGAAAAAATGATATGCTTTTTCTTACTTTTGCATATGGGAATGATGGGATTAAAGCCCTTGGCTTGGTATAATAAGTTTTAAGGAGAAGCAAATAAATAAAAGAAGACTGAATATAATGAAAAGTTTTCTTCTAGCAAATAAATGTTTACATTGCTTGTAATTGAAGGCAACTGAGTAGCTAGTTCAAATATTTCTATAGAGACACTCTATCTTAAACCAAACCAACTCTTGTCCAGCTCTCTCAACTCTCATCTCTCTCTACACTCCTAATCGTACACACCATAGCTCTGACCAACACCTCCTGGAGATTTACAAACTAAAAAAAAAAATGGTAAACTTCTCTACAATCACTCAGTTGCCAATGCATGGAAAAACTCCCCCTACATGTTAGAATGATTACCAATACTTAATGTTTCAAAAAGACATTAAAGGACAACCTATTAAACTCCTAGACTTGCTCTTGCACTGACCCAACATAAACTACCTCTTCCTCTGCTGCAACTAACCATTCCTTTCTCTTAGTTTACTTCAAACCTGCACCATTACCATAAAAGAGGAATATGGCCCTGATGTGATGTTATATTTTATATTGACCTCACCTCATGTTTTAAACCTGTAAGTCATTGTAATGAGTTTATGCTTAGGATGCAATTGTTATATTAGTGTTATACTTTATTCTTTATAAAGTTTAGACCAATCATACTTCATACTATATATTTGTTAATAATTATATGACAATTAAGGTTAGGATGCAAATGTATGCGATCACTGTTATACTTCAACTTTTATAATGTTTATATCAACTGGAGCTTTTTTCCTCAGGTCTCTGCTGAAAAAAAAGGAATCTGCCCAGTTGGACTAACTTGGTCAACAAATGTCAAAATAAGCAAATAAATAAAATAATCTGATAAGAGGGCAATAAAAACAAAATACTTCTTTCAATGGCTATGAGATAATGTTTTCTAAAAACATTCAAGTTGTTTAGTATATCTGTTAGAAGAATAAAGCTAAGATAAAAACAGACAGCACTTAGAGGTAGTAAAAGCACAGGCTGTACCATGCGTATTAGCACAGATAACCTCAATTATAGGTTACTTCAAGTCGCTGAGTTAGGCAGTCAATTTGGGACAACTGTTCTTATTAAGTGGGTTGAACTTCATTACCTGAAGATGTACATAGTTGTGTATGTTAGTTTTAAGTTAATAGGTTCTGTTTTCTTTGTCTGAGGTTTTTTATTAAAACATGTCTTGTAAGATCTGACATGCGATCAAATGGATATGACAAGAAACAAATGTATAAAAGATCAACCCGCCAAACATTAGTGTATGCATGTAGCACAAAGGCTGAAAATAGAAGAAGGTATATTTTTGAAGAAAGTTATGAAATTATTTGGTATGGAAGATGTGCCTTCAGTAGTAGGAGTTCAGAGAGAATTTACATATTATTCAAGGTACAAAAACTGGGCTAGACTAGACAGAAATTATATTTCACAGGTACAAGTGCATTTAATTGAAAGTTTTGATACGCATCCAATACTATTTTAGATCACGTGGCAATTTTGTTTTTCTTTCGGCTTTTCCCCGTTAAGGGTCGCCACAGCGGAACTCCGGTCCGCTAATGATTGGCAGTCGATTTTTATTGTGCCGTGGTGCCAGCTCTATGCCCAACCTTCAACGAAGGCAAGCCCATTCACGCATGCATAATAACTAAAATAAAAATGCAAGATAATGAAATAAAAATGAAACACTGGTGCTTCCCCACCTATCTGTTAAAAGGAGAGGAATTTAAGAAATGGGCAGTGGAAATTACTCAGGAGTTATTAAGGAATATAGAAATTTCTTCTGAAAATACAGTAGGGAGTCAGATAAAAATCAAAGTACAGTTTAAAAATAGGGTGTTAATAAAAAAATAAATAAATAAAAAAAACATGGTTAAGCAATAACACATTATTTAGAGGGACTGACAAAGGTTAAAGTATTGCAGAATATGGCGAATCTCACAGAACAAGAAGAGGCGCAACTGCAGAGTACTAAACAGAAAATAAGGGACCACCTCAATAATATGCAAGAGTTTAGAAAGACTGTTGCTAAGAAACTGGGGTTTTTTTTGGATAATAACCCAAGAGCATAAAAACATTTAGCACAACAGCTCAGGCAACAGAAAGTAGAAAGGGTTATTTGCCAAGCTTAAGGGTTTCTGGTTAAAAAAATAGAACCTCTTCAGAAAATAAAGAATACATTTTAGTTTTACCAAAAACAGATAAACTGGAAGGGTCGAGAGTCTGAACACAACCCTTAGCTAAGCCCAATAAATCAAAGCTTCCTAACATGACTGAGACAGAAGAAAAAATATGTTTACATTTGTGCTTCTTTTTACAAGGATTTCTTAAGAAGCAGACTCACTTTTGCAAAGAAAAACCTCCCTATGGATAAGCATAGCATTCTGGCTTGGTAGAATGGCATTCACTGCACCTTCTCCCAAGACCGCCAAGTGTCTCTCTTTTGCCTGCCAAGGGCCCCTCCCAACAGCCACACATAGAGTATGTGTCTAACCCCAGTCCATGGTGGCTGCAGAAACTTCACCAGAGGAAGCCAGGGAAAAATGAATGGTCTGAGGAACCAGAAAATGGCCACAACAGAGTCACCCATCTGTGACTGAGGCATGTCAGTGGTCCACTGTGGTGGCAAAGGCTGTTCAGTAATTTTTTAAATGTTTGTTTCTGGAAGAAGGAAGAATCAAGAAACTAGCAGGTTGCTCCACTGTTAAGCAAAAAAGATGCCCAATGCCTGGAGAAGCATGGCAGCAGTAGTTGTTAAAACAGGTAAGTAGTAAAGCTGTAACTTCTTCCCCAAAAAAAGACACAGTAAGTAGCACTTTAAACATTCACCCCATTTCCCAAAAGT
Organism: Protopterus annectens; assembly: GCF_019279795.1. Classification (NCBI taxonomy): domain Eukaryota; kingdom Metazoa; phylum Chordata; order Ceratodontiformes; family Protopteridae; genus Protopterus; species Protopterus annectens. The sequence continues at coordinate 1,177,546,416 of NC_056743.1, read as the reverse complement.
AAAATAACACAACTTTATCTGGAGAAAAAGTAGTTTTAACTTAGTTTAAACAACCTTTTTCATAAAAGTAAAAAGCAATGCTGCTGTTTAGAAATTGCTAAAAGTCACACAACAGCAAATAAAAACAACTTTTCTTAGTTGAAAATAAATATTTTCACATGAAAAGTTCAGTTTCTGTGATAAAATGTAGGTGTGGAAGTTTCTTTTCCCTTAAGGGAATGTATCTGCCCAACAGTGGAAAGTATTACCTGACTGCCGACCCACTAAATCCTGTACGATGAGTGCTCTTTGGAGTAAGGAAAACTATGAAGGGCTCTGCATCTAAACCTTTCATTCAGCTCAACTCAAGCTGACTAATGGTTTGGGTATGTGGAATGTGCCCTGAAACTCTGGAAGTTGGCCAGCTGTTATACCCATAGCATAATATAACCCATATAGCTAAGGCTACTGCAGCATAATATAACCCATATAGCTAAGGCTACTGCAGCAGTGATCCTATCACTAACATCCCCAATATCTGCCTGGATGCCCCTCTGCCACAGGTTCTTACTCCAACTGATTTGAAGATGATCCTTGTCACCAAAGAATGACTAGGTCTGTGTACCATTAAGGAGGCTTGATAGTCAGTGGGGGCAGGGATAAGAAAAGGATAAAGAAAACTCATTTTGGTCAGAGGTTTAGGTCCTCCTTTAATTCAGAGATGGGTCTGTATGACTATTTCTAATGTATTCTTATACTGCTTAAGCAACAACATACAACAGCATGCCCTACCGACACTCTAAGGATTGAAACTGTAATCATTAAATAAATGAGGCAGTCCATACAAATAAGAGTACATACCAAGTCCAATACTGCAGTTAAATATTCTCCTTACTCTAGGATACACTGATTTGAGTTAACATATATGCAAGAAGCAGGAATGTGGGGCAAAGCCCCCTTCAAAATGCTTTGTTTTTTTCATCAAGTTTTGACATTCCCCGTATTTCACTGAAATACTACTTCATTTTCAGAGTTGCAGAATGTACTTCAAAAAGGGAGCATGTATCACAAATATTTCCTATTCATGAGATATGAGAAAAGCTAAAAAACACTGCTGCTATAGTAGACAATCTGGCCAAACAGAATAATCTAAGCTGCTCTGCATCACCCCCACCCTGGTACTGGCATGCAAAACTGAAAGCACTATGTAAAGCAAGCTGTTACCTGGTATGGAGGCAGAGCAGGTCACCTGACAAAAGAGCCTTAATAACAGGGATGCCTTGCACTGGAACCAAGCCATGAGAAAGGAATGTTTGGGAATCTCTCATCACGGATCAATTGTTAATAACACTTTGTACTATCAATGTAGCAGACTCATTACGTACAACGTGAGCTGAAAGTTCCTTTTGCCTCCCCTTGGTTTCTTAAGATCTTCAATTTCTGCTGTAACTAGTTTATACTGTCTGAGATCTAGCCACACTCTGTGAACAGCATGACATTTTGCAGTTAGTTATATTCATACATTTTCATGCAAAGTAAGAGTTCCCACTAATCACCTGAATCTGATGCCTCATTCTTCTTGTAACATGAGTACCCTATTTCATGATATGGCAGGGTGTTCATCACACTCCACACTGATTCTTTACATTACTGAAACTCACAAGCAGTACTGCATAGGAAACTGAAAGATACTTGGAAAGAATGTCCACTGATGTAACAAGCTAGTAAATCAAGGAAGAACTAAGAAAAATAAAATATAATACAAGTTGTAAATCACAAAAATGGAGTGTATTATATGTATCTTGCCCTTGGTTCATCCCATATCTATGGTCTACTACACTAACAAATGTCCACAATTCCTTCAGTTCTGCTTGCCACTTAGTCCTCAAGCCATAAATGGGTTGGAGGAGCAGAGTAAATGAGAATTCAAAACACATTTCCAATACTCTACCACAATAACCTGTGGGGACAAATGGGTTAATTCCCACTGTGCAGTGAATAAAAAAACACCATCAGAGTTATTCAGGACACAAACACTCCCCAGTAAACAAGCTATTCCATTAATCCTAATATAGAGAAGCATCTCCCCTTCACCGTCCTCATTTAACTTTTCCTTTACTCACTGAGTGACTAGAAATCAAAATGGCTAATCACTATAAACCCAGTAAATTCAGGTCCCTTAGCCGTTGCAACTATGGTACAAATTTCTTAAAGAAAGCATATGATGAACAGAGAAGTTACAAAATTTTTTTAGGAGTTAACTTAGAGATATGATATAAGTAAGTTAGAGATATGATATAAGAAAGTTAGAATTGTATCTAGGGTTACTGTTTTGAACTTTTTTGAGATGGCAAAATGGTTTTGATTGGATAAATCTAGTCTTAGTTTCCAAGATCTGTCTTTCTTATGTACTAGGAAAAATCTAGAGTAGAACCCCTCTCACTTTTGTTCGTCTAGGATCCATCATTTTATCTTCTTCATAATAAAAATTCCTTCAAGACCAATGTCTCCTGAATCTGTTTGAGGGTGTGCTTATGCTACTGAACTGTAAAAGGGCTTATAAATGAAATTATACGAGAAAGTGTTAAAGAATTTTTTGAAGAAATAGTCTCTCTGACTGCAAAATGATGACAGAAACTGCCTCTCAGTGGTAACAGGGAGAGAATAGGAGTAAGATCTACATAGCTATCTCCACGACTTCTTTTGCTGCTACTCTGACTCATTTACAGATGCTGGAATAGAGGAGATACAATTAACCAAGTGATATTCCTAAGATTTACAACTATGAGCACCTAAAAGAAAATATGCAGATTTTTACATACCAAGTCCAAGACTGCTCTGAATATTTCCTTTTCTCTGAGATATGGTGATCATGTAATTACTATATACACAAGTTTGGGTGTGTGAGGGCTTGCCCACCCCCACCCCCCTTTGCAAGTGCAGGGAAGCTTGTCTTCTACAAAAAACAAAAAAACTAAACAGAAACTGATGTTTGACATTTGCTGTTCTCCTGCATTTCCATACTCCATTTCAAATTTCAATGACTCACAGCTAATGAGCTTTGGAATTACAGTTGGAAACCAATAGGGATATAGGTTTAAGAATGGGTATAAATCCTATGGTCTGAAATATTATTGGTTGGGAAGTTCTCAAAGAATTAGGGGAGGGGATATGAAATAACTGCTTTGTGACAGTTTGCCATTTTCCTCCTTTCCAAGTTTTCCATAATGTCACGGAGTAGTGTGCTAAATAAGGATCTATGGACTCGGAAGCATCCACTAACTGAGCTTCTGTATAATCTGGATATCTTTCTGTCTTGAAACAGGAAATATCTTTTTAATAAAATCCCTAATGGAGGGTTCACTAATGATGCATCTACTGCAACACAAGCATATTTAAGCATAAATCTACAGTGATATCTCTCATACAAGTTCTCTACAGTCACACACACTGGTATGTTTTGGAAATGTTCTTGCAGCAGATTTAGAAATGAACTTTGAAAGGATACATTGTATGCTAATTAATTTAGTAATTTAATGGCCAGACTGACACAAATGTAAATTTCCTGCCATACTGTGTGAAGGTATGGATAATTTATAAAAAAAAATAGTGAAGTTAAGGAAATTGCGATTTTCTTACTGTGAACAGTGAGAAAGGAAACTCATATAAGGGTTAGCTGCCAGCATATCAGGATACTGGTTATTTACCACAATTGCATCTTGAAATATATTAAATATATTAAATAAATAAGACACAACAAAGTTTGTTTCAGGCTCACCATTTATAAAAACATTTTCCTTGGAAATCAGGGTCTCCTGAAAAGCCACATAAATATCCCCCACTGCAGATCATATCAGAAAAAGCAACGTAGTTCAAGGGGCGAACAAGAAGATTGTGAGGCTGTATCCTTGCGCTGCTAGTCTAGTTCTAGTGACTAATTTCCCTGAGAAATGTAGATTTTCTTCTTTGTCAAAAATCACTGGGGAGGGGATTTTCTGATACCCTCATGAACTTTCACAGATTCTTGTGAACATTTGTTTACAATGAGTTCTCTAATATATTAAACTGCATCCTGGTCAATGCTAAATGCCTTATGAAGGATTTTTGTACTTGGGGTATTTCTCTCCTCCGCCAAGCATGCATTGGCTGATCCGTAAGATGTGATATTTAAACAATTGTGCACACATCATGTCAGCCAAGACAATAAGTCTTAATTTATCTGTTTCATCACTATCTGGGAATTTCTGTACTAAATCTTGTATTTGGCCTAAAACGTAGCTTTTTTTTTTTTTTTTTTTTTTTTTTACACAAGAAACATCTTTATTAAATTATCACTTATGACATAGGCAATCATACAGTTATATGAATGAAAACAAACCATATTTGCATAATTTTAGTTAGAAACATTATATATCACTTATAATCCCAGTCACTGTCAGTCGAACATTACATTCCTTATCTGCATGTATTGTTTCTTTGTTTGTTTATTTATTTGTTTGTTTGTTTACTGACATCTGATTACCAGGAATGTCTGACTGGGTAGAAGCCCATTTTCAGCGAAGGCCCGGGGAGAAAAGCTCCAAATTATTACAAAACATTTTAAGAACAATAATTTTATAATTTTCAAAAATAAAACAAAAACATTTGCAGTTTAAATAATTATAACCAATTAGACATAATATAAAACATTGTTTAAAAATCAATACAAAGTATATGACAATCATTTATTATTTAGAGAAACTTTAGACAGTTTTGTAGAGAAATCAAAGGCAAGTTTGTCTAACATAAATATGAACTGCAATATGAAGTGAGGGAAAAACAGGCTTATAAGTCACTTAGAAAGTGAGGGAAGAGAATTAGCAGTAAGGAAGTAAGTGAAGAACAGAGAGTAAGGAATTATAATGAATGAAAACAGACATTCACATTTAGGGATATAGTTTATCCTAGATTTGAGCAAGAGCAGAGCCAGATTTTGTTAGAAAGTCTTTCAGAGTAGTTTTGAAAGATGGAAGGGAGGGTACAGACCTGAAGGATACAGGTAAGGAATTCTAAGGCTTAGCAGGCTTGTACGAGTGCAGAAAATACCCAGCAAATTTGCTAGGCTTGTAGACAGACAGGAGTTTTTGCTCACAGGATCGCAATGACCAACTGGAAACATAGTTGTGTAGAATGTTTTTTTTGTACTGGTCAGGCAAATGGATGCTAGATAATTTTATAGGTGGTAAGACATTGTGTATGTTAGTTGATGTGGCAGTTCTAACCAATTAAGGTGTTTTAGTGCTATACAATGGTGGGTTCTGAAAGGGGTATGTTCTGCAAATTAAGCAAGTTGTTACAGTATTGTTCAAGTTTTAATTTTTATGAAGTCTGGAGGTTAGTAAGGATGGGAGCATCATAAAGAAGAGTGGGGAAGAGAGAAGTAGTGGCAAGTGTAGTTATGGTTGAGTCAGTGAGAAAGTTTTTGGTTCTGTAAAGCTTCCCTAGTTTTTTATTACTTTTTCTTATACAATTTTGGATATACAGGTCAAATGTAAAATTATCATCCACTATAACATCTAATAGTTTGCTATGAGAAATGACGTCAATGGATGTATTATCAAGAGAGAGGACTTTAAATTTTGTTTTTTCATGAGAGAGAGATTTGGGAAAAAAAGTAGTAGTTTAGTCTTTTTTTGGGTTGAGCATGAGTTGTGAGTTACAAAGCCATGATTCAGTGGCTGTTAAAGGTTCCTGAGTAATTTTTTGGAGGTGCACCACGTTATCAGATGTGCAAATGAGAGTGGAATCATCTGCGCACTGTATTAGGATAGTCTATTCTGTGGAAGTATACAGGGTGTTACTAAAAATGTTAAAGAGCAGGGGACCAAGGATAGACACTTATAGTACACCGGTGGTGACTGGGAGGTAAGGAGGGAGCACAGAGTGCCATTTTAGTGGCAGATACCTACTGGACAGGTAGCTTTTGAACCACAGAAGGTTGAGCTGAGAGAGACCTAGTGAAGACATCTGAAGAAGAAGTTTGCTGTGACAAACTGTGTTGAAGGCTTTAGAGAAGTCTAGAAATAAGGAAGAGACTTGTGTGTTATCTATAGCTTTACTGACAGTATCTATACAGGTTAGAAGGGCAGTGCTATTACTATGGGAATGACGTAAGCCATGTTGTGTAGGAGATACAAGTTCTTTCTGCAGGTACATTTTTCAATTATTTTGGCAAAGGGAGATAAGATTGCTATAGGTCGAAAGTTATTAATGCCTTCTGAACTTCCTCCTTTGTGCAGTGGGATAATGTGTGACTTTTTCCAGAGAGAAGGAACATGGGATTCCTGGACTAAGCTATTTCTAAGGATTGAGAGAAGACGGGCAATGCTACTGGCTGCTATTTTTAGGTACTTGCTTAGAAGGTCATCGGCTGAAGAAGAGCACAGTTTAAGTTTAAGAGTAGTTTTATATAGGGTGTGGGCACAGGTTTGAAAGTGAATGTGGTGATATGTGGCTGTTTGGTAGGGCTGGGATTAGATGTTGAGGAATCCTTAGTTAGAGATGCTATACTATCTATAAAATAAGAATTTAACTTTATTGCAATTTCAAGTGGTGAGTAATCAGGAGAGGGGTTTGGGATGAATTTTTGGCCAGGATGTAAGATTTCTTTAATGGATGCCCAAAATGTTTTAGGGTCGTGTTTAGTACTATTCTGAAAGTTACCATAGTATATTTTTTGGTCTTTATTTATTAGCCTTTTAGTACAATTGCGAAGCATTCTGAAGTTTTCAAGATACTGTGGTGTTTTATATTTCTGACATTCCTTCCATGCTTTTTTATTCTATCCTGAATTAGTATTCTACGCTTTTTGGACAGACAAATTGCATTTTTTCATTCTCCTCCTCCTAGGAAGTACAAGGCTATTTAGGATATGTAGAAGAGTTGTACTGAATTCAATTACAGCATTGTCTAAGGGGAGAATTTTTAGGAAGTTCCAGTTAAAAGACGAACGTGTAGAAGTGAACATTTCTAGGTTAAACTTGGAAAGGTTATGTATTGTTTTATAAATATGCTGTTTAACTGGATGGGTGAGATGTCTAGTCTAGTCATATAGATTGGGAGATGATCACTGACAGAGTCTGACATTGTACCTGTAATGGAGTATTTGCTAGGGTTTGGTACTAGGATTCGGTCTAACAGAGAATTTGATGTCTATGTGTGGGGCTATTAATTAGTTGTGCGAAACAATGTAAGTTCATGTTAGATGTAGGAGAGTTAGAGTTCATGTCCAACCAACTGATATCACCTACTAATTTTTTTTCTTGTGGAAATGCTATGGATATCCAATGTAGGATATCTTCCAGTATAGCTGTATTGTTGCAAGGAAGGATATAAATGACAATAATACATATTTGTTTATTTGGAGGAAAGCAATAAGAAGCTCTGCTGAACTGAATTTTGGTGTTGGTTTGCTGTAAGGGAAAATATGGTAGGCATCGGCAAATATTAAAGCAATACCAGCAGCTTTCCTCTTTATACGGTCATTATGGATGATATTATAGTCAGAAGGTATAACTTCGGAATTGTTTATGCTGGGTTTAAGCCAAGTTTCAGTAACAGCAAGAACATCAGGTTTATGTTGGATAATCTGGGCATGAAGTTCTGCAGTTTTATTTCTTATACTTCTAACATTTATTGCAGCAAAAATTACATCAGCAGGGATGGGGATGGTCTGTTGTTGGGTTACAGAAGTGTGTGGGAGAGAATTATCTTTGGGTTCATTGTGATAGGTGGGGCCAGGATTAGGGTGTATATCTCCTCCTAGAAGGATGTTAGTATATTGTGGAATTATACATACTTTTTTGAGAGGATTCATTGCACTTAATTTTGTTTTGGTTTTAGTTGAAGTGCAATTAATCAGCCTGTATTTGGAATTAAAACGAGGGGCAATATTAAATAGGTTTGGTGCAATGTGTACAGAGTGCAAAGAGGAAGTATGGATAGCTGGAAGAGACAGAGTTGGCGAGATGTTGCTATATATTATTGAGTCATGGTAGGATGAAAGATGGCACAGTAGGAAGAGAACAACAGAAGATAAGCTGTAGAGTAGCATAATTAAGTACAGGAATCTATATTTTATAGATGTCAGGTACTGGGGAAGTAGGAAACAAGAAGTTGCAAGACACTAGGAGATTCAGTAATGGTGGATTCTGAAAGTAGGAAGAAGACAGGTAAGGAGAGAAATATATTCTATAAAAGAAGAGAAGTGTGTCATCCTGGTATCTTCTCTTGAATGTAAGGAATAGAGGGGTATTAAAGGTGAGAGTATAATAATGTAGTCAAATAAAGATACATGAGAGTTTATTTGGGAAAAGAAAAAGATAAAATGTGGAATAGATAGGCACTATTGGGAGGGTTGTGATTATAAATGGATATAGTGCAAAGCAGTATGGGAGGGAGAAAGATAGTTGGGAATCGGGCTAAAAATTAAACAGAAACAGAGAAGTAGGAAACAAGAAACAGAAGTGTATGTATAGAAGTAGTATGGTCATATTAGCCAGAATCCTTAAAAATACCACAACAGGTGGCAATACTCTTCCTAATCACCTAAACAACCAGGTTTTACAGAAACAAACAAGCCTTCCAATAACCTGAAGACTACTTACTATAATACTAAAGGACCTGCCTGTGGAGAGTACTACTGAAAAGACAAAAGTGACAAACTAGTCTTATACATTATTGACAAGAAATTAACAAAAGTCTAATATGCTTTGATAATATATCTACAGATTTATTTGACAGTTTTGCACAATTCTTACAAGTAAGATTCAACAGCAATAGACTTCCATGGAAAACTAGAACTTTTCATGAAGCAAATTCAGCAACGGACAGGGCAAGGATAATGCATAATTCTGTAGGAGAATAATAGCAAAAATATCTTCACAGCTCCTTCAAACAAATGCCAAAATGGTTATTAATCAATTTAAAAGAATTATTAAACAACTCTGCAATGAAAGAATATAAATAATATCTTTCTTCCTGAAGAATATTAATAACCCTACTGAAGTTTCATACTCAAACTTAAGATCATCTTTTCTGTTTGAACTTGAAAACAGAAACAAACAATAAATTTAAGATATGTTTCTCCACATTATTGATTCCCCCTCAATAAGAAACTCCCAAATCACAACTCTTCGGATTGTTATCTTGAGGTCAATTTTTGTTAATTTATTATCAAAATATTTTGCATCTGTTTTTATTACCTCATGCATTATCTTGCACTTTTTGTAATTTTGCTACTGATACTGATCAAAAATATTTTGTTTTCTCACGACTGTATAATTAATATATCGTATCTTTAAGCCTCTGGATCCAGTTACAGCTGGGAAGGATCCTTTGACCAAACCACTTACCCAGTCAACAAATATAAAAATAAAATAATACATGTAGGAGGCTTCAAATGTGAAATTATTTCAAAAATTTAGAGCTGTGTTACAAGCTCAGAGTGGTTCAATTCAAAAGACAAGTAAGAAGAAATGGTTGAAGAATGTATATTTACAGAGGATTACACTACAGCAGCATTGAACAAAATTTCTAAATGCTGCGAGGTCTGGGGATGATGAACCGAACAGTGGGTCAAGACATCTGGGATAATAAGGCAAAGCACGAGTCAAAAGTCCTCTTGTGACATTATTGAGAAAATCTGGTCCTTTTATAAAGTTATGACTTTCTTACACAAGTTCTTCTGCCTTTTTAATGAACAGAATGACCCCAGACATTAAACAATACTTTAAGGTATTTGTCCATGATCTTCCAGGCTATAAAGTTGGGAAATCTGAAATATGGATGGGGTAACCAAGCACTCCTTTTGAAGAAGCAGCATACTGCAAAGAGGTAATGTCAAACGTTTTGCCACTGCTACTTACATTTAAAAAGTGAACTATGGTAGTCTTGGCATGTAAGTTATCACAATGTTTACATTTCTCTTTTTTCACCTTTAGCAGCTACTATGGAATGAAACTGATTGGTGGAAATGCACACAGGAGCTACTGATTCCAAATGATTGAGAAGGCATTAGCTGCTCTTCCCAGTAAGGAACTCTAGAAGACAATATTGGAAGATCATCATCTAAGAGAGATACAAACACTACGCATTACTTGAAAGAATACTGACAGAATACTTGTAAGGATCTAACCCTTACAAGATGACACTTGAAATCCTTAAGAATAAATCTGCAAGGACTAGAGAAGGAACAGTTTGTGCTAAAAGTGCTAAATGAATGCAAATGTCAGTTGAATACATTTTTTTCAGTCTGTGCTATCTCCCTGGTAACTAAGAAGGCACATAACAAGTGATGAAAGAAGACACCTCTAGACTGTATGAAAATTAAGAGGTAAGGGCAGAGCTTATACACTTTGAAGCATCACAAGTGCCATCCAAGTGTCTATATTTTTAACAGGATTTAAGTAAACAGTATTATGTCAGTAGGTACTGTCTTAGATTGGGCTATTTAATCCAGAATTTCTGCAACTTGAGCATGTGCCTGTATCATCAGATGGCATACACAACCTGTGAAAGAAAGCTTGTAAGATGTCAGCCTCTAAAACAGCCTGTATACGAAGGATAATTCATGTAAAACTTCACTGAATAAAATTCCTGATTTTATCAGTCTACAAGTATGAATAAGCCATCAGTTTTACAATACTGGGCACACCACAGAAAGCATTTGTTTTCCACATGTGAGAGAATGAAATTTGTGTGTTAAAAGACAGTGTTTTGTTGACTTAGAAAATATTTGACTTGAAGAATTGTCCATATTGATTGCTGCTTACAAAACTTTCATTGCCATCTATCTACTGCATCACTGGTGTTATCCAAGGCAGACAGTAAATTCACAGACTGACTTACTGTCTGAATGTGTGCCAGACCTAAATGATAACCATCAACTTTAAGTCAGCATGCTTCCCCTTTTAAATAGCAGTCCACATACCTCTCAAGTCATGAAAATTGTCACCCCATACAAAATCCAAGACATCTCTGTCCAGTTTCTGATTCTATGGAAGAAAAAAAAAAAAGAATGGAAACTCTGGTTAAGTGCAGTCTAGTAGTGTCATCATAGTGATGGCTTCACGGGGAAAACAACAATGACAGAACATCCAAGGGCAGGGAAGAATAAATCCATTAATTTGTGAGGTACAATGAAATTTCCAGATGGCAACTGTATCATTAGGATTCAAGAAGATGCATACTCCACCCCAAATTCCTTAGGACAATTTTGTCAGAAATATCTGTTGGGCAAGGCACAAGAAACAAAATCCATCTCCAGTTGAACTCTATAATGAAGAGAAATTAAATGAACTTTGGTGTCAACAATAGCTCCTGGAAACCTCCTAGTTAGTTTATTACCCTAGTCACTAGAACTGACAAAAACGTAATCCCGAACACACTCTGAAAACGAATATTAACCAGAATCCCAGAAAATATCACAACAGGTAGCAATACTCCTCCTGGTCACCAAAACAATCGTTCCAGCACAAGTGCAACACAAGACAGTGATTCCTTATCATTAGAAACATTGTAACTAACACAGAATTAAATCTAGTCAAAGTAAGCTAAATTCTCATCCCCCTTCATAAAGAGGAAGAAGTCACTCTATTTTTCTCAGTAGGGAAAATCCCAGAAGTAAATAATTTAGGTTCCAATTTGAAAAAATAAATTACATTCTGAACCAAGTCAAAACCCTTCTGTAAAACTGTCTTAATTTGTAAAATTAGCAGGTGATGCCACAGATGTGTTGGGGGAATGCATCCAACCTAGCTACAGTACAAACATCATAGTATATGACAACGTGGAAATGGATACCTGCTCTACTGATTCTGGCTGCCAGCTGTGTTTACTATGGCTTTTAGAAAGTTGAGAGATTGTGGTAAAATTCCTGATGGACACCAGAGCTGCAGAAGGTTAGGAATGAAGAATAACACCAGCCGCAGGTGTCTTTTCTGTTTAGAACAGTGACAGCTCCAGAATGAGAAGTGATCTTGTCTTCCGTAACAAATAATGAAGCTTGCTCCAGCACTACTTGTTCTCTTGAAAACAGAGTGAAATGGAGAATAGGAAAACACATCAAGCCTTAAGTACTATTGTTGGTGGGTGAAAATTTAATTCAGAATATACAGAAAGGAAGGCTTTTCACAAAAAAGTGACACCTACCACTAAGAGAACTATGAAGTATCCACAACTTTTAATTTTACTATGAAACTGTCTTTGCTGCTTTTTTTCTGAATGTAAGCGTTTACATATATTTACTTTTTACCAGAAACAGAAGAAAAAACAGCAGGCGATGTCACACATGTGTTGGGGAACAGATGCAACCTGACTGCAGGGCATCCATCATAGTGTGTTTCACTCAGTCACCAGCTGCCTCACAGTGTAGAGCCTGGAGTTACTGCATCTGAACCAGATACTGCTGAAGCTCTGCTTCAAGGGCCAACTCGCAAACATTTTCACAGAGAATTTTGTCTTTGTACAATGTAAGTAAATTTAACTTGTAAGAACACTGTTGTGTATTAACTTCATCTAGTCAAATGAGTGCCTGCGTGTGCTGGAAATTAGTTTTTAACACATACACCATCTGACAGTTGTCCTTGCACACTAAGAACCACTTACTAAGTTGACTACTGCCCTTTCTCTTGACCAATAGATCATGTTAAATCATAAATGTTCCTGACAAATATTTTGCTGCATTCAGGAAATGACAGAAAACCTGTTCTACTTGGTACCTCTCTGCTAATTGCTTTGTACTGGCTATAAACTGATTACTCTCTGTCACAATTTGACTGATAGGTGGAATGGTCACTGTATTAGTATGTATTGCTAAATATTACCTCACTATTCTCTCCTCTTTCACTCAGTCACCAACTTTCTCACAGTGTAGCTGTGTGTCATATGTTAATTACTCTTTTATTTCTTCTAAGAATCTGCGGAATAATGAATAAGGTGGTTAGTTATATTTGTTTCAGTTTTATGTACGTTGAGCCTGTGCCCTTTAACAAGTGTGTAGTTTCTGGTGTTTTGATATGCATGTGTGTAGACAGGTATATATAAATATACACACACACATATGGATCTATGCTAGATTACTGCAGTTCCAAAATTCCAAAATTCATATGGTTGAGACCATATGATCGAATTTTCAGAACTTCGAACATTAAAACAACTCCCACACCCCCTGGTAATAAAATATACCAACTCTGAGATTGCACTACATTGAGGAAAAGGGTACATTTCCAGTTCCGCGCTGTACCCCGGATCTCCATTCAAAACAGTCAAAGTTTCAAAACTTCTATCATATGGTCTCAAAAATATGAATTTCAAAGTTCTGAAACTTCGATAATTTGATAGGGATCCATATATATATATATATATATATATATATATACGCACACACACACATATATATACATATATATGGATTCCCCTTCACCCCTTCACAAGCTCAAAGTTTCAAAACTTCAAACTGCAAATGGTCGAGACTATAAAAAATGAAGTTATGTACTCGCCATAATGTTCCATGTGTGTTGGCCATCTCGCCATCATTCTTCACTGGTTGGGTTCAGAACCGGTTTCAGTTCCAACTCGGCCATATACAAAACCTTGAGGTCTTCCACTAGCTCATGGCTGAAACCCCTATGCCATCATGCTCTAGTAAGACTCCTCAGATCTTGTTTGCTGATATAAAAATAGGTACCAAATAAAAAACTATAGAATACCTAATAGAGTACTGAAGAAGGTTGGAGCATATTAATTACCAATTGTAATCCCTGGGTCCTCCAGGAGCCCAAGGCTGGGGGCAGGAGGGTGGGATGTAAGAATGAAAGCGAGATGGACAACACACATGGAATGCTATGGTGAGTACATAACTTCTCTATGTAATGTTGTCCTATCTCGCCTTCATTCTTCACTGGTTGGGACAGCATCCCTACCATGTTTCTTGGGTGGCTCACGGGAGAATATTCTTTAGAACAGTGGACCCAAAGGAGGCCATGTTCCTGGAGGCCAAATCCACTTTGTAATAAGTGATAAAGGTATGCGGCACTGCCCATGTAGCTGCATCACAAATAGTGTCAATTGGAAGTCTAGCTCGAAAAGCCAAAGAAGCTGCTATGGCTCTTGTAGAATGACCTTTGACATTAAAGGCGAGATCTTTGTTGTGAGATTTGTATGTAAAAGTAATACAATCTGATAGCCATTTTGAAAATGTGACTTTAGATACGGGAACACCTTTATTAGAGTCTGAAAATGAAACAAATAATTGGTCACATTTTCTAAAGTCTTCTGTCCTATGCAAGTAGAAATGTAATTGCCTCTGCACATCTAGTTGGTGTAGCATATATTCTGCCTTGTTGCCAAAGGCTGGGAAAAAGACTGGTAGTTCTATGGACTGATTCAAATTAGACTCTGAGCACACTTTTGGTAGGAAAGATGGGTTTGTTCGAAGGGATACTCTGCCTTTGTGGAAAATCATGTATGGGGGGGCTTTATCGATAATGCATGCAGTTCTGAATCTCTTCTAGCCGAAGTGATGGCAATCAAGAAAATTGTTTTCCAAGTCAAAAACTTTAGATCACAGGATGATGCAGGTTCAAAGGGGGGAGAATCAAACATGATAAAACATAGTCATGGTGCTGGAGGAGTCTTAATGGGTGGTCTTAATAAAATAGTGCCCTTCAGAAAAGCTTTAAATAGTCTGTGAGACATCAGATTTGGGCCTGATTCACTTATATGAAAATTAGATATCTCTGCTAACTGAACTCGAACAGTGGCTGCAGCTGTGCTTTCACTGAATAGTTTTGCCAAAAATTCAAGAATGGACGCTATAGGTGCAGAAAAGGGATCAATGTGGTTATTTAATGCTCAGGAAGAAAATCTTTTCCATTTGCTCATATACAATTTTCTCGTTGAAGCCTTATGAGATGATATCAAGATCTGTTTCACAGATGAGGATAGATTAGGGAGCCTGGCTATGTTTGGAATTGGAGCAGCCAAGCTGTCAATTTGAGGGCTTGAAGAGAGGGATGGTGCATCCCCGATGCATGAGTCAGAAGCTCCGGAACTGGGTCCAGAACCCATGGCTCCTCCTGAAGATGAGGCCAAAGGAAGGGGAACCAGATTTGACAAGGCCAATATGGAGCGACAAGTATTAAGTTCCTTCACAATGAGCTTGCTTTATGAAGAACTTTGGGTATCAACAGGAAGGGAGGGAAGGCGTATAGGAGATCTGAAGGCCAAACATGTACAAGTACATCCCTTGGTAACTCCCCCAGAAGGGGGAATAGGGCAAAAAAGCTGCTGCATTTGGCATTTATGGATGAGGCAAAAAGGTCGCAGCAAGGCCTATCCCATTTGTGGAAAATCATCTCTGCTACTTTCTGTTTTAGGGACCAAACGTGAGGCATCAAAATCACTGTGCTGAGTTTGTCTGCTATCACTCTGGATTTCCCCGGGATGTGCACTGCTATCAGAAAGCGTTGGGAGGAGGTCATCCACTGCCATACTCTCAGGGTCCCTCGACATAGGAGGTAGGACCTGGTTCCTCCTTGTTTATGTACCAAACAACTGACATGTTGTCTGTCTGTATTGCAACAGTTCTCAGTGGAAGAGAGTCTTGAAATGCTTGCAACACTAAAAGCACCACTCTCATCTCTAGGACACTGATGTGCAAATGGGCCTCGTGATACTGCCAGGTGCCTTGGACTGTTCTTCCCAGATAATGCCCCCCCTCCCTATCTGAGAAGCGTCTGTGGTTACTGTGGCTAATGGATGTGGAAGAACAAAGAAAAACATCTGATGTCACTTGAGTGGAGTGAAGCCACCAGCGAGGTCTTCTTGCAAGATTCCATAACTGAAATTTGCTTGGACATGGGAAGTTATTGTAGGGACCACTGAGTGAATAGTATCCACTGTAGAATACTCATGTGCAGGCGTGCTAATGGAACTAAGTTTATTGCTGCTGCCATGGTCTCCAAGACTTTGAGTACTGTTCTTGCCTGTACTTTTGTCCTGGAAAGAAGGTTTAAGTACTGATGTCGAAGTACTTGGACTCTTTCTGGGGGAAGTTTTGCCCTTATTTGTGTTGTATTTAAATCTGGTCCTATAAAAATAGTACGCTGAGATGGCAACAAGGCAGATTTTTCATAATTCATCATATTTCCTAGATGACAACAGAGATGTAATGTGGTGTCCCTTGCTTTTTCTAGTAGATGCTTGGTGGTGGTGGTGGTTAGGAGCCAGTCGTCTCGATACGGAAACACTCAGAATCCTAGACGTCTCAAGTGAGCCGTGACTACTGCCATACACTTGGTGAACACTCTGGGGGCTGTAGTAAGACCATAGCGCAGAGCCCGAAACTGGTAGTGACTGGTTCCCAGCCGAAACCGCAGATGACTCCTGAATGGCCTGTCCATCTTTATGTGGTAGTACGCATCCTGGAGGTCTATAGAGCACATCCAATCGTCTTTTCTCAGAAAAGGGAAAACTGACTGCAGTGTTACCATCCGGAACTTTATTTTTCTTACAGATTTGTTTAATCTGCTGAGATCCAGTATAGGTCTCCAGTCCCCTGTTCTCTTTGGCAGTAAAAAGAACCTTGAGTAAGTTCCAGATCCTATTTTGTCTGCAGGGACTGTCTGGATGACTCTCTTGTCTAGCAACTTTTGAATTTCTAGAGTTGCCTGTTCCCTTTGACTGGGTGGAATGTCCAGGATGTTTTCTAAGTTTGGGATGGGAAAGGAAAGGGGTATAGATTAGCCTCTGGATATGATGCTTTGTACCCATTTGTCTTTTATTTCTAGCCAGGCTTCTGGGTACAAAGATAACTGACCCCCAACTGCCTCCACAAAGGGACATACAGGCCTCCTTTCAGGGGCTCTGAAAGGGCTTACCACAGAATGACTCCCTGTTGCCCTGATTTTGTGGACTCCCTCTGGCATGTGGATGGTATCTTCCATTACTGCTTCCCCCTCTGCCCCTGGGGGGAAGCATAACCATGTGTGTCTTGAAAATCTCTCTGGGATTTTTTGAACCACATTTTTCCTCCCTTTTTACCTTTTGGGTAAGGTCTAGAAGGTAGAGAAAAACGGACTTTTACAACAGAGAGAGTTTTTCCTTCTTGCTCATACCTGGTTAGTGTGCCCCTGACTTTTGGCCCAAACAGGAATGAGTCATTGAAGGGGGCATTAACAAAGGAAGATTTAAAGGATTCTGCAAAGCTACACAAGCGCATCTAGGAATTTCTCCTTAGGGAAATTCCTGAACCCACTGCTCTATTCACTCCATCTGCTGCATAGGAAATGAGCTTCATGGAGGAATTAACCACAAAGTTTAAGCTGGAGAGCTGACAGGAAACTTTGTCTGATACCCCTGCAGCTACTGAACCTTGGAGATTATCTCCTAGATCCTTCAGGATATCTCTTTGTAGCCTAGTAAAATGCATCAGATAATTCAGCAATCTGAGTACAAAGGTCGCTGAAGACAACGTGTGGTTTTCCATATCTGTCCATCGTTCGAGACTCCTTGTTTGACGGATGGACAGATGAGGATGTCTCAGAAAGTTCCTTTTTGGTGGCTGCCGCCACCACCACAGCATTTACTGGAACGCCCTTGGTAAGGAAATCTTTGTCAGACGGTGCAGTAATAAACTTGTTTGGCCTCCTAGGAAAAGATTCCACTGTGTCTGGAGACTACCACGTCTTTTGACTGATTCCATGAGCTCGTCGAAAGGCGGAGACACCCAAGTGGCAGAAGGGTGAGACCCAAAGGCTTTCAGGTATACAGACTCCTCCTCAGAAGGGTTGATGGACTTCCAACCACCTCTCTGCTTAAGAATTTCCAGGATGTCTGCAAAGGAGACACCCTCAGAGGGCAATCGTGAGGACCCTTCCGACTCATCAAGGTCTGTATCAGAAGTGACTGACTCCTCTGGGGAGTCTAATGCTTCCTCTTGCAAAGTCTCTTGTGAGGGACCTCTTCAGAAGAGTATTCTGGAGAGGTTTCAGAAAAGAGGGGTTCACCCAGTGGGGCATCCTGAGGCTTAGGGTCTACACATGTCTGTGGATGGTGTGGTGCTGAGACAGACACCGGTGCTTTACTGGGAAGAATGTCAGAACCCGAGAGTGGAGCTGTCTGTGGAGACAGCACTCTCATCACCTCGAAAGCCCCCCACCCCTTATCCCAGCAAACCCCCAGCTCCGAAGAACCAGACTTTATCCCCGGAACCTCACCCATGCCGAAGCCCCGAGAGGCAAGTTTGGATATGACAAGCATCCGATGTGACTCTCCTCCCCAGAACCGGTCAAAGAGTGTCGGCTCCTAGACTCCTCGAGTTCAGTTGGAACTGAAATTGTCAGAGCAGATGTCGGGCCCAAAGATCCCAGGCTAGGTCTTGGCACTGACAGTTCCATTACAATTGGTTCCAGGCATTCCGGCTCCGAGGTCCCAGGTCGTCTTGGAGGAGGAATCAATATTGAAGGGGAAGTCTTGGTCGGCTCTGAATCCCTCTGGGTTGGAGCCAAAAACAGTTGGGCCAGCACCGGTGCCCATAAAAGTCTGCATACCACCAGATCCACGTAATCATTGGAAAGACTCCTGCAGGACCGAGAGGAGGGAGCAAGAGATCTGATTGGTTGCAGTAGAGGAGACCTTAAAATAGGAGAAACTGGCTCCATAATTAAAACTCTATTGGCACCAACACAGAAGGGAGCCAATGAAGGAGATTTTCCTGGTCCAGCAGTCTTCAGATCCGGAGATGCCACTTTGCTCAATTTTTTTGCTGGCTCCGATTGCCCAGAAGAAGGAGATGATCTCTTTCCTGATTTGTCAGAATTTAAGGATGGAGACTTGGCTGATTTAGAAGTGCCCTGACCTTCCTCAAGATGAACTTCAGTAAACATTTCACTATAAGTTTGTTTTTTCTCTCAAGCAGTACTCTCGAACTGAAGGAGTGACAAATGGTGCAGGATTCTTGTAGATGCACTGCTCCAAGTCAGTATA
Source organism: Protopterus annectens (assembly GCF_019279795.1). NCBI lineage: Eukaryota > Metazoa > Chordata > Ceratodontiformes > Protopteridae > Protopterus > Protopterus annectens. The sequence continues at coordinate 1,177,527,411 of NC_056743.1, read as the reverse complement.
CACAGTGTGACCATCAGTTATAAACATCTTCTAGATACACTTTCCATGCTTCTTAAAGCCAGAAGGTTTGGTTTACTTGTGATCTTTAGACATAATCAGAATTCAGTCAACCACAACAATGACCAGAAATAACAACCAACAAACTTAACAGTATAGCTAGTCAAAAAACTACTGTTATCACTGCAACATATATATATATATATATATATATATATATATATATATATATGTGTGTGTGTGTGTGTGTGTGTGTGTGTGTGTGTATACAGTTTTTTTAAAACAGGAATAAATAACCTTAACAACTAAAGCAGAAAAAGGGGAAGGGGTGGCAGTTCTCTAACTTAAATGAAGCTGCCTAGTGATAAGGGAAAGGGAAGAAACAAAGGTAGCCCTCTAATTCAAACGGGCAATGGCAGCCCTCTAACTTAAACGAGCGGACGCTTTAAGTTAGAACAGGAAAAATATGAGACAATAATTCACTTGACAAACTCTCAAATTTGAAACAAACTTGTATATTAATAAAATATAGCAAAAGACAGCAAAAGGAAGCCATCTAAATAAAAGGGGCTTGAAAGGAGAGAATTTTAGCCAGGATAGGGAATGGAACAAAGGCTTAGCAGTGAAACAAAGACCAGAAGCAAAAAGCACAATGAACACTAACTAAATATGTAACAGAACACTAATCACTGAGTATATAAACAAGCAAAGAATACAGTAATCCTAATAATAAATAAATAAGTTTTCCCACTTAGCCAGAGCCAATATGGAAGCACCTGATCTGTTTAGCAGCAAATGAGATCTGAGGAGACTTTAGAGCACGATGGGATAGTGGTTTCAGCCACGAGCTAGTGGAAGACCTCGAGCTTTTGTATACGGCCAAGTCGGAAGAGAGATCAGTTCCAAACCCAACCAGTGAAGAATGAAGGCAAGATAGGACAACATCACATCTTAAGTTCTGAAACTTCAAACGTGTTGAATGGATATCGCTGTACAGAGCAGAATAGGAAATTTACTGTTTTCCTCACTGTAGTATGATCTTGGAGTTGGTATATTTATTTAGCAGGGGGTGAAGAGGACTTATACTCCTGCAAAAACTTAAAAAAAAAACATTTTTTACTGTTTTTATTTTTTTTTTAATTACAATTTCAAAGTTTCAAAACCTTGATCTTGTATAGTCTCGACACTTTGCAGTTCAAAGCTTTGAAACTTCAAACTTGTAAGGTAGAGCCATATATATATATATATATATATATATATATATATATATATATAATATAAAATCCTTTTTTATACACTGGTTAATCCCAGGAATGCTGAGTGATGGTTTTATATTGTTTATTGGTTTAGATAACTTGTTCTATACAGCATTGTAGATACACTGTGTTACTGTGGTTCTCTATTAGTATAACTCCTCCTAACCTACTTTCAGCTGTCATTCATAAACTTTTTTACCATCTCTCTGTTTTTATACTTTCCCCATATTCTACTGCTCTGACTCACTGTGGTCCTTCCTCCATATTATTATAAGTATTAACTTTATTAGCGCAATACAACATGACAGTTTAGCAGAGTTTTTCTCTTTTATTTCCATTCAGAGCCCGGGGTCACTTCATTTGACCCTAATATTGAGAAGCTCTGCCACAAGAGCCAACTCCCAAACATTTTCACTGAGAATTTTGTCTTTGTACAATGTAAGTAAATTTAAATTGAAGATCTTTGCTCTGCATTAACTTCTTCTACTCAAATATATGCCTGTGCTGGAAATTAGTTTTTAACATCCCTCCTCTGATAGAGTTGCCCATGCACTCTAAGGACCACTTACTAAATTGGATACTGTCCTTTCTCTTAACAAATAGATTGCAATGCATATGCCAGTTGCTTAATCTTCCTGGCGAACAGGTATGTGCATTCAGGAAATTAAAGAAAACCTTTTCTAGTTAGTACCTCTCTGCTGTTTTGTATTGGCTATAAACTGATAACTCTCTGTTATAATATGACCTGAGAGTGGAAGCCGGCTTCGCTTTGCTCCCCTACCCTAAATTCTCACCCACCCCATCTTAACCTAATAATATACTTCCTACACACACATTACACTTGTGACTCTTATTCTATAGCCCTCCCAAACAACCTTACTGCAGTCACACATACACTCCTGTTTCTTTTGACCTATTTCATTGCCAACTTCCAATTAATCTTTTAGCACCATTCCCAGCTACCTTTCTCTCTCCATACTCTTATACACTATATACTTTCATAGTTACTCCCCTCCCTAATAAATAGCACCTATCTATTCTACAGTGTATATTTTACTTTTCACAAATAAACCCTCATGTCTTAATATTTTATCTACATTCTCAAACTCTAACCTTTTAATCACACAGTCCTTACATTCTAAAGATACCAGGACAACCTAACTCTTTTTCTTCATAGAAATTATTTCTTTCCTACCTACCCTCTGCCAGTTTTCAGTCTCCACCACCACTAAATATCCTTCTACCCTGCAACTTATTTTTCCTTCTCTTTTTAAAACAAGAAACATCCTTGTTAAATTATCACTTATGACAGAGGTAATCGTATATAAATGAAAACAAACCATACTGACATAATTTTAGTTGCAAACATTATACATCACTTATAATCTGTACAGTTACCGTCAAACATTACATAGCTCAGTCAAATCCTGCCCTCTTTTTAATCTCATTCATTCTCTGCATGCATTGTTCCCACAATTCCCATTTTTATATTTAATTTGCTAATACTCTTTACTAAAGATCCCATTTTCAGTTGTTTTATCTTGCTTACTATATTCACTACTTCTAGTACAGTTGATTTAGACATTGATTTTAATTTTCTATTAATTGCTTTTTTGGCAGCCACCATAATTAGACTCACTCAGTAAGATCTTACTATCTCTAAGCAATTCTGATTCTGTATCATAGCTCAAAAATTATTTCCTTAGTTATACCAGTTTGCTCACCCAGTAATTCTGACAGAGTACTTGCCGGGAATTGTTAAAGTCTGCCCAAATCATTACACCCACAGAAAAGATGCTCTTCATTACCTCTTTCTTTCCCACCACACCTCCAACATTTGCTATCTACTTGAGGAAAACTTCTTTGGAGTCTACTTGGCATATAACCATACCTATGTAAACAATTCCAAGCAAAGATCCTAAATCTTCTAGACTTTGTTGCATATTTGGGAGACAAACATGTATCCCACCCCGCAGTTGTTTCTTTGAGAATGGCTATCTAATCACTGTTTCCAATCCTTTCTAACCGCCTCTGATTCTTATAGTTATCATGCAATACTTTATATATGCTCCACTAATTATTTATTTTTTTAACAGCAGCTTCTGTTCTAGATTCTACTAAAAACTCTACCAGTTCTGGTCTTTCATTTAGGATCCCCCCTATTTCTTTCTCTTTGCCTATACTCTGATATCAATCCTTGACTGGGAAGGCAATCTCTTGATAGAGAAGGGCTACAATCCAAATAACTTCTTGGCCTCTTCCCATTCTATTACCTTTCCCTCTCTATGTATTTGCACCTAATACTGTGGTTCTTTTGCCAGTTTTCTCCAATAGATTCCAGCCTCCTCGTCTATTGTCTGTATCGATAACTGCAGTCATCCCTAAAGGCAGAATCTCCTTTTTTCATTCCTGTGTTGGCTTAGTTCTTAGAATACTTTCTGCTACTTTAAGAATATAAAATTCTGCAGTTATTTTGTCCTTCTGCATCCAAAATCCCAGTCTTACCTTGTTTCTTCAGCTTGCCCGTTTCATCATCATCCCCTTCCACTTTGAATTATAGGTTTCTCCTTGTGCAATGTATAGGGGCCTTAACAGTGTAGCTCTGAAATACTCCTTCAAATTGGGTAATCCCAAACCACCTTGTTCTATCTGAAGTATTAGCTTATCCTAATTAACTCCTGCTGTCTTCCCCGCCCAGATAAAATTCTCAGCTCTTTATTAATTGCTATCCACAACTTCTCCTCAAGTTGATGAAAATATGCCTGACCTGTGTATAACACTAAAGAGCTAAAACATTTTAACTGTTTGTATGTAACTATTCATATCCATAAAACAGAGCTTCCAATTTCTCAGTTTTTGTATTATCTTTTGTTTGGTCTCTTCCCACATATCCTTAGCTGCCCCATCAGAATCCTTTTAATCCATACTCCTAAGTTCTTCATTTTATCATGTTCCCATAAATATGGATAATGCTGAACCAATTTGTGTGTGGTACATAATTTATCGTTATTGCCTTAGTTTTAACCTCATTAATTCTGTATTCCGAAAACAGTTGAAACTGTCTCAAAAATGTTCCACAATAATGAAATGTCCTTTTCTGGTTTTATCGGGTAGAATATATCATCTGTAAATACAGCTAGCTTTTTCTTCTTGACTACCATACAAATTATAGCCTTGAATTTCTGAGTCCCTTATTTTCTTTGCTGATGGTTCTAAATATAATGCAAATAATAAAGGGGAAAGAGGACACACCTGCCTGGTTCCTCTGCTCAAACAGAAATCATCAAAAAGAACCCACCTACTTGAAATTTTCTCTCTGATTCCTCATACATCTTCCTAATCAACCTTACAATTTTATCAGGGAATGCAAATGCTTCCACTGCCCTGCTCATAAACTCTCATCTGAGTTTATCAAATGCTTTCTCTACATCAAGACCCACCAACAACAGTGATATTTTCTTATATTCTGCTTCCCTCTGGATCATCATTGTTCTGTTAATGCTGTCAAATGTTTGTCTCCCTTCCACAAAGCCACACTGATCCATATCTATCAATGCTGGCATCACCTTTGCCATTCTTTCGCCATTATAGACATAAACACTTTATAATCATGGTACGTGTTTGAAATGGGCCTGTATGTAGTTGGATCTGATGGGTCTTTATCCTCTGTAGGTATTACAACCACCACCACTTTTTTCCAGGTTGTTGGTGTTTCTCCTCCTCTTAAAATACTGCTATGCAAACCTTCCAGATCTTTAACAATTTTTCCCCTCCTAGTATCCAAACATCCAGAGGAATACCATCTATTCCTGAGACCTTTCATGTGGACTGTTTATACATGACCATTTTTACCTCATCTCCTCCTATCCTTACTGTTCGTATTTGAGCCTCATCTACCTCTAACCTTGGCATATTTAATTCTTCCATAAACATTTCCATTTGTACCTTTTCTTGATTTCCATATTTCTCTGCTTTATACAGACTTTAATAAAATTTCCAAACTATGTTTAGTACCTTTAAAGGATCTCTTATGTTCCTCATTGCAGGCTCTCTAAGCTTGGCAACAACCCTTTCTACTTTCTGTTCCCTGTGTCGTCGTACTAAAAGTTTTTGTGCTCTGGATTATTATCAAAAAACAGCTGCTTAACAGCAATCTTTATAAACTCATGCATATTACTGAGGTAACCCCTTTTCTGTTTATAGCATTCTGCAATTGTGCCTTTCATTGTTCTGTGAGATTCCCCTTATTTCACAATAGTTTAACCTTTGTCAATCCCTGTAAATAATTCTTTTTACTTCTTAACCATATCTCTCTTTAAATTCCACTTAAATTTTATCCCACTCCCTAGCTCTATTTTCAGAAGAAATTTCTATTTTCTCTAATAACTCCCAAATAATTTCCACTAAGCATTCCTTAAATTCCTCTATTTTCAGCAGATAGGTGGGAAAGTGCCAGTGTCTCATTTTTATTTTGTAACCTTGCACTTTTATTTTAGTTATGCGCAGTGGTGCAGCGGTAGCATTGTCGCCTCACAGCAAGAGGTTCTCCCGTTCGATTCTCGGCTGCAGCGCCTTCTATGTGGAGTCTGCATGTCCTCCCCACGATCGAGTAGCGTTCGAAAGACATGCGTGAATGGGTGTGCCTTCATTGAAGGTTGGGCGTTAAGCTGGCACCATAAAAATCTACTGCCAATTATTAGCGGACCGGAGTTCTGCTGTGGCAACCCCTAACCGGGAAAAGCCGAAAGAAAAACAACATTGGTGCGTGATCTGAAATATTTATTCAATGCCTATCAAAACTTTCAATTAAAGCAGCACATGTTCCTGTGAAATATAAGCTCTGTCTACCCTAGCCCAGTTTTTGTATCTTGGGAAATAATAAGTAAATTCACTCCAAACTCCTACTACTGAATCCACAACTTACATGGCAAATATTTTCAGAAATTTCTTAATCTACCCTCCTTTGTTAAATTCTCCCTTCTTCACTGTTCCAAATCAAATTCCAGTCCCCACCTATAAATAATATTCCCATCTGAAAGTTGATTATTTCTCCCCAAATTTTAAGCTCCATTACAACAGTTTTAGGTGGAATATAAATACATGCCAGTGTAATCCTCCTCCCTTGCTAGTAGCCCCTTAGCACTACAGATCTACCATTATTATATTTTTTATCCTCTTGTATCACTATTGGAGTTCCTCTTGCAATTAATATAAGTACTCCTCTTTTCTTTTGTCTCAAGTATTCGGCTGAATAATCGTCCTTAAAACCTTTCTTTATCAAACTCACATGCTAATTCTTTCCAAAGGTGTCTCCTGTAGCATAACTATTTGCACTCTATGTTTTTTAATAGTTCACTACTCTTTCCTTTTTGTATATATCTGTGAGGCCATTTACATTTAAAGATAATATAGAAAACGTCATTATGTTAAAAATGTATTGTTCTCACCTTTTTGTGTAATAGCTTTTTTGTTAAGTGTCTAGCTTCAGCTTTTGTATTATATGCATACGCTAATGTTTGACAAGTTATTTTTTATACAGTTGTTTCTTGTCCTATCTATTTGAGCCTATGTCACATCTTACAAAACTTTGTTTTATCGAAAGCCCTCAAAAAAAAACATACCCCAATACACCCCTAAAATCTACTAACTTAATACTAGCACACAAAACTATATACATCTTAAAATAGTGAAGCTTTACCCTCCTAATAGGAACAACTGTCCCAGATTGACAGCTACACTTACAGACTTGGACTAACATAAAAGGAAGGTCATCCATGCTAAGATGCATGGTACAGCCTATGCATCTACTAACTGCTGTCTGTTTTTGTCTTCTCTATTACTCTCCCAGATTGGGAAATACTTGAATGCTTTCAGAAAGCATTACCTCCTAGACATTTAAAGAAAGAGGTATTCTGTTTTTATTGCTCTCTATCAAACTGTCTCCATGGAGATATGAAAACCAGATATAGTGTCACTTATAGAAACACTCACTTATTTGCTAGAGGAAAATGTTTTATTATATTCAATATTATTTTTTTACTTACTTGCTTTCTCTTAAAACTTATTAGATCAAGCCAAGGGCCTTAATCCAGTCATTCCCATAGCCAAGGGTGAGATAAAGCACATAATTTTTTCTTGAATCATGCTCTTTTGACCAGACTTTTCTTCTTTATTTACATTGCAGTGCCTACATTTCTTAAAACTGAGCATGAAGAAAGAGGGAAAAAAACAGGTACATCTGTTTACTTTAGTATCCCCATTACACTCAAAAATAACTGAGAAAGCTTTACTTTATAGCATTCAGATCATATCATGTATTATAAAAATACTACTGTTAATAAAATTGTGTTTTACTTGCAGTTAACCTTTTCCTTCCTCTTTCCCTCTCCTAAATATTCTTCCAAACACTAATGGCATGAGGTAGGGCATATACTTTGGAGCCCCCTACAAGTTTAACAAAGTGAAAAAAGTCCAACATTTCCATATTATCTTATTTTGTCATGTTTCACAAATATAATTAATGGTTTGTAATCCCATATTTGTCAATTTCTGAGTTGCTGTTTTTATTCATGTTTATCTCCAGCTCCCAAACCCAACTCCCAGTTCTTCTAGTCAACTCCTGTGCTTTTTTTCTTTCTCTCAAGCATTTATCATTGAAATAATGGAATAGGTTTCACTAGCAAAGTCTTTCTGTGGTCTTTATTACCAGAAGAACAAGAGGCAGAATCTCCTTCTGTATCATAGGTCACTTTATCGGACAAATGTTTGCATTTCCTCTTTAGCATGGTCTGCATTAAAAAATGTTTTCTTTCTTTCTTGATCCCTACTTTCCCACTACCTGCCAACTATAACATATAGAACCCTTTACTTAATCATGCTACTACTCACCTTATCCTCTACTCTTCAACTGGGCCATCTTTCATCCTACCGTGACACTATAATAGCTCTCAACATATTTCCATCTCTGTCCCAACCACCTAATCATACTTCTTCCCTACACTCTCCACATATCACACCAAACCTATTTAATGATGCCCCTCACCTTTACTCCAAATACAGGTTTATTAACTGCATTTCAAATCAAACCAAAACAAAATTAGGTGGAAAAATACTCTCCAAAAAACAAGTATTAAGAATTCCCTACTATACTAAAATCCTTCCAGAAGGAGACATTCACCTAACTCTGGCCCCACCTATCACAATGAACATCAAGACAATTTTTTTCCACAAACTACTCCAACCCTACAATGTTTAACCCCAAATCTAACTTTTGCTGCCATAAATTTTAGAAGTATAAGAAATAAAAATTGCTGAACTACATACCTGGATTATCAAACAAAAGTCTGATATTCTCCCTGCAACTGAAACTTGGCTTAAACCCAGCATAACAATCTAAAGTTACACTTTCTAGCTGTAATATCATCTGTAATAACAGTACAAAAAGGAAAGGTGGTGGCATTGCTTTAATATTTCCCAACAATTACCACATTTCCCTTAAAAAAACAACACAAAACCAAAATTTATTTCAGTAAAACTTTTTATAGCTTTCCAAAATAAAATAAATATAAACAAATGGGAGCGCTACAGAATCCTGAAAGCCCAAAATCCTGAAAACACAAAGGATACCAACACTTAACTCTATTCCAGCACAAGTACATGCAAAAACAAATAAAATACAAATCATATTACTCTTCTCCAAGTTGCTACTTAAATATATCAACTCCAAGATTGCACTTAGTGTACTGAAGTGCAATCTCGGAGTTGTTATATTTAAGCAGCAGGGGATCTGGGGAAAAAGACTGAAAGTTGTATAGTCTGATTAATATATAACCTTTGGTAGGAAGGAAGGATTGGTTTGCAGTGAAACCCTATCCTTATGAAAGATTAGATGGGGAGATTTGCAGGATAAGGCTTGTATTTCAGAAATCCTTCTAGCAGAGGTAATAGCTATCAAGAATAACGTTTTTGGCATAAACCTTCAAGTCACAACTTGCAGAAGGTTTGAAGGGAGACTATATAAGATACTGAAGTACCAGATTCAAATACAAAGGTGCAGATGGTTCTTTATATGAAGGTCTGAGCATTAAGGTTCCTTTTAAAAAGGATTTGCAAAGTTTATGGGACATAAGGGATGAACCATTTAAACCAATATGAAAGTTCGAGATTGCAGCAAGATGCACTCGAATAGTAAAGGCAGATGCTCCTTACTTCAAAGAGTATTTAAGTTAAGAATTCCAGAACTTTATCAATAGGCACAGAATATGGGGTCAAGATTAGAGTCAGATGACGATTTAGTAAACTTTAGCCACTTGTTAAGGTACAACTTTCTTGTTGAAGGTTTGTGGTAGGCTAGAATGATGCGTTTAACCAGGGAAGTGAGAGAAGAATGCCTGGCGATCATGGGAATTGGAGAAGCCACACAGTGAGCTTGAGATGCTGAAGATTTGGATGAACCAGACCCTCAAGTCTGGAGCTGGGTCCAGTATCCAAGGTTTCCAAAGTAGATGAGGTCAAAGGAAAGGAAACCAGACCTACTGAGGCCAGAATGGGGCAATGAGAATTATTCTGTTATTCGACTTATTAGCCTTCTTTAGAACCTGGGATACAAGAGGAATTGGGGTAAAGGCATACAATAGACTGGGGGGCCAGTCATGAAGCAGAGCATCTTTTAGTGACTCCCCCAGAGGGGGGATTAGGGCAAAGTAACTGTTGCACCTATTGTTCAGGGGGGAAGCAAAGAGATCACAGCAAGGTTGGCCCTAATGGTGGAAAAGCTTGTCTGCCACCAGTGGGTTGAGAGGGCCACTAATGAGGTTTTAAGATGGTCCTGCTTAATTTCTCCACAATCACGATGAACTCCCTGGAATGAGCATTGCTATTAGAAAGCTGCTGGAAGAAATTGCCCACTGCCATACTCTGAGAGCTTCTCAACAAAGAGAGTAAGACCTGGTTCCCCCCTTGCTTGCTGATGCAGCAGACTACAGACATATTGTCTATTTGTACAATTGTTCCCAAGGGAAGAGTTGCTGAAATGCCAGCAATGCTAAGAGCACCGCCCTCATCTCTAGAACACTGATATGCAGACTGGCCTCCAGTTGGGACCATGTGTCTTGGACTGTCTTTCCAGAAATGTCCTCCAGCTCATCTGGGATGTGTCCGTGATGATTGTGTCCTTGGGTTGATGGAGAACAAATGAATGGAGTGAAGCCACCAAATTAGATCTTCCTTGCAATGGTTGGTGATCATGATCAAATAAGACATTGGTTGATTTGGTAAGGACCATTGAGATGCCAGGAGCCATTAAAAAATATGCATGTGATATTTCACTCAGGGAACTGCAGTGATAGAGACTGCCATTGACCCTAGAGCTTGTAGGAGGAGTCTTGCTGGTACCTTCTTGTTGTGAATGATCTGGCTTACTTGTGATCTTATCCTTTGAAGTCTTTCTATGGGAAGAGATGCAATGGCTGTGACGGTCGTTGAGCATCGCTCCAATGAATTCCAACTGTTGAAATCGTTCTAAATGGGATTTTTCATAGTTTACAGTGATACCTAAATTGGAGCAAAGGAGAAAGAGCATAGTATGAGTAGACGCCTTTTGGGGGTGGTAAGGAGAACATCATCTATATATGGAAACACCTGAAATCCTAGCAGCCTAAGATGAGCTGCTAGACAAAACCACAAAAAGCAGAAAAAAAAAAAAAACAGCCACAGATAAAATAAACCGTTTAATAATACACTCAATACACTCTGGTACCTCGGCTCAAAAGGCCTCCAAACGAGTACACATTCATTAAAACAAACCAATTAAATACACACATCAATAAAACATTCAACATTCCAATAAAACAATAAATCACTCAATAACAAATTTCCAGTCACATTACTTATTTAACCCTTTGGGATCCAAAGTGTTATATTTCAAAATATAAATACTTTCTTTATATAACAATGTATGTTTAAGATTAGTCTTTTCGCCTGTTTGTAAAGTAACCTGTACCAAAATACTATCCCTTAACAATGAAGCATCCCTTGCATGAAACTTCTTAACCAGTGTGCTTTCCAGAAGCATATTTTTGATGTCCCTAATGTTCCTGAAATCTAATCATAAACGCTCACTTGCTTTCACCAATATAGAACAGTTTACAGGACAATTGTAAACATAAATTATTCCCTCAGTGTTGCAATCAAATTTATGCATAGATTTAAATTTTACATCATTAATTTTTGAAAAATGATTAACCACAAGATGACAGAACATTTACCACATTTATAGGTTCCAACACTAACCTTCCTACAATTATCTATACTAGGTGTAGGCAAAATAAAAATTTTAGGAGATGTACCCAACTCTAATTTTACTATATATTTAGTTATATTTTGCTTAAAAATAAGTTTTTTTTTTACTTTTAATGGAGAGATTTATCATCAGAAACAAGGAACAGCAATGGGGGTGTCTTTTGCCCCCATGTAAGCTAATATAGTTATGGCAAAGTTTGAGTTAGAATATTTATATAGACATACTTTTTTTTTTTAGTAAATATGTAGAGAAATATTTTGGTTTCATTGATGATTTAATTTTTTGTGTATCGGAGGTTTAAATGTAGTAGGTCAGTTTGTAGAGGACTTACAAAAAAGAAGTTATGTACTCACCATAACATTCCATGTGTGTTGTTGAAATCGCTTTCATTCTTTCACTGGTTGGGTTTGGAGCAGATCCTCGGTTCTGACTTGGCTGTGTACAAAAGTTTGCGGTCTTCCACTGGCTCATGGCTGTATCCCTATCCCATCATGCCCTAGTAGAGTTCCTCAGATCTTAGTTGCTGATAATAGTTTCCAAATGGACTATTTGACACTTTCTATATACAATGAAGATGGTCAGAGAACATTATCTGCCAAATGTGACCACTCGGTCCTCCAGAAGCCAAAAGGTTGGGGAAAGAAGGGTGGGATTAAGAATGAAGGTGAGATGAACAGCACACATGGAATGTTATGGTGAGTACATGACTTCTTTATGTGATGTTGTCCTATCTCGCCTTCATTCTTTCACTGGTTGTGACAGCATCCCTAGCACCATATTTCTTGGGCAGCTCACAGGAGAATATTCTTCAGAATAGTGGACTCAAAAAAGGCGCTGTTCCTGGAGGCCAAATCTATTTCGTAATGAGTGATAAAGGTATGAGGTCTTCCCATGTTGTATCAGTTGGTAGTCTAGTGCGAAAGGCAGAAGAAGCTGCTATGGCTCTCGTGGAATGACTTGTGACTCTGTCTGGAAGATCTCTGTTGTTAGACTTGTATGCAAAGCTAATACCATCTGACAGCCATTTTGAAAGTGTAGCTTTAGATACAGGAGCACCTCACCTTTTTTAGCTTCTGAAAATGAAACAAATAATTGGTCAGATTTTCTTAAGTCCTTTGTCCTATGTAAGAAGAAACATAGTTGTCTATGTACATCCAGTTGGTGTGCATATATTCTGCTTTGCTGCCATAGTTGAGGGGAAAACAGTGGTAGATCTATGGACTGATTTAAATTAGACTGAGCATACTTTTAGTAGGAAGGATGGGTTTGTTCGAAGGGACACTCTGTCTTTGTGGAAAAGCATGTAGGGGGGCTTTACTGATAAGGCCTGCAGCTCTGAAACTCTTCTAGCAGAAGTGATGGCAATCAAAATAATAGTTTTTCGTGTCAAGAACTTTAGCTCACAAGATGATGCAAGTTCAAATGGGGGAAGAATCAAACAGGACAAAACAAAGTTTAGGTCCCATGGTGGTAGAGGGGTCTTAATGGTGGTTTTAATACAACAGTGCCTCTCAGGAAGGCTTTGCATAGTCTGTGAGACATCAGATTTGGGGCTAAATCAGTTATATGAAAGTTGGATATTGCTGCTAACTGGACTCGAATGGTAGTTGCAGCTGTGCCTTCATTAAAAATCTTTGTTAGAAATTCAAGAATGGAACGTAATGCCCAGGAAAACAATCTTTTCCATTTGCTCATGTATAGTTTTCTTGTTGAGGCCTTATGAGACAAGATCAAGATATGTTTAACAGAAGGAGAAAGGTCAGGGAGCCTGGCTATACTTGGTGTCGGAGTAGCCAAGCTGTCAATTTAAGGGTTTGAAGATAGTGGTGGAGCATTCCTGAAGTATGAGTCAGAAGGTCTGGAACTGTGTCCAGAACCCACGGCTCCTCCTGGAGATGAGGACAAAGGAAGAGGGACCAAATTTAAAGAGGCCAGTATGGGGCAACGAGAATCAGATTGCTTCCCAATGAGCTGGCTTTCTGAAGAGCTTTGGGTATCAAAGGGAAGGCATAACGGAGACCCAAGGGCCAATCATGTACAAGTGCATCCCTTGATGACTCCCCCAGAGGGGGGATTAGGGCAAAATAGCTGCTGCATTTGGCATTCATAGATGTGGCAAAAAGGTTGCACCAAGGCTGGCTCCATTTGCAGAAAATCATCTCCGCTACTTCATGTTTTAGGGACCACACATGAGGCATCAGAATTACTCTGATGAGTTTGTCTGATATCACGTTGGATTTCTCCTGGATGTGCGCTGCTATAAGAAAGCATTGGGAGGTTGCCCACTGCCATACTCTCAGGACCTCTCAACAAAGGGGGTGGGACCTGGTTCCTTCTTGTTTATGTACCAAACGACACATCTGCCTGTATTGCACTCGTTCCCAGCAGGAGAGAGTCCTGAAGTGCTTGCAGTGCCAAAAGCACTGCTCTCATCTCTAGGACATTGATATGCAAATGGACCTAGTGATCTTGCTATGTGCCTTGGACTGTTCTTCCCAGATAATGCCACCCCACCCTGTCTGGGAGGTGTCTGTGGTTACTGTGGCTAAAGCCTGTGGAAGGACAAAGGGTAGACCTGACGTCACGTCAGTGGAGTGAAGCCACCAGTGAAGGTTTTTGCAGGACTCTGTTATAAGAATTTGGTGAGACATGGGTAGTTCCTGCAATGACCACTGAGTGAACAGTAGCCAATGCAGGATTCTCATGTGCATGCGTGCTAGTGGAACTAAATTTATCACTGCTGCCATGGTTCCCAAGACTTGCAGAACTGTTTTTATCTGGACTCTTGTCTTGGAGAGAAGATTCAAAGCTTGCTGTCTCAGAACTAAAATTCTTTCTGGAAGAAGTTTCACCATCATGTTTGTCGTGTCTAGATCTGCCCCTATAAAAAAAATATGTTGAGATGGCAACAAGACAGATTTTTTCATAATTTATCATGATTTCTAGGTGAGAGCAGAGACGTAATGTGGTGTCTCTTGCTTTTAGTAGTAAATGCTTGGTGGTGGAGGTTAGGAGCCAGTCTAGATACGGAAACAATCGGAATCCTAGATGTCTCAAGTCAGCCGTGACCACTGTCATACACTTGGTGAACACTCTGGGGGCTGTAGTGAGACCAAAGGGCAGGGCTCAAAACTGATAGTGAGTGGCTCCCAGCTGAAAGCACAGTTAACTCCTGGATGGCCTGCCCATTTTTATGTGGTAATACACATCCTGGAGGTCTATACAGCACATCCAACTGTCTTTTCCCAAAAAAGGAAATATTGATTGCAGTGTTACCATCCAGAACTTTGTTTTTCTTACTGATCTGTTTAATTTGCTGAGATCCAGTATGGGTATCCAGTCCCCGGTTTTCTTCAGAACTAAAAAAACCTTGAGCAAGTTCCGGATCATATTTGGTCTGCAGGGAATGTTTGGATGACTCTTTTGTCTAGCAACTTTTGAATTTCTACAGTTGCCTATTCTCTTTGACTGGGTGGAACGTCTGGGATGTTCTTTATGTTCATGATGCTTTGTACCCACTTATCTTTTGTTATTTCTAGCCAGGCTTCTGGGTACAAAGATAAGTGACCCCCAACTGCCTCCAGAGATGGACAGAAGGGCCTCCTTTCAGGAGCGCTGAAAGGACCTACCTTGGAATGAATCTCAGTTGTCCTGATTCTGCGGACCCCCTCTGCCATGTGGATGGCGTCTCCCATTACTGCTTCCCCCTCTGGCCCTGGGAGAAAAGTCACCATGTGCATCCTAAAAAGCTCTCTGGGATTTTTGGAACCACATCTTTCCTCCCTTTTGACCTTTTGGGTAAGGTTTAGAAGGTAGTGAAAAACAGACTTCTACAGCAGAGAGAATTTTTCCTTCTTGCTCACACATGGTGAGTGTGTCCTTAACTTTTGGTCCGAAGAGTGAAAACCATCGAAGGGGGCATTAACAAAGGTAGACTTAAAAGGCTCTGCAAAATCACACAAGCACATCCAGGCACATCTCCTTAGGGAAATTCCTGAACCCGCTGCTCTGCTTGCTCCATCTGCTGTGTAAGAAATAAGCCTCATGGAGGAGTTAACCACAGAGTTTAAGGTGGACAGCTGGGAGGAAACCTTGTCTGAAACCCTCTCAGCTACTGAAAACCTTGTAGAGTATCTCCTAGCTCTTTCAGGAGATCTTTCTGCAATCTCATAAAATGAGTTAGATAGTTCAGCAATCTGAATGCAAATAAAGCTGAAGAGAACATGCGCGCCCATATCTGTCCAACATACGAGACTCCTTGTTCGGTGGATTGACAGACAAGGATGTCTCTGATAGTTCCTTTTTGGTGGCTGCCACAACCACCATTGCATCTACTAGGACACCTTTAATAAGAAGCTCCTTGTCTGAAGGGACTGAAATAAACTTATTCGGCCCCCGATGAACAGTTTCCACTGAGTCTGGAGACTCCCATGCCTTTCGACTAACTACATTCGGGAGTTCATCAAAGGGCGGAGACACCCAAGAGGTGAAGGGCGAGACCCAAAAGCCTCTGGTATACAGACTCCTCCTCAGAAGGGTTAATGGACTTCCAGTCACCTCTCTGTTTTAGGATCTCTAGGATGTCTGTGAAGGAGACATCCTCAGAAGGTGACCGTCGTGTGGACCCTTCCGATTCATCAAGGTCCGTATCTGAAGTGATGGACTCCTCTGTGGAGTCTAAATGCTTCCGCTTGCATAATCTCCTTCGAGGAACCTTTTTGGAAGGGTATTCTGGAGAGGTTTTGGAAGAGAGGGCTTCACCCTATAGGGCACCCTGAGGCTTTGGGTCTCCAAGTCTGTGTGGACATGCTGGTACGGAGACAGTCACTGGTGATTTTGGGGGAAGAATCCCTGTATCTGTGTCAGAGATGACAGCACTCTCCTCATCACCTCGAAGGACCCCCTGCCCCTGATCCAAGGAAGCTCCCGACCCCGAAGAACCAGAAGGCATTCCTGGATCCAAGGAGGGTGGCTCCGAGGCCGATGTAGGAGCTGAGCTCACCTGTGCCGAAGCCCCAAGAGGCAAGCTCAGATCAGACAACTGTCTGACCCAACTTTCCTCCCCAAACCCAACTGGACAGCATTGGCTCCCAGACCCCTTGAGTTCAGATGGAACCGAGGAAGTTGGAGCAATAGTCGGGCCCAAAGATCCTGGTGTAGGTCTTGGGTCTGACGGTTCCACTATAACCAGTTCCAGGTACTCCAGCTCTATAGACTTGGCCAGAGCCAAAATGGAGAACACCTGATCTAGTTAACGGCAAATGAGATCTGGGGAACTCTACTAGTGCATGATGGGCTAGGGATAAAGCCACGAGCCAGTGGAAGACCTTGCGCTTTAGTACATGGTCAAGTCGAAACCGAGGATCAGTTCCAAACCCAACCAGTGAAAGAATGAAGGTGAGATGATAGGGGAACTTCACATTAATAGGTTTCAGGTATACTTTGAGGGACAAGTAGGAGTAGAAGTTAATTTGTTAGACATAGTTTTGACAGGTTTGGTTAGTAGTAAAACAAGCATGACTTCTATTTATAGGAAATCGATTGGAAGTAACATATTTTTACATGGTACTAGTTGTCATCCTGGTCATTTGATTAAGGCATTACCTTAGGGAGAGTTTCTCAGACTCAGCAGGTTGTGTAGTCAAAATGAAAACGTTTTATGTGAAGTGAATGAAACTTATAATACATTTATTAGGAGAGGTTATAAGCAGAAAGAATCTGAGGTTGCTTTGCAAAGATTTATTTTTGAAAGACAACAAAAAAATAAATTTGGACAGAATAGTATAAATAAGGTTGTCAAAAATAACTTTGGTCCTAAAAATGATGGAATTATTTCAGTGTACTCTAATGATAAAAATAGATGTAAGGATGATAGCAAGGAGGCAATGAGAAATATTTATTTTTTTACTAAATATAACATATCGAGTCCACAGATTTTAGAAATGTTGAGGTATTACTGGTCTACATTGCTTTCAGATAGGTAATTGTGTAATAAGATTAATACAGTTCCTTATGTTTCTTATAAAAATGGTAGAAGTACAGCTACATTTTGTAGTACATAATAAATTTATTTTACATACACCTAGTATAAATACTTATAGGAAGATATGTGTTGGTATCTATAAATGTGGCAAATGTTCTTTGTCATCTTGTGGTTAATCATTTTTCAAAAATTAATAATGTAAATTTTAAACCTGTGCATAAATTTGATCATAACACTGAGGGAATAATTTATGTTTTACAATGCCCCTGTAAACTGTTCTATATTGGTGAAAGCCAGTGAGCCTATAGCATTAGATTTCAGGAACATATTAGAGACACAAAAAATATGCGTCTGGAAAGCACACTGGCAGTACATTTTAAGAATTTCCATGCAAGTGATGCTTCATTGTTAAGGGGTAGTACTTTGGAACAGGTTACTTTACAAACGGGGAAAAGACTAATCTTAAACATAAATTGTTACAAAAAGAAACTATTTATATTTTGAAATATAACACTTTGTATCCCAAAGGGTTAAATAGGGATTGTGTGATTAGAAATATGTTATTGACTGATTCGCTGTTTTATTGGAATGTTGATTGTTTTTTTGATATGTGTATTTAATTGGTTTGTTTTAATGAATGTGTACTCCTTTGAAGGCTTTTGAACCGAGATGCCAGAGTGTATTGAGCATGTTATTAAATAATTTATTTTATCTGTGGCTGTTTTTTTTTTTTAGATGAGCTGCTACCACTGCCATGCATTTGGTGAACACCCTGGGGGCTGTGGTGAGACCAAAGGGCAGTGCCCTTACCTGATAGTGACTGGCTCTCAGCCAGAACTGTAGAAATCTTCTGGACTGCCTGCCCATCTTTATATGGTAATATGCATCCTGAAGATCTATTGAGCACATCTTGAACGGAAGTATAGGCTGAACCATGACCATCTGAAATTTGGTTTGTTGAACTGATTTGTTCAGCAGACTGAGATCCAAGATTGGTATTCAGTCCCCTGTCGTCTTTGGCACTAAAAAGAATCCCAAGTAAATTCTGGATCCTATCTAGTCTGGGGGGACTGCTTGGATGACTTTTGTTGAGCAGTTTTTGAATTTCTGTGACTGCTGCATCCTTGTGACTGGGTGGAACGTCAGGGATCCTGACCAATTTCTTTGGTTGTTCTGAAAAAGGGATTCTGCATCCTCTGGTTGTTATAATTCTCTGCACCCAAATGTCCACTGGTATCCTTACCCAGGCCGATTGATGCAGGGATAATCATCCCCCCCGACTGTCTCCACAGGAAGACAATCGGGAACTCCTTTCAGGAACGCTGATAGGAGTTCCTAGGGAAAGAGTCCCTGGAACCCTGATTCTGCGGGCCACCTCTGCCCCTTACGTGGTGTCTTCCCATTGTTACTTTCCCCTCTGCCCTGGGGAAAGTCACTGCCACGCGAGTCTTAGAAAAGCCCTTGGGATTTCTTGAACCATAGCCTCCCACTCCTCTGGTTACTGGAAGAAGGCCACTGAGGAGTGGACAAGTGTATGCCCATGGCAGAAAGAGTCTTTCCATCTTTCTCACATCTGGCTAGAGTCTCTAACTTTCAGACCAAACAGGGATGTTCCATCAAATGGGATGTTGACAAAAGAAGATTTAAATGGCTCCGCGAAATCACATAAGTGCATCCAGGCATGTCTCCTGATGGCTACACTTGAACCCACTGCTCTTGTTGTCCCTTTGGTAGTATGTGCAATTAGCCTCATGGACGAGTTGGAAATAGATTCTAGGGTGGCAAGCTAAGTAGCCACTTTGTCTCAAACTCCTTCAGCTACTGCCCTGGCAGAGTATTTGATAGCTCTTTAATTATATCTCTTTGAAGTCTTGTAAAATGTGCCATGTAATGCAAGGACCTGACAGAGAAGGTCAATGATGCATAAACATGCTTCCTAAATCTATCCATTGTCCTAGATTCTTTATTAGGAGGATGGATAATAGGACTTTCATTGGCACATTCCTTCTTGGTGGCTACTGCTAACACCATGGCATCTACAGGAATTCCCTTGGTCCAGTGTTGGTGATATTGAGGGGCTGAAAGGATATGGTCTGGCCTCTTACTAATTGGTTTGATAGCATCAGGTAACTTCCAGGCCTGCTGAGCTATCAACTTAATGAGATTGTCAGTGGGTGGAAAAATACAAGAGGTAGAGGGGTGGGCACAAAAAGAATCCACGTATACCGATTCCTCTGAGGAAGGCTGGAGGGAAGTAAGACCACCCTTCTGCTTTGGGATCTCTAGGATGTCCCTGAAGGAAACAACTTCAGGGGGTAAATTAGGGGAACCTTCCCCTTCATCAAAATCAGTATCTTCTGTGAAGAACTCTTCAGGGGAGTCCCAAGTGCTTCCTTTTACACTTCCTCTTCGAAGGCACCTCTTCGGTGGGGTGTTCCGGAGAGGTATCCAAAGAGGAAATAATCTCTGTGTCTTGATCCTGAATCTTTTATACCCTCTGACCAAGGAAGAGACTGGGGGAAACTCCGGTCAAGTGGAAGGGCAAAATGTTTGGTCCAACAAGGATGGCATGGACTGATTGCCCACAATGGGCTAGGACCTTTCCATGGCCTGGAAGGCAAGTCCCCCCACAGAGGGATGGGAGCCTGGAACTGAAACAGATTCCTTCGGAACTGTGGTCCCACTTCGCACTAAGGAGGCTGCCGCCAAAGCCAGAGTCCAGCTTGCATGTGCCAAAGCACCAAGGGGCATGAATGGCTCTGCAGAAACTGGAGTCGAACCCTGCCACCAGGAACCGGCAACAAAGTTCCAACCCCGGGAGGTCTCCAGATCCGACAAACCCAAAGAACTCAGGGTAGTTACCGGTGCTGGAGAAGGAGCTCTGCCCAGCACCAAAATAGTCAAAGCCGGGAAGGTCAGTACCAGGGGCTCTGGAGCTTCAGCTGGAGTCGAAGGAGGAATAAAAGCTGGAGGGGAAGCAGGCAAGGTTCCAGAGCCAATATTGCTAGTAACCATAGAAGGAGGTAATCCCCTCACCACAAGGAGTTGATCCACCAATCTCATAACAGATTTTGTTGGACTCTTGCTGAATCAGATGGACAAAACTGAAGGAAATCTGGACGGACATTTCTCCACAAAAGAACTAGGATGACGATCCAAAAAGGGGTCCACTGAAGTTGAGCATCTGGTGTGTGGTAGTTCCTTGAAGGAAAACTCCTTTGGTTCTGGTGGTTTTGTCGACATTGAAGTGGAAGAGTCTAAAACTGAACTCTGCGCTAATGTAGTCAGTGCAGAAACCAGCACCTATGGCACTGAATTTGAGACACTTGACCCACTGGTTCAAAGGAAACTCTAGGAACCATGGGAACATTTGCTATTTTAACAGGTGGTTCCGAAGAGTGTTGGAAATGACTGGCTTTTCTTAGGTTTGTCCAACTTGTTTGAAGATGATGAGGAGGAAGGTGAATGGACATAACTTTTGGAACCAGATAAGGCCTCGTCAAAGTCTGATTTAACCAGTCCCTTAAGGATAAGTTTAGTTTTACGATCAACTGGAGTCCTATGGCTAAAATTGTCTCAAATGGCACAGTCTTCCTGTAGAAGTACCACCCCCAAGCAGTAAACACAAAGAGCGTTTCCGTCGGAGTTAGGAAGTTTCTATCACACTTTTGGCATCTTTTGAAGCCAGAAATCCCTTTAACTGGTTTGTCTGTCATGTCACACACACAAACACAAGGCTGAAAGAACCACAGAAAGTTTTTTTTTTTTCTTTTTCGAACTAAACTAAGGACAAGAAATTGTATCAATGATGGTACTTAAGAAATACCAGAAAGGTAAAGGAAATAGCACCAATGATGGTACATTAATCAAAAACTGCCAAAATGGTAAAATAAGGAGAAAGGTCACATGTACACTGGAAAAACTATATAATAGAGTTTAGGAGGAGCGGGTAGTCAAATAAAGGAAAGGTAAATATAGAGTTAAGAAGAAAGGCATGAGAACCTTAGTTTTAATGTAATTAGCTGTCGCTCAAGAGCTCACAGGAAAGAACACTTCTGGCACTATGAAGCGGCAAAAGTGATCTGAGGTAATCTTGCAAGGAACATTATAGGTAGAGCTTAGCTCGAGAGTTTTTAGAAGGCGCAAGCTGGAATAACGGCCGAATCAGTTTGGAACTGAACCCACAGTCAAGGATTAATTGAAGATTGACATCAGATCTTTTGTATCTAATGTAGTCTCTTCCATCTGTCCTCAACATATGGGACAGAGTCCTCCAGCTATCACACACCTTGGGGAATCTCAATGAAGTATATTCCAGAGGATAGGTGAACCAAAGGATGCTATAGACCTAGACTGCAAGTCCAGTTTGTATTGAGATACGAAGGTATGGACATTAGATCAAGTAGCTACTGCACAAATGCCATCAATTGGTACTTTTGACAAAAAGGTAGATGAAGTAATGAGTGATCTATTAGAATGAGCTTTACAATTCCTAGAAGAGATAGTCCCTATTCCTTGTATACATAAGAAATGCACTTAGATAGCCATCATGAAACAGCTACTTTTAAGACTCCTTACCCAATGTAGCAGGAAAGGAAGATACAAATAATTGGTCAGTCATTCTAATATTCTGAGTACAGTGCAAATAAAATCTGAATTGTCGATACACATTCATGAGATGCAACATATAGTCTCTCTCATTAGAAAAACAGGGAAAGAAAACAGAAGGAGTTGGTTCAGCAAGAATTATCAGACTACCTTGGGAAGAAAGAAAGGAAGGACTGGTCCTCATTGATATCATGCCCTTGTGGAAATTAAAATATGGGAATGCGTAAAACTAAGAGCATAAAGTTCCAAAGTAACTGCCACTAGAAACATTTTCCAACAAAGATACTTCAGTTTGACTGTGGTTGGAGGTTCAAACAAAGATCTCGTCAAAACTTGAACAGTAATGTCCCATGGCTGGATAGGATCCCGGAGGGGAGGCTGAAGGAGGATAGCACCCCTTACGAAGGCCTTAGACATCTTCAATGAAGCAATTGGTGTTTGATCTTCGCCTATGTAAGACACTGAATGGCCATCAATTGAACTTGAATTGTAGAATAGCTAGCTCCATCATGAAAAAAGCCAGCCAGGAAACCCAAGAAAGCAGGGGGAGCTGAAAAGGGAAATAAAATTGGGCGGGATGCTCAAATAGAAAATCTCTCCCACTTACTCTTGTATACTTTTTTGGTAGGTCTCTGAGAAGGTCAAAATACATATAACCTGTGATGAAGGCCTATATTGTCTAAACAACATAAGAACTGGAGAAACCATGTGGTTAACTTGAAGGCTTCCATGTCCAAGTGAGGTGTTCCTGATGGGTGAAGGAGCCAGGTCCAACACCCAAGAAGGGCAGATCAGAGAAGAAGAAAGAAAGGGAAATCACACCTGTCAAGGCCAACAGGGGGCAAGGAGGATCAGTGTCACCTCTCTCCACATTGCTTTCTGCAGAAACTTAGTATGACAAGAGTGAGACGATAAGCAAAAAGGAGCCCTGGGGCTCCTTTGGGAGATCAGAGCAAAGTAAAGTACAGTTGTGTACACCTACCATAAATGTAGATGTTCGAGTGTCCTCACTGTTGCAGTCATAACTGTAGGGTGCTCCTGCCGGCAGGCAGCCCGAGGTCGGCCAGAATCCCAAAGTCTGGGTCCGGCGTCGGCTGTATAAGCTAGTATCCTGACGTCAGTACGCCTTGGTACATAGCCCTCAGCCGACGCCATCTTCTCCAGCCTTTCTTGCCCTAGATGTCAGAAGTCCCCAACAAATCAAAAATGAATCCAACAAGGAAACACAAATACACCACAAATATGAGAGAAAGAGGGATAGGAGGGAGGAAACCCGACTGCAACAGTGAAGACACTCGAACATCTACATTTATGGTAGGTGTACACAACTGTACTATGTTCTTCGTGTTTCACTGTTGCAGTCATAACTGTAGGGTGGAATCCCAAAGCAGTGTAGAGGGGAGGAGGCTTTAGATAGAAGAAGGGGAGGCAAGAATACCCTGCAAGACAGCAGAGGCAAAGCCTGCCCTAGACTTAGAAAACAAGGGAGATTGTAGTGCTTGGAAAAAGTATGCACAGAACTCCAAGTGGCAGCTTCCAAGATATCCTTGGTAGGGACTCCTCTGAGGAAAGCTGTAGAAGTAGCAGCTGCTCTAGTAGAATGACTTCTAATGGTCCCTGGAAACTGTTTCCCATGATGAGTGTAACAAAATCTGATTCCATAAGCAATCCATTTGGAAATAGTTTGTTTAGAAATAGGTTTTCCAAGAGAACTGGAGGCAAAGGAAACAAACAATTGGTTAGACTTTCTGAAATCTTTAGTCTTGTCCAAGTAAAATCGTAACTGTCTGTGCACATCTAATGAATGCAAAATCCTTTCCCCTTTATTTTGAGGATTTGGAAAGAAAGTAGGAAGGTGAATTGTCTGATTCAAAGCCACTTTCGAAATCACCTTAGGCATGAAAGTAGGATTGGTCCTCAAGGATACTCTGTCCTGATGGAAAATAAGATATGGTTCCACAGCCATGAGAGCTTGCAACTCTGAGACCCTTCTGGCAGAGGTCAAAGCTAACAAAAGAACAGTCTTCCAGGATAGAAACTTAATATCTGAAGATGCAGCAGGCTCAAAAGGAGGCAAAGTAAGTTTTTCTAAAACATAATTAAGATCCCAGGCAGGGACAGGAGGGGTCCTTGGAGGCCGCAAATTTTTAGCCCCTCTCAAGAACTGTTTCACCAAAGGATGTGAAAAACAGGAGGATCAGAACTGAAATGCGCAGAGATAGCAGAAGCATGAATCTTAATGGAAGAAAAGGAAAGTCCTTTAGATAAAAGTTCCGAAAGGTAAAGCAAAATAGAGGAGAGATCAGGAACCTGAGGATCAGAGCCTCGGTCCTGCATCCAAATAGAAAACCTCTTCCATTTAGAGGCATAGGATTTCCTAGTGCTAGGCCGTCTAGCTTCCAAAAGAACATCCAAGACTTGTTTGGGAAGACTAGAGGAAATCAAATCCCTTTGAAGAGCCAAGCTGCCAAGCAAAGGGTCTTGAGATTGGAATGTAGTAACTGACCCTGATGCTGGGACAGAAGCGAAGGGTTCAGTGGAAGAATCCAAGGAGGCCCCGAGAACAGGAGCTTTAAGGTTGGATACCAAAACTGTCGAGGCCAATTTGGAGCAATCAAGATGAGGAACTTGGGCTTGTCCTGCTTTATCTTCAGTAGTACCCGAGGCAGTAGAGGAAGAGGAGGGAAGGCATATGCTGAAAGGCTTCTCCAGCTGAAGGACAGGGCATCCACTCTCCATGCTGTTTTGTGGAAGGACCTGGTGCAAAAGCGAGGCAGCTGATGATTGAGATGGGATGCAAACAGATCTATCTGGGGACATCCCCAAACTGCAGTAATCCTGTTGAACAAGTTGGTGTCTAGCATCCATTCGTGAGGATCTGAAATGTTTCTGCTCAGGCTGTCTGCTAAGAGATACTGTTTCCCTGGAATGAATTGAGCCTGGAGATGCAGATTCAAATTTAGAGCTGTGTCCCATAAACCCATAGCTAGTCTGCAAAGGGGGTAAGAATGAGAACCCCCCTGCTTGATGATGTACCACATGACCGTGGTGTTGTCTGTGCGAATTAGCAGAGGCCCTGGTTGTAAAATTTTTTGAAGGCTAAAAGGGCATTTTGAACTGCCAACATTTCCTTCAGATTGATGTGCCAGTGAAGATGGTCCTTTGTCCAGGTTCCCTGCTGGCAATTGTCTAGAAAGTGTGCTCCCCAAGCATAATCCGAGGCGTCCGTGGTTAGGATTTGAGTAGGTTGAGGGAGACGAAAAGGTTTTCCTTCGTTTAAAGTGCATGCCCTGGACCACCAGAGGAACTCCTTCTGGAGGCAGGGGATCAGAGGAATCAGAATATCCAGATCGTGGTAATGCTGTGACCATACACTTTTCAGATACCATTGAAGCTTTCTCATGTGAAGCCCTGCGTTTGGAATCAACAGAATGCAGGAAGCCATGTAGCCCAGAGCCTGCAGGAATTTCCTTGCAGTGAGCTGAGATAGAGTTGCCAAGGTGTTGAAAGTAGAAGCCAGCTGAGTTTGTTTTTCTGGAGTGAGGTAGGCCCTTTGTAAGGTTGTATTTAAGAGGGCTCTCAAGAATACCATTTGTTGAGAAGGGATCAAGTGTGACTTTTTTATGTTCACTGAGAATCCCAGTAGTAGGAGAAGATGTTGAACAAAGTCCAGATGTTGAAGCAGAAGATCTTTGCTGTCTGCCTGAATAAGGCAGTCGTCCAAATAGGGGTAAATCTGGATCCCCTGAAGTCTGCAGTAAGCCACTACTGGTGCCAGGCACTTGGTGAAGACTCTGGGCGCAGTAGATAAACCAAAGGGCAGAACAGAGAATTGAAAGTGCCTCGAACCTGCCTTGAACCTGAGGAATTTCCTGCGTTCTTGTCTGATAGGGATATGCAAATAGGCTTCCTTTAAGTCCAATGTCACCATCCAGGCGTCCTGAGAGAGCATTGGAATTAGCTGTTGCAGAGTAAGCATCTTGAACTTTGGAATTTCCAAAAAGGTGTTTAACACAGAAAGGTCCAGAATAGGTCTCCATGAGTTTTGTTTTCTGGGAACCAGAAACAGCCTTGAATAAAACCCTTTTCCCATCTCCGACAGTGGAACAGGCTCTATGGCTCTCATGGCCAGAAGAGCATCCACTTGAGTTAAGGCCTCTGACCATTGAAGTTTTGGCAGATCTGGCCAACCGTGAGTCCTTGGCAAAGTGTGAAAGTGGAACTTGTAACCTTTTAAAATCACGTCCAATACCCATCTGTCCTGGGTAATATGAGTCCAATTTCTGTAAAAAAGAGACAGTTTTCCTCCGAGAGGGGCATCCAGGTAAAGGGGTCCTGAAGCCCAACCGAGAGAGTCATTGAGTTTGTTTTCTTTGAGATTGGGATCTGTCTTCTCCCCTTCTAGGTGAAGAAGCAGTCCATTGTCTAGATCTGTAAGAGGTCTGGCCTTGACCACGACCTCTGAGCGTCTATATCTTCCCCTTTGAGGCCTGTCAGACGTGGGAAAGGACCAATTTTTAGAGGGCCAATTCCTGGAAAATCTAGGAGGCTGAACTTGCAAGAAATCTTTTACAGTCTGCATGGACTTTGCCTTTTCTTCCATCGTTTTAATAACTTCCTCAGCCTTAGAACCAAAAAGAACATCTTGTTGAACAGGGGCATCTAATAACTTAGCCTTAACCTGTTCAGGTAAACTTTGTTCACGAAGCCAGGCATGTCTCCTAATCACAGTACCAGAGGCAGCAGCCCTGCAGGAAGCATCCAAAGCATCAAAACCACAATGTAAGCTATGCTTGTTAACCTGTTCAGTAGCATGCAAAACATCCTGAAGTTCCTTATCCTCTGCACAAGCAGGAAGGGAAGCAAGCTTTTGCTTTAAAACAGACAAAAGAAATTGCTGATATTTAAACATATGAAACTGGCAATTTAAAGCCCTTACAGACAGGGTAGCAGAAGTATATACCTTTTTTCCCCACCTGTCTAAAGCACAAGAATCCTTCTCAGAGGGAATAGGATTTTTAGAAGTAGCAACCTTAGCAGCCTTAGAGCCCTGAGAAATAGTTTCAGGATCTGCAGAAGGGTTTTTAAATAAAAATAAATGAGAGTCAGGAACCCTATAAAATCTATCAGGCTTAGAAGGAGCAGGAGGCATGGAATCAGGATTCAAATTAGCCTCAGAAAAAGCATCATCTACAATGTCCAAGACAGGAGGGATAGCTAAAGGCCTATGCTGAGGAAGAAGAAGAAATTCTCTAAGCCTCTTTTTGGAAGCAGAATATTCCTGTCCTTCCCAATGAAAATGTTCCCTCATCTCATGCAAGGTATACCCAAAAGAAAAATCCTCAGGCGGAGAGGCCGAGGGCAAAGAATCCTCAGCATCCGAATCCTCATAAGGGGGAAAGGAATAGTCCTGATCAGAGGAAGAAACAGAAGATACAGAAGCCTGGTCAGAGGAATCCAGAGTAACATCCTGTCGAGGCCTTTTCTCAGGAGGGGGGTGAGAACCCCTAATCATTGTAAGCAAATCTTCAGCCATCCTCAATAATTGTTTTTGTGTCTTGGGAGTGGATTCAGAAGCAGCTTGAGCTGGAACTTTAGACTTAGTAGGAGTCTTTGTCTTTGCCTTTGAAATAGTGATGTGAGTAGGCCTGAAAACCCCCTCAGAAGCCGGTACCTGCACAGCGGTTCCGGACCCATCTGAAGGAGCGACGTCCGAAGGTCCTGCAGCAGTTAAAATAGTGGGCCTTGATGGCTCCCCATGGGAGTCCGTATCGGCCATCGGTTCAGAAGTGGCGGACGACAGGGGCTGCAAAAGCGCCTCACTGACGACAGCCAACCGGACGCTGGCTCCAGCTGCAACGAGTCCTGTTTGGACCTCGGAGGCCTGTCTTTGTCTTTGCGCTTCTTTTGAACTCCAGTAGTGTCCGACGACATTCTATAATTGAAGCGTCTGCCAAAATAATTTAAAGCCCAATCGTACCTGCGCTTGATAGTACGAGAGTTGAACCTGGCACAGAACCGACAACAAGAAACGCCGTGGTCAGGGCCTAAGCAAGGTAGACAGTAAGAGTGGAAATCTTTATGAGGTATTTGTTTCCCACACGCTATACAATTATTAACTTTTTCTGACATCGGAGGAACAAGAAAAAGATTCCCCAACGGGGTACTTAGCTTTGAGAAGAGAAGTAACAACTTCGGACCGACAACAACCAAATACGCTGTTCGAAAATCGCCAACCAACGTTTTGCGAGCTGCTTTCCACCGCACGGCAAGAAAGACTGGAGAAGATGGCGACGGCTGAGGGCTATGTACCAAGGCGTACTGACGTCAGGATACTAGCTTATACAGCCGACGCCGGACCCAGACTTTGGGATTCCGGCCGACCTCGGGCTGCCTGCCGGCAGGAGCACCCTACAGTTATGACTGCAACAGTGAAACACGAAGAACATCTGCTTGATTTGGTGTTGGAGGAGGGGTAAATAGATCCCAGCAAGATCAGTCCCAGTGGCTGAAAATCTCTTCTGCCACTGGAGTTGAGTGACCACTCATGAGATAGAAGAATAGATATACTTAACTTGTTTGCTAATACATTGGACTTCCTTGGGATGTGCATGACTATCAGAAAGAGGTGAGAAGATACAGTCCACTGCCAAACCCTAGTGGCCTCTCGACACATTAGTTAGGAACATCTCTCTCCTTGTTTGTTGATGTACCAAACAACCAAAATATTGTCTGTTTGGATAGCAATCACACCCCTGGGGAAGGAATCCTGAAAGACCTTTAATGTTAGGATGATTGCCATCATCTCCAGGAAGTCAATGTGAAGACTGGCTTCTGTGGGAGATTAGGTGCCCTTAACCATTTTACTCAAAAAATGCTCGCCCACCCCAGATGGGAAGTTCCCATTGTCACTGTGGCCTGGGGGAAGAGAGAACAAAAGGATGACCCTGAAAAACTATTGGAGAGTTCAGCCACCACTGAATATGCTTTCTGAAAATCTGGGTGGGGGACACGTGAAAGTTCATTGGTTGATATTTCATCGTCCACTGGACTGTAAGAGTCCATTATAACACACACATGTAAAATGTGTCTAGAGGGACTAAAGTGATGGAGGCTGCCATCAAGCCTAGAATGAGCAAAATGCACCTTGCTGGAGGGCCTTGATGGCAGAGTACTGTCAGCAGGTGATGTTGAAGGGAGTAAATCCTCAATTCTAGTAATCTGGCTATCTGCAGCTTGGTATCTAGATGGGCTCTGATGAACTCTATTGTTTAGACTGCTTGAAGTTTTGACTTTGTGAGGCTGACAGCTATCCCCAACTGGGAACAAAGGTGGAGCAAGAAATTCCTGGCGTGAGTGGTTATGAGACAGTTGTCCTGATAAGGGAACACATGGAATCCCTGCAGTCTTAGATGAGCTGCAACCACTGACTTGCATTTGGTGAACACTAGGAGGGTTGTGGTGAGACCAAAGGGCAGGGCTCTGAACTGGAAGTGACTGGCTCAACTGAAAGTGGAGAAACCTGCTGGAGTCTCTGACCATTTTTACATGACAATACGCATCCTGGGGACCTACCATGCACATCCAATCATCCTTCTCAATAACTGTAGAAATGAATTGGGCCAATCCAGAATTATGTCTGTTTTATATAACGATTCAGGGGACTGAGATACAGAATGGGCTTGATGTCCTAGTTTTTCTTTGGCACCAAAAAGAACCTTGAGTAGACTCTGGACTCCTGCTGGTCTAGTGGGACCTCCTAGATGAGTCATTTGTCTAGCAGCTTTTTCATTTCCTCTGCTGCTACCTTCCATTGTGTAGATGGGACATTGGGAAGTTTTCTTGAATAAGGGGATGATGAAGAAAAGGAATTTATAGTTTCTAGTTACGATTCTCTGAACCTACACAACATTGGTGATGGTTGCTCAGGCCACAGGATGCAAATACAAGCATCCCTGACTACCTCCAGAGTGCAGCAGTCAGGCAATTGTAAAGCAATGGTGAAAAGGCCTGTTGAAGAATTGGCCATAAAAGACTTGATTTTGTAGTCCATCTGTGCCAAGGGGTGTCATCCATTATGATTACTTCCCTCCTCTGCCTCTGGAAGGTCTATTGCTAGAAGCTTCCAGGGTGAAGTCTTGAGACTTGCCGAACAATTTCTTACCTCCTTTCTGGTTTCTAGAGAAAGCCTGTTGTGAGGTATTCCAATAGCTGACAAGGTCTTGCCATCCTGCTCGCTTCCTTACAGTGTCTCTAACATTAGGCCCAAAAAATGTAGCTCTGCCATACAGGGCATTAATGACAGATGTCTTGAAATTATCAAAAAGTTGCAGAAATACATCCAGGCATGCTGAAGAGCAGCTGTTTTGCTGCCTGTTGCTTTCAGTAAGTCATCGGCCATGTTAGAAATAAGATACATTGGAAACATATGACAGGTACTCGAGGGCTGCCAACTGTGTTATGCATTCAAACCAGGTAATCCTAAACCACCTTGTTCTATGGGGTAGATCAACTTATCCCACTTAACAGGTGTCGTCCTCTCTTCCAAAATAAATTCCTTCAATTCTACTACTGTCCACAAGTTCTCTATTGGTTGATGAAAATATGCGTGATCTGTATATAAACCTAAAAGAACTAAAAACATTTTCACTACTTGTATCTTACTATCTATATCTATAATCAAGCGCTTCCAGCTTTTCAGTTTTTTTATCTTTCATTTAGTCTTTTTTTACATATCCATAGCTGCCATAACAAAATCCTTTTATTTTCAATCTATCCTTTTTGATCAGGTTAGTCCCATTAAACTAGTGGCCTCTCTTCAGGGGAGACCTGAGCTGGTATTTCTACTACAAACAGTTGGGTTAGCAACTCAAGCAGATATTCCTCAGTTAAAAGTATCATATACCTAAATACATCATCTTACAATAGCCCCATAAATATTTTATAGGTTCATATGTACTAGGATAGTTGCCGTTGTGAGCTATTTTATGTCTAGCAAATTTCCTTTTTGTGTTCAAATTAACCTATCCCATTTGGCTAGAGACTGTTCTTACTCATCCCATTTTCGATAATTATACATTACCCCTAATAAGAAAAACTGGGATCATACCACAAATAATTTCAGAGGACCCATGCATGAGATAAAGCATTTAGGAGCTGCAGCTGTCCATTAGTATTACAGGTGACAGTTCTTTGGAAAATGTTCTATTTCCCATTCATAGATCCAAGTTGCTCTCGGATATAAACAAGGAGAAACTTTGCTTAATGTTGATGGGCAATCTGTTCCAGAGCAGCAGCATTCTTTACGAGATACACCTGTCCCTCCAAACCATTTTATTGATGTTGCATCAAAGGTTTAGATCCCTAGACTGATTACTTCTGATGCGACTGGACTTGATGATGTGCAGTAAAACCATCTGTACTGGGTCAGACAATGCCTTGCACGCCAGACACAGGTCACCTCTAGCAGTATATAGGATAATGAGTAAAGTGACACGGTTTTGAGTCTGTCCATGTAGGACATGATGTTTAGGCCTTGTATCATTTTAGTAAGGTATCTCTGTGGGCATTCCAGCTGTTGCATGTGTCTGGACAGATACCTGCCAAAGGTGGCATTATACTGAATGGTTGGCTAGACACAATCCCTTTGTTTATAAGCTGTGTAACACAGGACTGTATTTCAACAATGGACATGTTATTCAAAAGATAGATCATCATCCGCATAAATTTCCAAATCCCAAACCACTGGCCCAGCTCATGGAGGAGGTATTGTCAATGTGGTAGTTCCCTGGGGTAGATGACTTTATAAAGGATAAAATAACACATTTTTTGGTATTTAGTTTCAATCCATGAATTTGCCAGTTCCTTATTTGGGCCAAACCTTCCTGCAGGATGGCTAAGTCACTGGGGGATTCAATGACTGCTCCTAGCTTTCAGTCATCTCCAAACGTAGTCAGCCAGAGCCTTTTGGATTTAACTTTTACTTCAGAAAAGTAGATGCCAAGCAAGAGGGGTCCCAGCATAGGACCCTGGGGGACCTCCAGTTGGTGACTACTCTCTTTGTAGAGGTAACTTCCCATATTTTGATTTCCAGCATCTTATGTGTGTGCCAGTTGGCAATCCAGCTCCAGACATAGGAGTTTTTCCCAAGTTTATTCAGCTTTTCTACTACGCCAGAGTGGAGAACTCTCTCAAATGCTTTGGCCAAGTTGAGGTATGTAGTTTGTACCATTCTGCCTTCATCTATTGGTTGGAGGCATGTCCTGAGGAATCTAAACTGAGACAGGTCCAGTTTTTGGAGGTTCCTTATGTCCTGATTGACTAGCTCCATGACTTTCTTTCTATGGCTTTGCATATGAAGTTGGTCAGAATTAGCAGTCTGCAATTGCCTGGCTCTGCAGAAGGTCCGTCCTTATGCAGAGGTATGACTGCAGCTGTTCTTTCACTTGGTACAAAACCTGTATGGAGGCTGAGATTAAACTGTGTTAGCAGTGAGGCTAAATCATGGTTCATGCTATTTAACATGCATCCAGGGATATTGTCAGGAATCATTGATGTAGAATCTTTAACTTTTGAGACTACTTTTGGGACTTGGTCTTGTGTGATAGCTGCAGGTGAGCCAATTTCAGGTATATCTGAAGGGACATATGGAGGGGAATTTTTTATCCCAAAAAGACCTGAAATGTCTTAAAAATGTTCAACAACACTGAAATGCTATTTTATGGAATTATCAAGTACAAAATGATATCATCAAATTAATCAAACTTTTCTTGATTAACATACCAGTTACATCCCTGAACCTGGGAGTCCTATATTTTCTTTGCCAATGGCACTAAATAAATATAAATACAAATAAAAAAATATATATATATGTGTGTGTGTTTTCTCCCTCCCTCCCTGCTTCACACTTTTACAGTCTTCTACCCCAATGCTCCCATCCATCGCAAGATCTACTAGCCCCTCCTTTCTTCCACAGGACTAACACCAATTATTTAATTCTTTGGCTTGCATAGAAATTTATGAACATCCTGGAGAGGTCGTATTGGCAACTGCTTCCACAACAGGGAGGGAATTTTTACGTTATGACCTACCTCTTCATGTACCATGCCTCCCCTCAGTGAGTGCCGAGATGAATGCCCCCCACAAGGGATGGACACACCCATCTCTCTCTGCCAGAGAGTCAAATTCCTGAGCTGCTAATCAAACCTGGGTCACTTGGGCCAAGGTTAGGGCTTTATCCCTCTATGCCATGACCCTGGCAGTGGCACTAAATATAAAGCAAATAAAGAAGAAAGAGGATGCCCCTACCTGGTTGCTCTATTCAAACACAACCTGTTGGAGAGCAACACTCTCCTCTTAATTTTTGCCTCCAACCCTTCAGATGTCCTCTTAATTAACTTTATTATTCTGTCAGGATATGCAAATGCTTCCATTTCCTACTCAAATCCCAGCTAACTCCATCTAATGCTCCCTCTGCATCATGGCACACACCACCAAAGAAGTGTTATTTTCTTATATTCTGCTTCTCCCTGGATCATCATTGTTCGGTTAATGTTGTCCCCTCCACAAAACCACAGTAATTCGCAACTATCAACTCTGGCAACACCTTAGCCATTCTCTTAGCTAGTATAGACATAACTTTTAGTTATGTACTTACCATAACTTCGGATGTATGGGATCCATCTCGCCTACATTCATACGACCCACCCTCCTTCCCCCTTCCATTCAGATTTAGAGGAAATGTAGGTCCATTTGGAGATCTTCTCTTGAAGAACTTTAGTTGGTTGGAGTAACTGCTATTTTTTCTGTGTTTGCATGTAAGTATGAAAGCGAACAAACAAGATCTGGGAAAGCAGGTGTGGTGCATCCTGGGATAGAGGGTAGCCCAGCCAATAAGAGACTTCATTCTAGTATACTAGTTGGCCGAGTCAGAGCCGATGGATCGGCTCCGAACCCATCAGTCATGAATGTGCATAACTAAAAGATGTAATGGGATCCTATCTCGCCTACATTCATGACTGATGGGACAGCGTCCCTAGCACCTAAATCCCGGGTGGCTCATTGGAAAACACTCCTGAGAACTGTGGAACCAAAGGAAGCCCTGCCTCGAGAAACCACATCTAGTTTGTAATGAGAAATGAAAGTGTGCGGAGAAGTCCAGGTAGCCGCAGCACAAATATCATCTATTGATAATTTGGAGTGAAATGCTACAGAAGTAGCCATTGCCCTGGTAGAATGAGCCCTGACTGGAAAGGGAAGCTCTTTGTCAGCCTGCGAATAAATGAAACAGATGCAATCTTTAATCCATTTGGCTATGGAGGTTTTAGCCACTGGTTGACCCAACCTGTTTATTGCAAAGGACACAAACAGTTGATTTGATTTCCGCGTCTAAGTAGTCCTGTCCAAATAAAAACGCAGTTGTCTATGGACATCCAACTGATGAAGGATATATTCTGCGTTATTGGAGAATTTGGGAAAAAATACAGGGAGCTCTAGGGACTGTTGAATGCAGAAAGAAGCTACCTTCGGTAAAAAAGAGGGATTTAATTTGAGGGACACACTAACTTTGTGAAAAATCAAATAAGGAGGATTAGAACAAAGAGCCTGAAGCTCTGAAACCCGCTTGGCCGAAGTTATGGCCACTAAAAAAGCGGTTTTCCAAGACAGGAATTTCATATCACAGGTAGCTGCCGGTTCAAAGGGGCGGGCAGTTAAGGCAGCCAGGACCAAATTTAGGTCCCAAGGGGGGAAAGGATGAGATATTGGGGGCCTAAGGAGCCACGCTCCTTTAAGGAAAGACTTGCAAAGCTTGTTTGCCATTAATGAAAGTTCAAAAGAAACATGAAAATTAGAGATGGCCGCTAGCTGAACCTTAATCGTGGAAACTGAGGAGCCCAACTGAAAAAGACAGGCTAGGAAATTCAAGACCTCCGGTACTGGGGCGGTAAGAGGGTCTATACCTGGTCGCTGTGCCAAAAGGGCAAACCTTTTCCATTTGCTGGAATACAGTTTGATAGTGGAAGGTTTGTGAGAAGAAGACAAAATGTGGATAACCTCCGGAGAGAGGGAACTGTCCCTGACTAAGGATGGAAGTGGAGTAACCACGCAGCCAACCTCAAGGACCTGAGAGATGGGTGAGACTGTCCTGACTGATGAGTCAACAGGTCTGGCACCGGGTCCAGAAACCATGGACCTTCCACCGCATATCTCCGAAGGAAGGGGAACCAAACCTGACGAGTTCAGTGCGGGGCAATCAAAATCATGTCGCTCTCCAGGTAAATTGCCTTCTGTATCACCCACAGCAGAAGGGGAACCGGAGGGAAGGCATAAAGGAGACCGGGGGGCCAAATGTGGGTTAGAGCGTCCCTGAGAATCTGTCCCTGAGAGGGGGTCAGAGTGAAGAACTCTCTGCACTTCGCATTGTGGGGGCTGGCAAACAAGTCGCAGCAAGGGAGACCCCAGTTGGCGAAGATTTTCGCAGCCACTCTTTGGTTGAGGGACCACTCGTGGGGTAACAGGATAGTCCTGCTTAGTCTGTCTGCAATCACATTGGATTTCCCCGGTATGTGCGTTGCCATTAGGAAGCGGTTGGTAGCTACCGCCCAGTGCCAAAGTCTCATGGCTTCTCTGCACAGTGGGTACGACCTGGTCCCACCTTGCTTGTTTATATACCAAACTACCGACATGTTGTCGGATAGGATAGCAATCAGACCTTGTGGGAGAGCGTGATGGAGAGCTTGTAGTACCAGTAGCACCGCTCTCATTTCCAGGATATTGATGTGCAAATATGCTTCCTGGGGTTGCCATGTGCCTTGGACAGACCTGTCCAGATAATGACCCCCCACCCTACCTGGGAGGCATCCATGGTCACAGTGGCAACGGGGGACTGAAGGATAAAGGGCCGTCCCTGGTCGAGATTGGATCGGAGGAGCCACCAGCGCAGATCTCGACGGCAACTTTCCGTAATCATAACCAAGTGGTTCAAGGGGAGTTCCTGATAGGACCATTGAACCGAAAGTAGCCATTGCAGCACTCGCATGTGCAGTCTGGCTAAGGGGACTAGGAGAATAGTTGATGCCATCGAGCCCAATACCTGCAGAATCAGATTGGCCGGAGCTCTTGATAGGGGGAGGCAGGATCGAACTTGGTTCTGCAAAACCTGAATCCTTGCTGTCGGTAAGAAGGCGCGCATCCTTTTTGTGTCCAACTCTGTGCCTATAAAGGTAATACGCTGAGATGGCTGTAGCACAGATTTTTGCCAGTTGAAAGTGATTCCTAGGAAACGGCCCAAGCTGACTGTGGCCATGAGCGCCTGAATTAGTAGATGCTTGGAGGTGGCAGTAAGGAGCCAGTCGTCTAGGTATGGAAACACTTGGAATCCTAGACTTCTCAGGTGAGCAGTCACCACTGCCAGACACTTGGTGAACACCCTGGGGGCTGTGGTGAGACCAAAGGGCAGTGCTCGAAACTGGAAATGACTGTCTCCCAGGCGGAAGCGTAAATGACTCCTGGACTCTTGACTTATCAGAATGTGATAGTAAGCGTCCTTGAGATCTATGGAGCACATCCAGACATCCTTCTCCAATAGTGGGAGAATGGACTGAAGAGTGATCATTCGGAATTTGGACTTTTTCACAAAGCGATTCAATGAACTGAGGTCCAAAATGGGCCTGACGTCCCCTGTCTTTTTTGGCACCAAAAATAGTCTTGAGTAAGTTCCTGATCCGATCTGATCGGCGGGGACAGGCTGGATGACTCCTTTTTCTAGCAGCTTTGAAATCTCTATTGCTGCTTGATCCCGCTGACTGGGTGGCACGTCCGGGATTTCCCTGAAGGGAAGGGGGGGCTTGATGAAGGGAATGAGATAGCCTCCGGTAATAATCCGGAGCACCCACTGGTCACTGGTAATAGCTTCCCAAGCTTGTGGGTGTTCCGCAAAACGACCCCCGACTGGCTCCGGAGCTGCACAGTCGGGCACCAACTCAGGGACGTTGAGCGTAGGAGGAACCCCGAAAGGAATCGCGTCTCCAGAGTTACGGGGGCCTCTGCCACCTCTGGGGCAGCGTCTTCCCGAATTCCCCACCCCTGCCTCTAGAGGGGGGATCACTGGGTGGAGTAGGGAAAGACCTCTGAGTTTTCCTGAACCACATTTTCCCTCCTCTCTGGACCTTGGGGTAAGGCCTAGAGGGAGCGGAAAAACGGGCCCCAACGGCAGTCAAGGTCTTGCCCTCCTGCTCGCACCGAGTCAGTGTGTCTTTCACCTTGGGTCCAAACAAAGAGGACCCATCAATAGGGGCGTCGGCGAAGGAAGACTTGAAGGCCTCCGCAAAGGAACACAAGCATAACCAGGCGTGTCTCCTAAGGGCCACGCCTGTTCCCACTGCTCTACTCGCCCCCTCGGCCGCATACGAGATGAGCCTCATGGACGAGTTGACAATGGATGATAAGGTAGTCATCTGGGCGCCAACAGTGTGGGCTAACGCCTCAGGTAGATTACCTGTAAGGGACTCAATTAGCTCTTTGAGGAGGTCCCTTTGGAGCCTAGTAAAATGACACAGGTAATTCAGCGACTGTAAGGTAAAGGCCGCTGAAGAAAGGGTACGCTTCCCGTACCTATCCATGCTCCTGGAATCCTTATTAGGAGGGTGGATAGACGTTGAAGCCTCTGCCACGTCCTGCTGTGTGGCAGATGCCACCACCATCGCATCTACAGGAACTCCTTTCGTTAAAAATTCCTTTTGAGGGGGAGCTGAAAGGAATTTGTTGGGTCTTGCAGGCACCGGTTCCACAGAATCAGGGTGCTCCCAAGCCCTTCGAGAAATTAAATCAAGTAACTCATCGAAGGGCGGAGACACCCAGGAGGCGGAGGGCTGGGCCCCAAAGGCCTTGAGGAAGACTGACTCCTCAGCGGAAGGGGTTTTGGCCTGCCAATCTCCTCTCTGTCTCAGAATCTCAAGGATATCCGAGAAAGAGACATCATCCGAAGATGATTTTGGGGACCCCTCCGCATCATCGAGGTCAGTGTCAAATGTGACAGACTCATCTTGGGAGTCTACGTGCTTCCTCTTGCACAATTTCTTCCGTGGAGGGTCATCCAAAGCGGTTTCGGACGGACCCCCCGGAAGAAGGGAACCCCCCACGGGGGTATCCTCAGGCCCTGGGGCCCCACTGTCATGGGACTGCAGTACACCAGAAGCACCAGTCTCCAGGTCTAGGGACGGTGAGATGGAAACCTGCTGATCCGGCAAGGACATGGCCAGCGCGCTCCTCATGGCCTCAAAGGCAGGACCTCCAAACTCCATGGAGGTCACTGGCCGAGAGACAACGACGGCACTAGTATCCCCGCAGCCGATGCCCCGAGGGGGAGACTAGGCACCGAGGCACCTAGTTCCAAGATGTTCCCCTCGGCCCTGGTTGAGGAAGTCCCGGTACCGAACCCTGAACCCGAGGACAGGGTAGGAACAATGGTCGGAACCGATAAACCTCGAAGGGGTCTCGGTTCCGACTGTACGGCTCCGCCTTGCTCCACCATCACCGACTCCAACGGCTCCGAGGAGGTTGGAGGAGGAATCGAAAGTTTCGAGGGGGGGATTGGCTCCGGGGCCGAATGGGCTGGAGCCGAGACCATTTTTGCAAAAACCGGAGACTGGAAAAGCCTCTGAATAACCCTATCCAAATCTGAATCAGATAATTTGGAGGATTTAGAGGAAGTAGAAAGGGGTCGAGACGACTTCTCTCTCGGCTCAGACAAGGTAGGGGACCGGCTCCGAAAGGGCTCCAACACTATCGGCGCCGGCTCCGACACAGCATGAATAAGGATCGGCGCCGAAGGAGCTTTCGGAGCCGAGGGGGAAGAGTCTGAGCTGCACACCTCCACCGGCTCCGAGACCCAATGGAACCGAGGGAGGTGATTTGCCTCTCGATGCTCCAACCTGCGGCTCTGAAACTAATGGAGCCGAGGAAAGAGGCATCGAGGCAGACCCTTCGACCCTCGGCTCCGAAGTCAGTGGAGCCGAGGAAGAAGAGGTCGACTTATGCTTCTTAGTAGTCGGCTCCGACGGACTGGTCGGAGCCGACGACCTTTTCTTTTTAGAAGCAGTAGCAGGAGATGAAGCCAAAGCTTCTTCAAAGGAGGGCTTAATAAGGCCCTTCAGGATCAATTTATTTTTACGTTCTTGAAGAACCCTAGCAGAAAAGGCATGACACACACTACATGTCTCTTGTAAATGCTTTGGCCCTAAACAATACACGCAAATAGCATGACTGTCGGTGATAGAC
Organism: Protopterus annectens; assembly: GCF_019279795.1. NCBI lineage: Eukaryota > Metazoa > Chordata > Ceratodontiformes > Protopteridae > Protopterus > Protopterus annectens. The sequence goes on along the minus strand of NC_056743.1, from coordinate 1,177,487,990 downwards.
ATTTTATAACTGCACCTAGTGCACTTTTTAAACCCAGATTTCTGCTCTTTAGACATTTTAGTATGAATAACCCTATCCAATAAATTAATTTGACACAAGGAACAGTACTGACCAAACTGTTAGAGTGCGAGAAAAAAAGGGCGCGCAAGCCCTCTGAAGAGAAGGTTTACCTCACGGGGAGGCAACAACAAGGGAACACAACAACGGGCAAAAGCCCTCTAACTTAAACGGGCTTTGCCCGGAAAAGAAAGGGAGAAAAAAAGACAACACACTCACTCCACTAAGAAGGGCAAAGGCCCTCTAACTTAAACGGGCCGAGCCCGAATACCAACAGATATAAAAACTGCCAATAACAGTCAACAATACACAGAATAGCTGTTAAAACAGCTGTTGATTGAATTTATGAAGAAAACCCCAGGTCAAAGACCAGAAAAGTAATAAATATACACTTAGCTCCAGCCAAGTCGAGACCACGTCTAGCTTGTAAAGCGGCAAACGAGATCTGGGGAAGCAGGTGTGGTGCATCCTGGGATAGAGGGTAGCCCAGCCAATAAGAGACTTCGTTCTAGTATACTAGTTGGCCGAGTCGGAGCCGATGGATCAGCTCCGAACCCATCAGTCATGAATGTAGGTGAGATAGGATCCCATTACATCCACATTATAATTATAGTTTAAAACTGAGATGGGTCTATATGAAGCTCAGTCTGAAAGATCATTACTCTTTTTGCATAATGCAGCCACTAGAGTTTTTTTTTCAGAGATGCAAAACCTCTTTTAAAATAATGTTAAACAAAATCTTTCAGATGTTTATTACTTTCTTCCCTCCTAATCCCCAAACATCCACAGAAATACTATCTACTATTGAAGACTTTCCTGTTGATTAATTTACACATTACTGTGGTGTAGTTCCTGTGTTGTCCATTACCTAACTTGGATAGAAGGAAGTTTCTTTGCTCACCAGTGGGAGTGGGGAGCCTTGAGCAGCCTACCTGTCCTTGGGGGAAGTGACCTCAGCACAAGAAGATGTAGTAATTGGTTGTTTGGGACCATTTCCAGCTCTTTTGTAGTTCACTGTTTAAAATCCGCCTCTGGGCGTTTTTTTCTGGCTATACTGCTCAGACAAGCTCCACGTGGGTTTACAGAGTGGTCCTAGCAGCAGGGAACTCAGAAAAGCGACTACCTTCTGGATTTAAGTATCTTTCCTTTTTTTTCACTTGAAATAGCTTCTGTAGCTTACCTTGAACTAGCCTGAACTGTTTTTAACTGATTGCTGCATTATTTTAAAATCTGCACTTAAAGTTACATTTTAGTCGAATTTGATCGAAAGTTTGCTTGTTTGTTTGTTTAATTTAACTGTGGAGGCTGCCCACTAAAGTGTGCTAGCCTGTGTAACTAATTTATCACTGTTTCTGCATTTTCTGTGTGTTTCTACCCAAAAACAAAAACAAAAATAATCCTTGTTTTCCGCCTTCCTCGACTAGTTTAGACCAGTTTACAGGCATTGCTGTATTCTGGGCTGTGGTGTAGTTCCTGTGTTGTCCATTACCTTACTTGGATAGAAGGAAGTTTCTTTGCTCACCAGTGGGAGTGGGGAGCCTTGAGCAGCCTACCTGTCCTTGGGGGAAGTGACATCAGCACAAGAAGCTGTAGTAATTGGTTGTTTGGGACCATTTCCAGCTCTTTTGTAGTTCACTGTTTAAAATCCGCGTTTGCACAGCTTTATGCTGGTCAAATGCATAGCGCCAGTTAAACTTTTTCTGGCTCCGCCAAGTCTGTTCTTCAAATTTTCCCTTAAGGAAGCTCTACTCTTAGTATAACCAGACTACTCACTGTATTATAAGCCTAGCACTTGTTCTCAATACTTCTCTACTAAGTAAGCACTCTCGTACTAAGTAAAGCACTACATCTACTTACCACCCCTGTGAATACCCACTTCCCTTAAAGGTATACCACTCCCTTATAGTGTTCTAGCATGTCGAGTGGTAGATTACTGGCGTCATCTCCAGTTCAGCTGGTCAATCTGGGCATCTTGAGACAATGCTACAATTGTCTCATGTACACAGACAACCCTCTCCTCCTCCCAACAAACACAAATACATGTGAGAGATGCAACTATATAGCCAAACTGGAGGCTGAACTCTCTCAACTCAGGGCTGGCATGACCAGACAGGAGGAGATGGCAACCACACACACAACAATCCCAGTCCCACATAGACCTACCACAACTGCAAACCAAACACATAAAAACACAAAGACATACTCGGAGGCTCTAATAAAAAACTTACCAAAACAACAGAGGCTCCCAAAGCAGACATCCAAAAATCCACCACCTCAAAACAAAACACATGCAACACATACTTCAATAAATCAGTGTGTCGACCAATCGCAGCCCTTAAGGCCAAACACCTTGCCTGATACACTAGTAATAGGTGACTCAATAGTCAGACACACTGATGTCCCACTGACCAGGCTGAACAAGGAGAAGGTGACTGTGAGCTGTCTATCGAGAGCTAGGATCTGCCACATAACACACGCACTCAGGTCACTCCAAAGCAAGTACAAATATGACTCCGTCATTGTCCATGCTGGTGTGAATGACCTGAGACGTACCTCCCTGGACTACATGAAAAGAGACAGAGGAGCTCTCAGATTATGTAGCCCAGGCTGGTATGACCCTGACCCTGAGCAGCATCTTGCCCTCACCAAGAATGATACCACAATACAAAGACAAGATGATCAGCTTTAACAATTGGCTCAAGTACTGGTGTCATTCTAAGGGGATCCAATGTCTGTCTGCCTGGGATATGTTGGACAAGCCACGCTGCTTCGCAAGGGATGGCTTACACCTGTCACCACTGGGCTTCCGGATATTGGCTAAGGCTCTTGCCACCCCCATAGTGCCTTTTTTAGGCAAGGCTCAAAAGACAAACCCACCTACTTAGAAAACAAAAATGGAAAAAAACTAAGGGTAATGCTGCTCAACGCCAGAAGTCTAAATCTCAAGATGCAGGCACTTGATGCACTCCTCAGCATGGAGAACATCGACGTCTGTGCAGTAACTGAAACCTGGTTCAAGGCTCCTGAGAGCACCCCAGTGCTACCAGGCTATACCTCGTATCATGCTTTTCGGCCCCAAAACCCGGGCCGAACCACAAAGGGAGGGGGAGTGTCCATATTCATAAAGGACTCCCACACCTCCAGGTTAGTAGCACATGAAGCATCAGAGACCATACAGGTGCAACTAACCATAGGCAAAACTGCTATACAACTGGTAGCATGTTACAGACCACCCTCCCAATCTCAAGAACCCCACTCAGCCTTCCTGAAGACATTGGAGGATATGAATGTATCACAAAATACCATCATACTGGGAGACTTCAACTACCCAAACATAGATTGGGTACATTATTCTAGCCCTAATGCCCTAGCCCAAAGGTGCCTGGAATTCATAAATTCAAATGCACTGGAACAACTAGTCACCTCTCCCACTAGGGGAGATAATATACTAGACCTGATCATCACAAACATGGGGACAAAATGCTCCACACCGGAAGTATACCCCTCACTAGTGAGATCTGACCACAAACTAATCACCCTGGATATACATATCCCACCTCCACCCCCAGCACAAAAGACCACAGTGAAAAACTTCTCAAAAGCAGACTTCACTCTTCTTAAGACTGCGATGGTATCCTTTAAGCCAACTGTGCCAGTGGATACCAGATCCCACAATGCCGAATCCTTCACAAATGCTTTCTATGGACATCTCCAAGAATGCATGGATCATGCAATCCCAAACAAATCCAAGTCCCTCTCCACCAAATGTAAGCATCCTGTCTGGTGGACCTCAGCCATAAACAAATTGTATAACAAAAGAAGGAAGCTACTGCACGTCAGAGCAAAATCCCATGAAGGGAAGACATCTCTGATCAACATTAGCAGAAAACTACGTTCTCTCATAAAACATCCAAGGCAAACTTTGAGAGAAAAATCGCTAAGGACACTAAAGATAACCACAAAGCCTTCTTCAGCTATGTTAGAAACCTGGGCGGAAACCTTCAGATATGCTCAGAGTTGGTTCACAACAACAAAAAATACACTGAACCCACAGATATTGCTAACATTCTGGCTGACAGGTTTAGTGCAAATTTCTCGCCTCCTTCACCCCCAAAAGAAGAAATACTTATCCCAGCTGAATGTAATCTCCCTGTCATCTCAGATGTCCAAGTGAGAACCGCCCTAAACAAAGCAAAAAACACAGCATCAATGGGACCTGACTGTATCCCAGGGTGCGTGTTATGTGAACTCCAAGAGGAGCTAAACCCACACATAAAAATGCTATTTAACCTTAGCCTTACTTTAGGATATGTACCTGAACACTGGCGTACAGCAACAGTGGTCCCACTCCACAAGGGGGGGTGCCTCTACAGACCCTGGAAACTACCGCCCCATAAGCTTGACTAGCCTGGTCTGCAAAGCTATGGAAAGAATCATTATGGAACTCATAAACGGAGACATAGGGGACCTACAGACGCTTGACCCCACCCAGTTCGGCTTTGTAAAGGGCAGATCCTGCCTTTTAAACCTGGTTGGCTTTTTCGAAACAGTCACTAGAGCCATTGATGAGGGCAAAGCAGTCCATACAGCATACCTGGCCTTGGCTAAGGCCTTCGACACAATACCCCACTCAGGCATCATAGATAACCTAAACAGCTTAAAAGTAAACCTTTATGTCACTAGATGGGTTGCAAACTGGCTAAAGGACAGAACCCATAAAGTTAAAATCGCTGGAGCAATGTCAGACTCAAAACCAGTTACAAGTGGTGTCCCACAGGGATCTGTCCTGGGACCCCTCTTGTTCGGCATTTATTTCTCAGATGTTAAAGCAAACATGGGAGGGCTGTGGCTGACAAAGTTCGCAGATGACTGCAAACTAGGCACCATAGTCGATACACCAGCAGATACACACATCCTACAAAAAGGCCTCACAGAAACGGACAACTGGTGCCGTAGTCACGGCCTTAAACTAAATGCCAAAAAATGTATAGTCATCCCTTTTGGAAAAAACAAAGTACCCATAAATTATCACAGACAGCAACCCACTGAGTACGGAAAAAGTAATCAGAGACCTAGGGACCCAAGTAGACAGCGACCTCTCATTTGACACCCACGTTGCCAAAGTGGTTAGAAAAACATTCTACCTTGCACACCTCATCATGAAGGGTTTCACATCCAGATACAAGGATGTCATTGTACCCCTATATTCCTCCCTCATTAGACCTATGATTGAGTACAATGCCCCATTTGGTATGTACCTCACCCGGCACTTGCAACAGCTGGAGAGACCACAAAAGTACCTCACCAAAAGGATCAAGGGTCTCCAACATATGTCTTATTCTGCCAGACTAAAGAAACTTCAGCTCTATTCAGTAGCATACCGCCTGCTCAGAGGTGATCTCTGCCTGACGTACAAGGCCATGTCCAATCAGGATCTGATGGACATGCTCCACCTCAAAAAATCCAAATCCATCAGGACCACGAGAGCTAAAGACTTAAACCTCGGCACAAGTATGAATAGGACATGCTGGAGGGATAGATTCATAACCCAGACGCTTCCCATGCTTTGGAACAGGATCCCAGTTCGTATTAGGCAGAGCCCCTCACTGACTCTCTTCAAGAGAAATCTTGATGAGTGGATGGGAGATCGTAAGTTTACCCCAGGGGTCACATCTGTGTCACTGCTAGACAGGAGCACAGGAAACTAATTCTATTATATAAGGGGACCTTCACTGTGTCACTACTAGACAGAGGCACAGTATTCTAGATTTATTCTGTACATTTTTGTACCATTTCATGGGGTGGCAAAAGCCACATCACTATGGCTAGGCTTACAAATGCCCCAGGGCAGATAGCCTAGTACTATACTATGAAACTATGAAACATCACCATTGTTCTCAACTTTTCCTATCTTAACTATTAATAGCTGAGCCTCAGTTTCCTCTAACATAGTCATAACTAAGTTTTCCATAAAAAAATTTCAGCAGTGCCCCTTATTGGTTTTACGCATACCTCTGTTTTATATAAAATTTCCAAAATATCAACAGCTACAGGATCACGTTATTTTACTTGTCATAAGCTCCATAAATTTAGCAACAACCCTTTCCACAGTTTATTTTACTTTCCAGTTTGAATCCAGGTAGGTGATCTGGTCTATAGATCCTTTTCAGTCATGACTCGAGTACAAAGGTACAGAGAAATTTGCAAGTACATTAATAAACTTTTGCACAATGCATAAAGAAGATTATGTACATGTACAAGCTGCAAATTTTAGGTATGCAGAGTTAGATAGATACATTTGAAGCAAATATATAACAGTATATTTACATATGGTTAGAAATTTATACATTATATACATGTATATAAAAGAGGAATATGCTTGTAATGTACTGCGACAGTTAACCAGTGCCACGGAAACAGTGCCATTTAGATTTGTTTTGTAGGAATTGCCCAAGATTTTTTTTTTTTTTTTTTTGAATAGTGGCACTGATACAGAATTTTTTTTGTTTTTTATCCATGGATTGGTTTACTTCCAGGGAAGGTTTTTTTATCCAGTGTTAAATTTGCATCTAGTTTGTAGAAGTATGACAGCTGTTTTGAAGGGAGTAGTCAGTATCCCTAACTCAAAGCCCTCATTTCGGGGTGTGGACAAAAGCCTTGTATTTGGATTTTAACACACAGATTATTTAGTAGGAATGTACCTTGGTTACTAATGAGGAGCCAATGTGCATTTTCATAAAGATCGAAACTGTGACAATTTATATCAGCATGTAGGCCAAATCTAAGTCATTTATTTTTCTCCATATGGAAACTAAAAGGTCTATTAGAGGGGAAAGCATCTTTTATTTTGGGAATCAGCACATTTTAGTTAATGCCATACATGCAGCAAGTGCGAGAAAGTGTAAACTCTGACAGCATAGTATTACATCCAAAGTACTAAATCAGGAGAAATGATTTGTGTGTAAATTAAAGTTTAAAAGTGGGTCAAGAGTTATTTCAGTGTATTTGCCTAACTGCCGCCTATGTCATGCTAAAAGTTTTACTGCTCTGGAGTTATCACACAACAGTTGTTTAACAGCAACCTTTCGAAACTCATGCATATTATCCAAATACTCCCTTATTTTCTATTTAGCACTCTGCTGCTGCTGCTCATTTTCTTGTTCTGTCAGACTCCCATTATTCCGCAACATTTTGCCAGTCCCTCTACATATTTGCTGGTACTTCTTTTCTACAGCTCTTTCTCTTTTATTTCTACTCTATTTTTTAATTCTATTGTCATTTTATCCCATGCACTAAACTATCCCTTCTGAAGAAATTTCTGTCTTCCATAATAACTCAAATAATTTCAAATACCCATTCCTTACATTATTCTCTTTTTAACAGTGAAGAGGCAGGTAAGCATTTTTACTTCATTACCCTCCATCTTTATCTTAGTTTTTATCAGTGCAAAATCTAAAATAGTTATTGGATTACTGGATACGTGGGCAAATCATTGAATTAAATGCACAAGCTCCTATTTTTTTCAGTTTAATTTCTCTAAGTCTTTTGGGTTTCTAATACCATGATGAGAACAGAACCAATTCCTAAGTCATGGTATGATTAGAGTGTATCAGATTAGTATTGTTTCAGTCTCTGATGTTAGTCAGCTCTTCTCAGCACCCGCAATGGCCTGAGAATCATCTCCTCCTGTAATTCATATGGGGTTAAATGTACTGGTAGCTTATTCAAGTGGGACTGCAAATTCTTCTTCATTCGACCCATTGCTCCTATTACTACTACTACTGCTGGAATTATGTACGTATCTTTCATCCACATTGCTCTCATTTTAGCCTGCAAATTCTGATATTTCATGACTTTGTGTGCGTCTCTCTCTGTACGTAAGGCATTGTAATCATTTGGTGTAGCAATTTCAATGATCAAGGCTACTTTTACCTTTTTTCACAGATTACTATTTCTGTTTTTCTCGCATATATTTTTGAACTGCTGGTACTGGATAATCCCCTGTAACATATGCTACAATATAATGCTCTGTGGGTCATGTTTCCATTTCTCAGCTATTTTTATAATGTTGTTGTTTGTATTTCTATACTGTACTGTTTGCAAAATCCCCAATGCAACAGTCTTGCCACATTGTTGTGCCTTTCAGTACATATGCATTCTGCCATGAGTGCATCGCACCCAACAACAAGATGGACTTGGATTTGTCTCTATCTCTCACTTTTTCAATAGATTTTGTAAACCAACATGTATGTAAGTCCACTATCCTGTGCATCCATTATTAACCTTTCATTACATAACCTTTCTTCTTTTGGTTACACCTCACCACCACTCCGCCTTTCTGGAGACACTGGAAAACATGAAGGTCTTACCGAACACCCTGATATTGGGTGATTTCAATTACCCTACCGTTAACTGGGAAAACAACTCAAGTACAAACTCCCAGGTCCAGCGCTTCCTGGAATTTATCAACTCAAATGCCCTGGATCAGCTGGTAAACCCCTCTACCAGAGGTGAAAACATGCTGGACCTGGTCATCACCAACATGGGCGACAGGTGTTCCGCACTGGAGATCAACCCATCACTGGTTAGATCAGACCATAAACTAATCACTCTGGATGTCCACACCATACCACCACCACCCCCAACCAAGGAAACCACAATGAAAAACGTTTCTATAGCAAACTTCACCTTACTTAAGACAGAGGTGGTACGTTTCACAGCCCCCATGCTAAAGTGTCCAAGATGCAGGAACCTTTACAAATGCACTCTATGAGCACCTACAAGGATGCATGGATCGTGCCATCCCTAGCAAAACCAAGACTCATTCCCCTAAGAGAAGGAAACCAGTCTGGTGGACCCCTGCCATAAACAGGCTATACAATAGGAGGAGGAAACTAGCTCAGAAAAAAAGCAAACCCCAAGAAGGAAAGACATCCCTGATCAGTATTAGCAAGAAACTAAGGTCCCTCATAAAATTATCCAAGGCTAACTTCGAAAGAAAAATAGCCAAGGATTCGAAAGATAACCACAAAGCCTTCTTTAGCTATGCCAAGAATCTAAGTGGCAATTCGCAGATATGCTCTGAGCTAGTGCAAAATAGCACAAAATATACTGAACCTACTGATATTGCCAACATCCTGGCAGACAGATTCAGTGCAAACTTCACCCCAAAAAGGGCCCACAACATTACCGGAAAAGTGTAGTGTCCCGGAAATCACAGATGCACAGATGAAAACAGCCCTTTCAAAAGTGAAAAGGACAGCATCAGTGGGGCCAGATGGTGTCCCAGGCTGCGTCTTGCACAAACTACAGAACGAACTAACCCCCCCACCTAAACACACTGCTCAAACTCAGGCTCTCCACAGGCTATGTGCCAGTAGAATGGCGCACAGCAACAGTTATTCCGCTCCACAAAGGAGGGGCCACAACTGACCCTGGTAACTGTCGCCCCATAAGCCTGACTAGCCTGGTCTGCAAGGCTATGGAGCGCATCATCATGGAACTCATTAACAAAGACATTGGGAACTTCCAAACACTTGACCCGACTCAGTTCGGCTTTGTGAAGGGCATATCATGCCTACTAAATCTGGTTGACTTCTTCGAGACAGTCACCAAGGCCATAGATGAGGGGAAGGTAGTTCACACAGCCTACCTTGACCTCGCCAAGGCTTTTGACACATTCCCCACTCAGGAATTATAGAAAAAACTCACCAGCCTGAACATAAACCCCTACATCACGAGATGGGTTGCCAACTGGCTTACAGACAGAATTCACACGGTAAGAATAGAGAGCTCCAAGTCAGACTCTAAACCAGTCACAAGTGGTGTCCCACAAGGCTCTGTTCTGGGACCCCTACTGTTCGACATATACTTCTCAGAAGTACAGGCAAACACAAGAGGAGTATGGCTAACCAAGTTCGCCGATGACTGCAAACTGGGAGCCATAATTGACTCTCCAGTTGACACGGACATTCTTCAAAAGGGCCTTACTGAGACGGACACCTGGTGTCAAAGTCATGGTCTCAAGCTAAATGCCAAAAAATGCATAGTCATCCTGTTTGGGAAAAACAAAACGCCCATGAATTACCACATAGGTGGCAGCCCCCTTAATACAGAAGAGGTAAAAAGAGATCTGGGGACCCAGGTAGATAGTAATCTCTCCTTTGACAATCATATTGCCAAAGTAGTTAGGAAATCCTTCTATGTAGCCCATCTAATTACTAAAGGGTTCGCATCTAGAAATAAAGAGGTTATAGTGCCCCTCTACTCGTCACTCATCAGACCCATCATAGAGTACAATGCCCCATTTGGGATGTACCTCACAAGACACTTCAAAAAGATAGAAAGACCACAAATGTACCTCACCAAGAGGATTACTGGCCTCAAACATATGTCCTATGCAGCCCGACTGAAAAAAACTCCGGCTGTACTCAGTGGCATATCGCTTACTCAGAGGTGGTCTCTGCCTGACTTACAAAGTCATGTCCAACTCAGAACTGATGGACATGCTCCACCTAAAGAAATCCAAGTCACTGCGAGCCACTCGCTCTAGTGAGCTAAACCTCGACACAACAATAAATAGAACATGCTGGAGGGATAGATTCCTGTCACAGAGACTACCCATGCTTTGGAACAAAATTCCTAACTACGTTAGGCAGAGCCCCTCACTAACACTCTTCCAGAGAAACCTTGATGAGTGGATGGGTAACAGAAAATACACTCTTGGGATCACTTCATTGGCTCTTCTTGGCAGAGGCTCAGTTAATTAATCAATGGGGCGGCGAAAGCTGACACACTCTGGCTAGGCTTATAAATGTCCTCGGGCAGATAGCCTAGTACCTACCTATGAACCTCTACTTAACCATTTCGGAGTCAACTTGTCATCATGTGCTTGTTCCTGAAGAACTTTGTACTTGCCATTATATTTATGGATTTTCAACATTCTTTTCTTTCTCATCTGATCCTTCTCCTTATATTCTTTTGTTTTTTAGTATGTTCAGTTCCTGTCTAATTTTTGTCTTTTAGTTTAATTTCCATTCCTGCTTATCACTGAAATACTTGCGCTAAACTCAGCAAAAGTATCATATTATACTTCCCCTCAAATTTTAAAACTTTCACTATGTTTGGATCTGATGAGATCAGCAGATATGTATCCAATCATATGACTGCAGATCTTTACACGTAATCAATTTCAAGGAGGCACATACTTCCTTCAGAGACAGGAACATACATTATTGGTTTACACTGAATTTTTGATAAGCATGAAGCATTTTTCTTGTTTTCATGCCAAACCAAACCAATAGCCACGGAATTGTTATGGCTAGGCTTGTATAGGCCCCTAAGGCTGATAGCCTAGTACCAACCTATGAACCAATAACTTTTGGGGCCAATTTATCACCCCAAAACTGTAATTTGCAGGAAAAATGAATTGATGTATATATTTCTTATTTCTAGATGTCAAGGCATTTTTCAGTGTCAGTTCTAGTCTTCTGACGTATTCCTTACTGAGCTGTATTCACATTTGTTCATGTTTTATTGTTGGCCCTTCATCTATTCACAAATATTTATACACTACTTCCTCCTTTATATCACATTCCTGTCCCAGATTGATATTTCTTGGTACTGCAGCTTACCTGTTTTAAATGTTGCTTTTGCACATTTATGAAGCCCAAATGCCATTTTAATATCATCTCAGAAAGTTTTAACCATATCTAGTTCTGCTTTCAACTCTTCATCTAATGAACTATACAGTTTTAAGTCATCCACAAAAGGTAGATGAGAAATCTTTAAATGAGGTTGTTTTCTGGGAGCCAAATTGTAACCAAAGCCTAATATTCTAAGTATAGGTTCATAGGTGTGTAGCAGTCCAATGGCCCTGGACCTTTACAAGCCTAGTCCACAGACGTGCCCTGGCATTGTGCTAGTTCCCAGTGCCTCTACCAAGTACAGCCACTGGAGTGATTCCAGGGGTGAACTTTCTATTACCCATCCACTCATCAAGATTTCTCTTGAAGAGGGACAGTGAGGTGTTCCGCTTGACATGTATGGGAAGTCTATTCCAGAGCATGGGCAGTCTCTGGGTGAGGAACCTGTCTCTCCAGCATGCTCTGTTGATTCTGGTAATGAAGTTGAGGTCTCTGGAGCATGTGGTGTGGAGGGATTGGGAATTATTTAGATGTAGCATTTCTAACAGAGTTGGGTCAGACATGGCTTTGTAAGTCAAGCAGAGATCATCTCTAAGTAGGCGATATGAGACAGAGAATAGCTGAAGTCTTTTGAGTCTGTGTAGGACATGTGTTCAATGCCTAGGATCCTCTTCATAAGGTACTTCTATGGCCTTTCCAGCTGCTGCACATGTCTAGTGAGGTACATGCCAAACGAGGCATTACATTCAATGACTGGTCTAATGAGGTAAGAGTAAAGAGAGACGATGACCTCCTTCTTCCTGGATGCAAAACCCTTGGCAATGAGATGTGCCACATAGAAGGACTTTCTGAAAACAATGGCAATGTGGTGGTCGAAGGAGATGTTGCTGTCAACTTGCATCCCCAGATCTCTTATAAGTGTTCAGTGGGCTCCCATTGATGTGGCAGTTAGTGGGAACTGAGTTTTTACCAAAGGGGAGGACTATGCATTTTTTGGCGTTAAGCTTAAGGCCATGGTTTCAACACCAGTTGTTGGTCTCAGTGAGGCCTTTCTGTAGGATGTCTGCATCACTTGGGGATTTAATAATGGTGCCCAGCTTGCAGTCGTCTGCACACTTGGTCAGCCAGAGTCCCTTTGTGTTGGCCTGGACTTCTGAGAAGTAGATGCCAAACAGGAGAGGACCCAGGACCAATCCCTGTGGGACTCCACTCATGACTGGTTGGCAGTTTGACTTGGAGTTCGCTACTTTCACACTGTGTTCTATATGTGGGCCAATTTGCAACCTACCTAGTGATATAGGGGTTGATGCCTAGTTTGGTGAGTTCATCAATAATTCCCGAGTGAGGAATGGTATGAAAGGCCGTGGCCAGATCAAAGTAGGCTGTATGCACTGCTTTATCTTCATCCACAGCCCTGGTGACTAACTCAAAGAAGTCAACCAGGTCAAGCAGGCATGATCTCCCTTTCACAAAGCCAAATTGCACGGGGTCCAGAGTTTGGAGATTTCCTAAATCTTTGTTAATCAGGTCCATGTTGATGCGCTCCATAGTTTTACATATCAGACTCATCAGGCTAATGGAGTGATGATTCCCAGTGTCTGTAGTCATTCCCCCTTTATGGAGCGGGATGACTGTAGCAGTGCGCCATTCTGTAGGGACAAAGCCTGAGGTGAGGCTGTGACTGAACAGAGCACACAGATGTGGTGCCACTTCGCTTTGTAGTTCATGTAGAACACAGACAGGGATATTATTGGGTCCTGTATTCTTGGCCTTGGACAATGCAGCTTTAACCTGGGCTGCAGTAATGCTGGGTGCCTGGCATTCTTCCGGTATTGTGATCGGTTCTTTAGAGGGAGAGAGATGGGTAAAGTTGGCACTGAATCTGTCAGCCAGTATGTTGACAATATCTGTTGGCTCAGTATAGGAGGTACCACTGTGCAGTAACTCAGGGCACATCTGGGTATTGCTGTGGACGTTCTTGAAACAACTATAAAAGGAATTGTGATTGTTTTTAGTGTCTGCCATAATTCTGCATTCATAGCTGGCTTTAAAGGATCTGATGAGGGATCTCAACTTTTTGTTGAGGTTAATAAGGAAGTTTTTCCAGGATTGGGATTTCACCTTTTTCTGCAACAGTTTCTTTCTTCTGTTGTAGAGTTTATTAATGGCAGGGGACCACCAGATTGGCTTCTTTTTTTTGGAAGTGTGTGTCTTGGTTCTGTTGGGTATGGCTAGCTCCATGCATTTATGTACATATTCGTACAGTGCACTGGTGTATGATTCGGCAGTCATGCAGATATTTTCCATTGGCATGGGTGCCATGAAGTTAGCCACCTGTTTTTAGGAGTCCAAAGTCAGCGTTGGAGGTTTATCAAGGTGGCTACTTTTGCAGGGGGTGTGGATGAGATGTGGATTTCCATGGTTATTGGTTTATGGTCGGATCGATCTGACCACGGAATGACTGACTACTGGTGTAGAGCAAAGGTCATTCATGTTAGTAAAAACCAGGTCAGGGATGTTGCTTCCTCTAGTGGGGGTCAGAATGAGCTGGTCCAGGGCATTGAAAGTGATGAATTCCAGGAAGGATTGGGCCAGTGTATTGGTGCTTGAGTAGTTTTCCCAGTTGATGAAGGGGTAGCTGAAGTCTCCTAGTATGAGTGTGTTGGGTTGGACCTTGATAGATTCCAGGGTGCTTAGAAATGTGGAGTGAGAGTCTAGGGACATGGTTGGGGACCTATAGCAGGCTATGACATGCATCGCAGTCTTACCCAATGTTAGTTGTACCTGAAGTATCTCAGATGCAGTATGCTGGGCTACTAGTCTGGAGTTGTGCATATCCTTTATGAATATGGAAAAACCACTGCCTAAGAACTTCGGTCCTTGTTTCAGAGATGAAAGGTGTGGAATGAGTTATAGCCTGGTAGCGCAAGGGTGCTTTCTGCCACTTTAAACCAGGTCTCCTTTACAGCACAAATGTCAATGTTCTCCATTTTGAGGAGTGCTTCGAGTGAGTGCATCTTGAGATTTAGACTTCTAGCATTGAGCAGCATGACCCTCAGATTGTAATTTATAGCTGTTACAGTGGTAATTTGGTCTTTGGAGCAATGCCTAAAAAAAGCACTATAGGGGTGGCATACAGGTTAATGGGCTAAGGACAACACAAAAAGTACAGTTGTGTACCAACCATAAATGTGGATGTTCGAGCGTATTCACTGTTGCAGTCATTACACTTGGGTTATCTTGCTGGCAGGCTACCCGCAGTTGGCCTGAATTCCAAAGTCCTGGTCCGGTGTCGGTTGCTGTCGCCTCTTCCCTGACGTCAGTGCGCCAGGGGTATAAAAGATGCAGCCGACGCCATTTTCTTCAGTTTTTCTTGCCCCAGATGTCAGGTGCCCCCAAAAGGGTAGGCTAAAAATTCTGCTCATAAAAAAGCATGCACTAACATAAATATTACCTTCATCTATAAGCAAATACACCACATAGGTTGTATAGAATAGAGAAGTACAGATATGACCCAGCAATGAAAGGGGAATGGTGGGAGGGTAACCTGGACTGCAACAGTGAATACACTCGAACATTTACATTTATGGTAGGTACACAACTGTACTATGTTCATCATGTTTCACTGTTGCAGTCATTACACTTGGGTTGAATCTCAAAGCTGAGGTTGGGTCGCTGGGCCTAAATAGAATTAGGAGTGGCTATGAAGCCCTGCAGAACTGCAGTGGCAAAGCCTACTCTGGATTTAGAGTAAAGAGGTAAGTGGTAGTGCTTTGTAAAAGTGTGCACTGAAGTCCAAGTTGCAGCCTCTAAAATGTCCTTGGTTGGTACTCCTCTGAGGAAGGCTGCTGAAGTGGCTGCTCCTCTGGTTGAATGTGGCCTAATGCCCTTAGGCACTGATTTGCCATGTTGTGAATAGCAGAAACGAATGCAGTGACCTATCCATTTTGAAACAGTCTGCTTTGAAATAGCTTTTCCTTGCAATCCTGCAGCATATGCCAAGAGTTGCTCAGTCTTTCTGAAAGCTTTAGTTTTGTCCAAGTAGAAGCGTAGCTGTCTGTGTATGTAAAAAGAATGCAGAACTCTCTCCCCCTTATTCTGTGGGTTTGGATAAAAGGTAGGCAAATGAATGGTTTGGTTAAGAGCCACACTGGACACTACCTTAGGCATAAATGTTGGGTTTGTCCTTAGAGAAACCCTGTCTGGATGGAAAATAATAAAAGGTTCCACAGCCATTAGTGCCTGTAACTCTGAGACTTGTCTTGCTGAAGTTATTGCTAGGAGCAGAGCTGTTTTCCATGATAAGTATTTTATCTCAGCTGTATTGGCTGGCTCAAAAGGAGGCAGTGTGAGCTTTTCCAAGACAAAATTGAGATCCCATGCAGGTATTGGCGCTCTCCTTGGAGGTCTTATGTTTTTGGCCCCTCTGAGGTACTGCCTTAGCAGTGGATGTGAAAAAATAGGTGGTTCGTATTTTAATGAGCTGAAATGGCAGAGGCATGGATCTTAATTGATGAGAAGGATAGGCCTTTGTCCAGCATCTCAGTTAGGTATTGTAAAATCTGAGGAATATTTGGTAAAAGCATGTCACTTCCTTGTGCCTGGTTCCAAGCACAGAATCTTTTCCATTTTTCTGCATAAGATTTTCTGGTGCTGGGCCTCCTGGCCTCCAAAATAACATCCATAACTGCTTTAGAGAGAGGTGTGTTCTGAATGGTTACATTATCCACCATGCAGACAGATTTAGGGTTCTGAGTTGGCTGTGCAGGATCTGATTGTTTTGTTGGGTCAGTAAATGAGGAATTTGAGGTAATGTCCAGGCTGGGCCTTGAGACAAGCTCTTTAGGATTGGATACCAGTGCTGGCATGGCCAGTCTGGGGCAATCAGTATCATTTTTGGCTTCTCTTGTCTGACCTTTAGGAGTACCTTGGGGAGGAGAGGCAGTGGAGGAAAGGCATATACTGTAAGGGTTTTCCAGCTGAATGATAGAGCATCCACTTTCCATGCTTGTTTGTGAGAAGTCCTTGTGCAGAATCTGTGTAGTTGGCAGTTGTGAGGGGAGGCAAATAGATCTAGGTCTGGGCATCCCCATTTCCTTGTTATCATGCTGAAGATTTGTGGATCTAGTTTCCACTCGTGAGGCTCCATTAGGTTTCTGCTTAGTTCGTCTGCCAGAGTATTTGTCTTTCCTGGCAGGAATTGTGCTTGCAGGTGTACTTGATAAGTCAATGCTGTGTTCCACAAAGTCATGGTTTGTCTGCAGAGGGGGTAAGAATGTGTGCCTCCTTGCATGTTTATGTACCACATGACTGTAGTATTGTCCGTCTTTATCAGCAGTTTTTCTGGATGAAGTAGATCCTTGAAGGCTGTCAGGGCATTCTGTACAGCTAGCATCTCTTTTTGATTAATATGAAGATGCATTTGGCTTGCGGGCCATGTGCCCTGAATAGATTTTCCTGTCATGTGGGCCCCCCAGGCATAACCTGATGCATCTGTTGTTAGTGTCTGTCTGTCTGTAGGTAAAGTGAATGGCTGTCCCTTGTTGTGGTGACTGGCCTGTGCCCACCATCGAAATTCCTGTTGCAGGCAGGGAATGAGGGTAATTAATGTTTCCAGGCTGTGGCATTGTTGAGTCCAAACACTTTTTAAATACAATCAATTAATTAATCAAGTGTTTTATGCTCATTCTGATGAAGATAGTTGATCGAAAACGTATTTTGGATTTCCAGCGTTATTTTTCATTGTACTTCAATAAACGGAGTTTCTGGTGGAGTGCGAGCTTCCATTGTGGTGTCCTTGGCAAAATTCAGCAGTTGTTACTAGTTTAATTCATTTTGCCTTCATCTCTCTGTGGTTTCTTTGACTTTTTAAATACAATTGTAGCTTCCTCATATGCAGTCTTGCATATGGAATTAGCAGAATGCAGGAGGCCATAAAGCCCAAAGCCTGCAGAATTTTTCTTGCAGATAACTGGGCCTCTGTTGCCATCTTTTCGAAGTAAGAAGTCAGTTGCCTTTGTTTGTCTGGTGTGAGATAAGCCATCTGGGCAGTTGTAGTTAAGCTTGCACCCAGGAATATTATCTCTTGAGAGGGTACCAGTTTTGATTTATTTTCGTTTACTGTGTACCCTAGGCAAATTAGTAATCTTTTTACAAACACCAGATGCTTGAGGAGAATGTCCTTGTTCTCTGCTTGAATAAGGCAGTCGTCCAAGTAAGGATATATTTGGATTCCTCTTTGTCTGCAAAATGCAATTACTGGTGCCAGGCATTTTGTGAAGACCCTGGGTGCAGTAGATAAGCCAAAGGGCAGTGCAGAGAATTGGTAGTGCATTGAGCCAGCTATGAATCTGAGGTATCTTCTGCAAGATTGTCTGATTGGGACATGAAGGTATGCCTCTTTGAGGTCCAAAGTTACAAGCCAAGCCTTCTTGCCCAGCATGGGCAGAAGCTGCTGCAGAGTCAACATTTTGAATTTTGGAACGTCCAGAAAAGTGTTTAGAATAGACAGGCCCAGTATTGGTCTCCAGGCTTTGTCCTTTCTGGGTACCAAGAAAAGTCTTGAGTAAATTCTTTGTCCCTGCTCTTGCTGTGGTACTCGCTGAATAGCCTTCATGTCCATGAGGGATGAAACTTGCTTTTGTGCCTCTGCTCACTGATTGTGTGGCAGGTCTGGCATACCTTTGGTCTTTGGAAGGGTGTGAAAGTGGAACCTGTAGCCCTGAGACACTATATTCAAGACTCATTTGTCCTGGGTGATCATGTGCCAATTTTGTGAAAAAAAAGTGCTAGTTTTCCCTCTAAGGGTGCTGCCAAAAGATAAGTGCTTGGCATTGGCAGAGGGAAGTCATTGGAACTGTTTCCTATATGGCTGTGATTTGTCTTCTCCACTTTTGGAGGTAGACGCACCCCATTGTTTAGGCCTGTATGAGCCTTGGGGCTAGGAATGCCTCTAGGGCGTCTGTATCTGCCTCTTTGTGGCCTGTCTGGACACTGGAAAGGACCAATTCTTAGAAGGCCAGTTCCTGCTAAATCTGGGTGGCTGTACCTGTAAGAAATCCTTAACTGTCTGCATAGATTTCACTTTATCCTCCACTTTCTTCAACGCCTCTTCTGCCTTAACACCAAACAAAGTATGATGCTGTAATGCAGCATCCAATAATTTTGCTTTAACATGATCAGGCAGATTCTGTTCCTTTAACCAAGCGTGCCTTCTAATGAAAGAACCCATAACAGCGGCCCTTGCAAGAGGCCTCTAATGAATCAAAACCACATTGCAAAGTATGCTTTCCCACTTGTTCAGCTGCATGCAATAAATCCTGCATTTCCTTGTTTTCAGAACATTCAGAATTTGTCAACATTTTCTCTTTTAGCAGTGACATTAAGTATTGCTGATATTTAAGCATATGAAACTGACAATTTAAAGCCCTTACAGCCAAGGTAGCAGAAGTGTAAACTTTTTTCCCCCATCTGTCAAGTGCCCTAGAATCCCTATCAGAGGGGACAGGGTTTTTTGCAGTGGAAGCCTTGACCCCTTTGGGACCCTGATATATAGTTTCTGGGTCAGCAGCAGGGTTTTTATATAGAAATTTATGAGAATCTGGAACCCTGTAGTATCTGTCTGGCTTAACAGGTGCAGGGGGTAAAGAGTCAGGAGACAGACTGGACTCCGAAAATACATCATCTACAATGTCTAGAACAGGTGGAATAGCAAGAGATCTGTGCTGAGGTAGTAAAAAAGTCTCTGAGCCTTTTCGTAGATTCTGAGTAATCTTGGCTCTCCCAGTGAAAATGCTCCCTCATGGTATGCAGGGTTTCCCCAAAAGAATAATCCTCAGGAGGAGAGGCTGAAGGAATAGATTCTTCAGCATCAGAATCCTCATGGGGAGGAAAACAGTACCCCTGTTCAGAAGAGGAGTCAGATGAAATGGAAACCTGATCAGAAGAGTCATATTCCGTGCCTTGCCTAGGCCTCTTATCAGGAGGGGAATGGGAACCCCTGATCAAAGTAATTAGGTCTTCGGAAATTTAAGCATCTGTTTCTTAGGCATGGAAGTCTGTCCAGGAGAATGCTGCACTTGTTTCTTTGTCTTTAAAGCTGTTTTAGGCTTTGCCTTTGAAGCTGAGGTTGGCTTGACATATAACTGCGTAGGTCTGAAAACACACTCAGAAGCCGATGCCTGCTCAGTGTCTCCGGACCCATCTGAGGGAATAGTTTCCGAGTGTCCATACCTTGAGTATCCAGAGGCCTAGTTGTCTCCACGTGGGAGTTAGAAGTGGCCTGTGGCTCTGAGGTAGCGGGAGTCAGGGGCTGCGAAAGTGCCTCACTGAGAACCGGCGAACCAGCGACTGGCCTACCAGAAGCCTCGTCGTCGGTTTTGGACCTCGGATGCCTGTCCTTTTCCTTGCTGTTCCGACATTATATAATTAAATCTTCGGCCAAAGTAATGAAAGGCAAAATCGTACCGACGCTTAATAGTGCGTTGGTTAAATCTAGCACAAAACCGACAGCTAGCAATGTCATGGTTAGGGCCTAGGCAAGGAATACAGTAAGAATGAAAATCCTTATGAAGTATTTGCTTCCCACAAGAAATACAATTGTTAACTTTTTCTGACATCGGTCTGGAGCAAGAAAAAAGTTTCCCCAACAGGGTATTTAGCTTTAATGAAGACTTCTGAGCTGAAATTCGATTTTGAAAATCTCAGGAGTCGGCCAACTGGCCACTTGCGAACTGCTTTTGCTTCGGGCACCGTGTGGCAAGAAAGACTGAAGAAAATGGCGTCGGCTGCATCTTTTATACCCCTGGTGCACTGACGTCAGGGAACAGGCGACAGCAACCAATGCCGGACCAGGACTTTGGAATTCAGGCCGATTGCAGGTAGCCTGCCAGCAGGATAACCCAAGTGTAATGACTGCAACAGTGAAACACGATGAACATCAGCAACAGTGACAAAGAATAATCCTAAAACATCCCTTTATGAATTTTTATCCATAGAATAATAATGTGCCCTTTGTCATGGCTCAACTGCAAAGTGTTTTTCCTGTTTCATGGTCACTGTAATGTAATTGATCAATGTAGGGTGTATCTTGTACATTTGCAAGCATTCCTTTATTTATGAATGCGGAATGCTGGCATATTTTTTTTTTTGGTTATTTTATTTATTTATAATCTGTCCATGCCAGACTTAAATTCTTCCTCTTTTTACAATTATCTTATTATGGTTTTATTTAGCAACAAATGATCCTTTGTTCAATATGACCTTCATTTATTACCCTCTGGGTCTACTGCCATAACTGAGTATTTTCTTAAATGACTATAAACTATGTCTGCATAATCCACTATACAGTTTGTGTATTTCTGAAAGGCAAGTTAACAGTCTGTAGTTTAGGATGACTTACAAGTATACATTTGAGAAGTATCATTTTTCCAGTTGTTAACCAAGTAAGTGTGTGTTCAGGATGCATATATAAATAATTCCAACTCGGGGCTAAATCTTTGTGTAAAGACATCAATGCTTTTAGCCAGAAGTTAGATATCAATTCTGGGCCAGGAGTTTTTCCATTTAGGAGCCTTTCTTAACTCTGCCTCAGTTTTTCGGGTCTATATCACATAGTCGAAGTATGACAACTCTGAACGTGATATGGACAAAACCATAAGTTCTAAGTTGTTATACTTCGATTGTAAAAAAAAAAATAAAAACAAAAAGAACGTACCTGAAGGTTGTAAACCAACTTCAAGGTCGCGCTACAGTGCAGTAAAGGAAATTTTCCCTTTACTGCACTGTAGCGTGACCTCGGAGTTGGTATATTTATAGAGCGGGGGTGTGAGGGGCACAGGGGGGCTTGCCCCCCTGCATACAACCTTTTATTTTATTTTCCCTTTTTTTTTTTTTTTTTTTTTTTTATTTTTCTACACATAGTTGAAGTTCTGTAACTTCAGACGTGTTCGTACATATGATATAGACCCCAATTTTTCCGGTCATTACTTCATTCTATTTCATACCCTCTACATTAAAGCTCCTTATGTTTTTTTTAGTTATTTTATCTATTCAGCATCTTTTGTTATATTCACTGATGTCTTCATATACAATTCTCCAAAATGTACCTATTTCTTCTTTTTTTGGTGGTTGTTAGAGTGGGGCATACTCGAGGCATAATAGGGCAGGCTTAATTTATTAATTTACAGATTATAGTGCACTTTATATAATTATTGTACATTAGTCCGAAGGTTAAAAGGACACTAACAGAAAATGCAAAGGATCACATCTGAAATACAGGAAGCATAGGTTTTAGTAAACTATAATAGTTCATAAATATTCAGAGAATATTTCATACACAAATTTAGGAGGCCAACATTATTACAGCACATAAAAGTTAAAAAAAAAAAAAAGGTAAGTAAGCATTATTAGCAAATCTAGATGAGACTTTACAGAAACATGTTAACAGAGTATATTGCAAAAATGCTTCAAGACCAGTTACAAAGTTAACCCCTTTAGTGCCAATTTCAGTTAATCTTCAGAAAATAGCTATTATGCATGATAGGCTATACAATAAAAAAGAAAATGAACTAAACAGTACAATGTTTAAAGATGTAAATCAATGGACAAGAGGAAAAGGTTTTGTTTTCTATAAGAGAGAGACATCGACACAATAACAGTGGACGAATGGTTAAGGCCTTGGACTCAAAATTCAATGGGGTTTCCCTGCACAGGTTCAAATGCTGTCTGTGGCTATAAACTTTTTCCCTGGTGGTCTAGTGGTTAGAATTCGACGCTCTCACCGCCGTGGCTCAGGTTCGATTCCTGGTCAGGGAAACTTCAATGCATTTTTGGACGGCGCAGAGGTGTAGTGGTAGCGTTGTCACCTCACAGCAAGAGGTTATCTGGTTCGATTCTCGGCTAGGTGCCTTCTCTGTGGAGTCTGCATGCCTTCCCTGCGTTCATGTGGGTTTCCTCCGGGTGCTCCGGTTTCCTCCCAAGTTACAAATCCATGTGTTTGGAGCATTACTCCCACGACCTCCACTGAAAATTGGCTCATTCCAAGTCGGACTTTTCCTGGTGAACAAATGTTAAATAAATAAAAAATACGCCACCAGTTCATAAGGTAAAAACAGACAATAGACAGTGTAATTTTACCATTACAGTATACAGAGATAAAAAAAGAAAAACAGGCAGGTTTGACACTTTGTACTCTGTCTAACTTAAATGATGACTAACAGAGACAGGTTAAGGATGTGTGTGGCATTTTCTCCATGCTGTTTCTGGAAAAGCAGGGTTAAAAAAAATACCCAGTCTAATCAGCTTTAAAGGCCAGAGAATCAAAAGACGTTAATTTTCAAAATAATATGCGTGTTTTGGATATATCATCAGAACTTAAACTTAAAGACTGTTAAGGCTATGGATCTAGGCTTAGCTCTCAACCAATCAGGGACAAATCTGAAATGAACAGAGGACAAATCCAGACACAGTCAGGAACAATCAAGGACACTTTTAAAATGTTAGTACTATTACCCTGAGACATCAACAGAACAAGAGAATGTCAATTAATATACATTTTTAAAGTAAAAGAAGTCTAAACTCTAATTATTGTCATTTATTAAGTATAACTCATCACCTTTTCTTCAAAGTTCACCAATTTTAGGAGGACTTAAGAGGGACAGAGCTAAAATTTGAATCAAAATCAGAGACCGTTGAGAGGTATGGCTCTAGATAATATGGTAATTAAATCATAAAGTTAACAGACATCAATCCAAACAGAGTAGCATCCTGTCTTCGCCCAGAATGATACACAGTAGAAGGACAAAATGATTGACTTCCACAATTGGCTAAGCTTCTGGTGTCATTCAAAGGAGATCCAGTATCTGTCTGCCTGGGACGACATGATCGACAGACCACGATGCTTTGCCAGAGATGGTCTGCACCTGTGATTCATGTTACTGGCTAAGGCTCTTGCCACTCCTATAGTGCCTTTTTTAGGTAAAGTTCAAAGGACAAAACCACCACCGTAACAGGTACAAGAATGCAAACTCTGAAGGTAATGCTACTCAATGCTAAAAGTCTAAACCTCAAAATGCAGTCTTTCAAGGCACTCCTAAAAATGGAGAACATTGATATCTGTGCAGTAACAGAGACCTGGTTCAAGACTCCAGAGAGCACCCCTGCAATACCAGGATACAACTCTTAACACACTTTGCGGCCACCAAACCAGGACCAAAACACTAAAGGTGGAGGAGTGTCCATATTCACAACACCAGGCTAGTTGCCCAACACAATCCGTCTGAAATTCTCCAGGTGCAACTAACACTAGGTAAAACTGCAATCCAAATTGTAGCTTGTTACAGATCCCCCACCATGCCCCAAGATTCTCACTACACCTTTCTAAACATACTGGAAAGTATTAAGATACAACCAAACACTCTAATACTGGGTGATTTCAACTACCCTGCCATTAACTGGGAAAACTACTCATGTACCAACACTTTTGCCCAACGGTTCTTGGAATTCATAAATTCCAACACCCTGGATAAACTAATCCTTAGTCCCACCAGGGGCTCTAATATCCCAGATCTGGTCATTACCAACATGGCAAATTGATGCTCCACATCTATGGTCACCCTCTTGTTGGTCAGGTCTGACCATAAGCTAATCACCCTTGACATCCACATCCCACCCCCACCCCCCAGTAAAGAAACCTCCGTAAAAATTTCTCTACAGCCAACTTCATGCTATTCAAGTCAGAAATGACAAACTTCATGACACCCATGCAGATGGGAACTGAAAGTTCAACTGCTGAATCCTACACTAAGGCACTGTACGAGCACATCCACTCGTGCCTGAATTGTGCCATCCCAAATAGAAACAAGACACTCTCCTCCAAAAAAAGGAAGCCAATCTGGTGGTCCCTTGCCATAACTTTTATAACAAAAGGAAGAAACTGTTGCAGAAAAGAGGAAAATCCCAGGATACAAAAAACTCCCTTACCAGCCTCAGTAAGAAGATGAGATCCCTCATAAAATCCTCCAAAGCTAGTTACAAAAATAAAATTGCCAAAGATTCCAAAGACAACCACAAGGCATTCTATAGCTATGTCAAGAATCTAAATGGCAATGCTCAGATCTGCTCTGAGCTACAACAGAATGGCATTAAATATACAGATCCCAAGGATATTGCCAATATCCTGGCAGATCGATTCAGTGCAAACTTCACCCCCTAAAGGGCCCATCTCAATACAGAAAGATTGCCAAATTCTGGTAATAATGGCCACACAGGCTAAAAAACGCACTCTCCAAAGCTAAGAATATAGCATCCATGGGACCAGATGACATCCCAGGCTGTGTACTACATGAACTACAAAATGAACTGGCACCTCACCTAAGTGTCATGTTTAATCATAGCCTCATCTCAGGCTTTGTGCCCACTGAGTGGCGCACAGCTACAGTTATCCCACTTCACAAGGGGGGATCCACCTTGGATCCTGGGAACTACCGCCCCTTCAGTCTAATGAGCCTGATCTGCAAGGCCATGGAACGTATTATCATGGAACTTCTAAACAAAGACATCGGCAACCTTCAAACACTGGACCCCAAGCAGTTTGGGTTCGTGAAGGGCCGTTCTTATCTCCTGAACCTGATTGACTACTTTGAATCAGTCTCCAGAGCCGTGGACAAGGGCAAGGTGGTCCACACAGCCTATCTGGACATCGCCAAGGCCTTCGACACCATCCCCCATGCTGGAATCATGGATAAACTTACTAAGCTGGGCATTAATTCCTACGCCACTCGATGGGTTGCCAACTGGCTTACTGACAGAACCCACATTGTAAAAGTAGCCGACTCCAAATCCAGCTCCAGACAAGTGGAGTACCTCAGGGTTCAGTCCTGGGACTGCTCTTGTTTGGCATCTACTTCTCTGCAGTACAGGCCAACACTAAGGGACTCTGGCTAACAAAGTTCGCAGATGATTGCACACTGGGAGCCATTATTGAATCCCCAAATGATGTGGGTATTCTACAAAAGGACCTTACAGAAATAAGAAGTTATGTACTCACCATAACGTTCCATCTGAGTAGGTGGCTTCATTTGTCTGCAACCTGTGGGTCTTGGATCCAATATCGGATCCGAGCCGGCAACTTGTTTCATAGCTAATGGATCTGAGCTCCTAGCTCCTCCCCTCACCCATAATCCCCTGCCAACCCTCCATGACCTCAAATCAAGTTTGCCCCCTCTATAGATACCCAAAAAGGGTATTCCAACAAAACAACTCACATAGATCCATTTGAAGGCCAGGGGGAAGGAGGGGGGATGGTTGCAGACAAATGAAGCCACCTACTCAAATGGAACGTTATGGTGAGTACATAACTTCTTAATCTGAAGTAGGGACTTCATTTGTCAGCAACCTGTGGGACAGAGTCCCCAGCTACCTGAATCTTGGGTGGCCATCATGGAAGGATATTGCGGAGCACCGCAGAGCCAAAGGATGCTCTCCCTCTAGAAATTACGTCCAGTTTGTAGTGGTTAATAAAGGTATGAGATGAGACCCAATTGGCTGCTGAACAAATATCATCCAACGGAACTCTAGATTTGAAGGCCGCAGAAGTAGAGATGGAACGAGTGGAATGTGAGCAAACTCCTTCAGGTGCGGGTCTCCCAGAAGCTTGGTACGCTAACAGAATACATTGGGAAATCCAGCGTGACAAGGAGATTTTTGATACTGCTTTCCCCAAATTAAATTTGGCAAAGGAAATGAACAGCTGGTCAGATTGCCTGTGACCAGCGGTTCTATGCGTATAAAAACGCAGCTGCCTATGAACATCTAATGAATGCAGCTTGTACTCTCCTTTATTCTGATATTTAGGAAAGAAGACCGGTAGATTTATGGATTGATTTATATTGGTTTCTGATGCTATTTTGGGAAGGAAGGAGGGATTGGTCCTAAGGTACACTCTGTCCGGATGAAAGATCAAGTAAGGAGGTTTCACAGAAAGGGCTTGAAGCTCCGAAACTCTTTTTGCTGAAGTAATGGCTACAAGGAATGCTGTTTTCCTGGACAAGTATTTGAGATCCACTGTAGCGGCAGGTTCAAATGGTGGAGCAGTCAGGGCTTGAAGAACTAGTGAAAGATCCCAAGGGGGTACGGCTTCTTTTATAGGGGGTCTGAGCAAAAAGGGGCCCTTGAGAAAGGTTTTACACAATTTGGCCGACATCAAAGGCCCTGTGTCATGTCCCACATGGTAATGGGAGATGGCAGCCAATTGTACTTTGACAGTTGAGCAACTAGTGCCTTCCTGAAAAAGTCTGGTTAGGAAGTCTAGTATGGATGGAAGAGGAGCCGTAAAGAGATCTAGATTATGATGCTCCGCCCAGACGGAGAAACGTTTCCATTTACTGCGGTACAATTTCCTGGTGGAAGGTTTATGCGCTGCCACGAAGATGGCTTTGACTGGTAAGGAGATACCGGGAGTCCTAACTAGGAGTGGAACTGGAGCAACCAAGCTGTCAGCTTCAGACTGTCCAGATTTGGGGTCGGCAAGCCCGACGGATGGGAGATTAGATCCGGACTGGGATCCAGAATCCAGGGGGGATTCACTAGGTGAGACCACAGGTAAGGGAACCAAATTTGCCGAAGCCAGAATGGGGCAATGAGGATCATCCTGCTCCCCAACCACGAGGTTTTCTGTAAGAGCTGTAGCATCAGGGGTAGAGGAGGATAGGCATAAAGTAGACCGGGCGGCCAAGCATGCACCAGAGCATCTTTTGAAGTTTCCCCTGGAGGGGGAATCAGAGCGAAGAAATTGTCGCATTTGGTGTTTGAGGGAGAGGCAAAAAGATCGCAGCAGGGTTGCCCCCATATTGCGAATATCTGCTTCGCTACTAGTGGGATGAGAGACCACTCGTAAGGGGTAAGAAGGGTGCAGCTGAGTTTGTCCGCCAGGATGTTGGCCCGCCCCGGAATGTGCGTTGCAATCAGAAAGCGGTTAGTGGAAATCGCCCAATTCCCACACTCTCATGGCTTCGCGGCATAGGGGGTAAGACCTGGTTCCCCCCTGTTTGTTGATGTACCAGACAACAGACATGTTGTCCGACTGAATTGCAATAGTTCCTACGGGGAGGAGATACTGAAGTGCTTGCAACGCGTACAGCACCGCTCTCATCTCCAGAACGTTGATATGCAGGGAGGTCTCTGGTATCGTTCCACATGCCTTGGATGGTCCTGCCTGAATAATGCCAAGGCGGGAGGCGTCCGTGGTCACCATGGCGAGAGGGGGAGAGGTGCAGAAGGGTCGGCCCGTATGGAGATCCGGAGCATGAAGCCACCATAATAGGGCCCTCCTGCAAGCCTTGCTGATAGCGATGGGGTGATGGAGAGGAAAGGACAGAAAGGACCATTGTACTAGAAGGGTCCACTGTAGTACCCTCATGTTCAGCCGGGCGCATGGAAGGAGCGTTATCGCTGCCACCATGGAGCCCAGCGCCATCAGGACCAATTCCGCCGGTGGTGCTTCTGACTGGAGGATGGCCCACACATGAAGTTGCAAATAACGTAGTCGTTCCGACGTCAGGAAGGCTCGTAGAACTCTGGTGTCGATTCCGGCTCCTATAAATTCTATGACTTGTGTCGGGGCCAGAAAAGATTTGTCGGCATTGATGGTGATGCCTAATTAGGGGGCTAGGCGGAGAAAGAAATCTCTGGCTGACCAAAGTAGATGCCTTGTTGGGGCGGTCAGGAGCCAATCGTCCAGGAACGGGAAGACCTGCATTCCCTGGAGTCTCAGGTGGGCCGCTATCACTGCTAACACCTTGGTGAACACCCTGGGGGCTGTGGTGAGGCCAAAGGGAAGGACCCTGAACTGGTAGTGACTGGCTCCCAGCCGGAAGCGGAGAAACCTCCTGGTTAGTCTGTCCATTAGAATGTGGTAGTATGCATCCTTGAGGTCTGTAGAGCACATCCAATCATTCTCCCTTAGAAGGGGGAGAATAGATTGAAGAGTGACCATTCGGAATTTTTCCTTGGTTACTGACAGGTTCAAACGAGACAGGTCTAGAATTGGTCTCGAGTCCCCCGTCTTTTTTGGCACCAAAAAGAACCTGGAGTAGAACCCTAATCCAAGCTGGTCTTGGGGGACGGGCTGGATGGCTCTTTTTTCTAGCAGCTGCTGAATCTCTGCGGCTGCAGCCTCCCTCTGATTGGGTGGTACATCAGGGAGGTTCTTGAGTTTGGGGACATGAAGTAATGGAATTTTGTACCCTCTGGATATAATTCGGAGCACCCAGCGGTCTGTCGTGATGGACTCCCATGCTGCTAGATGCCCTGAGAAGCGCCCCCCGACTGCCTCCAGAGTGGAGCAGCCGGGCAACCCTTCAGGGCTGCTGTGTGGGCCGATCAGAGAAAGGTTCTCTGGACCCAAAGTTCCTCGGAGCCCCTCTGCCCCTGGGGCGGCATCCTCCCTGTCCTCCTCTGCCACGGAAGGACTGGTTGTCCGGAGCGGGTTGGGAGTGTTGGGATTTCTGGAACCACATCTTCTTCTGACCCTTTTGGTTCTTCGAAAAGGACCGCTGGGGAGCAGAGAAATGGACTCTGACGGCAGACAACGTCTTCCCGTCCTTCTCGCTCTGGACTAGTGTCTCACGAACCGTTTTGCCAAACAGGGCAGAACCATCAAAAGGGGCGTTCGCAAAGGACACTTTAAAAGGCTCCGCAAAATCACAATGACGGAGCCAGGCCTGACGTCTCATGACTAGGCCCGCTCCGCTAGCTCTAGCGGCTCCCTCGGTGGTGTGAGACAATAGCCGCATAGAGGTATTTGAAATAGATCTAAGTGTGGCCATTCGGGTGGAGTACAACTGTTTGTCCTCCGTCCTCCGCCGACATGGACTCAGGGGGAGAGGCAGCGTATTCTTTGATAAGATCCCACTGCATCCTGATGACGTGTGCCATATAGTTCAGAGACATCACCGAAAAGGTCGCTGAACTAAAAACTCGCTTCCCTAAGCGATCCATCGAGCGGGACTCCTTGCTCGGTGGATGGACTGAGGGGCTCTCCTGTGCTAGTTCCCTCTTCGTGGCTGCCGCCGTCAACATGGCATCTACGGGGGGAACCTTGCTCCAGTGTGGCCGGTCTGCGGGGGGGGGGCTCAGTATCCTGTCCGGGCGTTTTGGGACTGGCTCCACGGTGTCCGGGTCCTTCCACGCCCTGGTGGTAATAAAATCCACCAGGGGGTCGGCCGGAGGGGACACCCAAGAGGTAGATGAGCCTGCTTCGAATGTCTCCAGAAACACGGACTCGTCGGAGGAAGCCCTGGGGGCAGACCACCCACCTCTGATCCTAAGCATTTCCATGATGTCTCCAAAGGAGACATCCTCAGGGGGTGATCTTGGGGAGCCTTCCCCTTCATCCAAGTCCGTGTCCTCAGTTAACGACTCAGGGGAATCCATGTGCCTCCTCTTGCACTTGTGCTTGCGAGGCACTTCCTCGGGGGGGGGGCTGTCCGAGGAGGTCTCGCCAGCAACATCCTGTTCCAATGGAACAACCTGGGACATCGAAGGAGGCTGTCCCTGTGGCCGGGTGACGGAAGCCTGGCCCAGCAGAGAGGGAGTGCAGGGTGGAGCTGAGACAAGGGCCGGGGGTCGGGATGCTCTTGACAGAGCCCTCTCCACTACATTGAAGGCCGAGGGGGAACCGCTCTCCCTGGGCTCTGACAGCCGACTCCCACTCGGATCCGATGAAGGGATCGGAGCCGGCGCCGAGACCATCGGATCCGAAGGACCAGTGTGCTCCGACCTGGACGGAGCTGAAGGCACACTGAATCCCTCGGATCCAAAGCTCAGCCCATGGCTATGAGAGGTCGGATCCGACAGACTCGAGGGCAGGGTCGGATCTGAAGTACCAAGTACTGTCGGCGCCGACCCACCCCCCGGCTCCGACGCTGCTCGGCTCCGAACCCGGGTAGCGGGTCGGAGAAGGAGCAATTGGAGCAAAAAACGGTGTCGAGCTCCCCCCCCAAAGGGGGGGGGGGCAAGAGAACTCCCATCTGCAACTGGGCCTGGATGAACCTTTGCATCATCCAGTCCAAGTCTGCATCTGACATACTGAAAGTTGATCTCGATGAGGCCACCGAGGCAGGCCTGGAATGCCGCCTCGATGACCTCGATGGAGATCGGTCCTCCTCCTCGGGTCCTCAGGAGAAACAAGGAGATCGGAGCCGAGGAGGAGGAGACCTGGAAGCTGTGGAGGGAGAAGCCCGCTTAGTTGGCGGGGCTGAAGCGGAGGCCTCGGCCCGCCACTTGTGGTGCTTCTCCCTCCGTTTCTCCCTCCTAGCCTCCCTGTCCTCCGGTGCTTTAGCGGGAGTTTGAGTCCCAGCCGGAGGAAGGGGGCAGGAGTGGCAATGACCACAGCCTGTGGTAGTGCCACGGGAGGAGCAGAGGCCGGAGCCGAGTCCGGGGTCAAAAGTCCCGCCAGGACCAGCTTCGACCTCCGCTCTTTCAGTGCCCTGGGGTTGAACGCTGCACAAATGGTACAGCCTGAGGAGAGGTGTTCAACCCCAAGGCACCGAACGCACAGAGTGTGGCCATCAGCCGGGGAGAGCTTATGGCCACACTCGGTACATTTTGAAAAAATGGCTTTTGGGGCCTCAGTCATACTTGAGGAAAAAGAAAAGTACTATACAAACACACAGGCCCCAAAACACAAACACACACACACGCACTAACGACCAGCGAAGGGAGGGAAAAAACTATATAAGAAAATATAAAATACAGGGAACCTGACTCTTACACACTTTTTTTAAAATTAACGATAGGAGAAAAGTTGAAGAAAAATACACTTAACTGACAATTTCGCTAAGAGCTCAAAAAAATCCAGCCATCCACAAGCGTGGCAAACTAGATCTGAGGTCATGGAGGGTTGGCAGGGGATTATGGGTGAGGGGAGGATCTAGGAGCTCGGATCCATTAGCTATGAAACAAGTTGCCGTCTCGGATCCGATATCGGATCCAAGACCCACAGGTTGCTGACAAATGAAGTCCCTACTTCAGATCAGATGTTTGGTGCCACAGCCATGGGCTCAAGCTCGATGCCAATAAATGTATAGTTATCCCCTTTGGGGAAAAAACATGTACCCGTGAATTACCACATAGATGGCAGTACACAAAACACCAAAAGTGTGATAAGAGACTTAGGGACACAGGTGGACAGTGGTTTCACCTTCGATAACCACATCGCCACAACAGTCAGGAAATCTTTCTGTGTGGCACACCTCATCACTAAGGGCTTTTCATCCAGAAAAAAGGTGGTCATTGTCCTACTGTACTCATCCCTCATTAGACCCATTATAGAATACAATGCCCCATTTGTATGTACCTCTCAAGACATCTGCAACAACTGGAAAGGCCGCAGAAATGCCTCACTAAAAGAATCACGGGCCTAAAGCATATGCCCTTTGCTGACCGTCTAAAAAAAACTCCACCTATACTCTGTCGCATATTGTCTACTTAGAGGCAATCTCTGCTTAACATACAAGACCATGTCAAACCCTGAGCTGTTGGATATGCTACACTTAAAGAAATCCCAATCCCTCAGAGACGCACACTCCAGGGATCTAAACCTTGTCATCACAATGAACAAAACATGCTGTAGGGATAGGTTCCTGACCCAGAGACTCCCCAGACTCTGGAACAGACTGCCC
Source organism: Protopterus annectens (assembly GCF_019279795.1). NCBI lineage: Eukaryota > Metazoa > Chordata > Ceratodontiformes > Protopteridae > Protopterus > Protopterus annectens. The sequence continues at coordinate 1,177,455,607 of NC_056743.1, read as the reverse complement.
GTACATGTCGAGCAGAGCGCCTCTTTGGCCCTCTTCAAAAGGAACCTTGATGACTGGATGGGAGATAGGAAATTCACCCCAGGGATCACGTCAGTCACCCTGCTAGACAGGGGTCCAGGGAAGTAAATACTGTGGGAAGCAATAGCTAGGGAACTGTTATGGCTAGGCTTGTATAGGCCCTAGGGCCGATAGCCTAGTACCAACCTATGAACCTATGCTCAAATGACACCTAGTGGTCAAAATTATAATTGCAGGTTTATTTACCAAATTAAAAATATATATATTTTCACATTATAAGTCAAATTGCATAAAACCGTACATAGTAGTTAGCAATACAGATATAGGGTAACTACAAAAGAAGGTACCAGTAAACTTATCTCACGGACCTCAGGGGGAGCTGTTACAGTGATGGTATTCTTAGTGAATTCACTATAGTACATTAGGCTAGAATAAAGCCTGCAAATATACAGTTAGACATGTATGCATTCAGTTTCACAGGAAGACAGTTTATTAGAAAGGAAAACTAAGCATGAAATGTGATTACACAAATACAGAATGTTCTTTTCTCAAGGAAAAGATGTAGATAGCAATAGAATGCTAGATAAAGAGGCACATGCAACACCAGGCTTGAAAACCAAGGCTAAGGAGGTGTGTAAAGCATTACAGAGTTTTGGTATTATTAAAATATGCTACAGATACAGTTAGGAAAAGTTAGTTCGAACTGACATACAGGAAAGATTAAATATCCCGCATTTCAGAAAGGAAGTTAACTTTTGGACTGTAATACAGACACTCAAGCCTTAGTACAGAAGACATGTCCAAATAAAGACCTTTTCACTTTACATTATTCAGGAGAATCAGAATATAGATGCAGAAACTTTGGATATATTTAGCAGCACTGTTATTACTAACAGCAGTCCAGCATTTCTACTATTATTTACCAGCACTATTAATGAAGACAGTATTTGGATTGTGAACATCTAATAAAGCCTTATTAACCGAACTACAGTGTTTAGAAATTTCATTCTTAAAAGTACAAAAGACTTGGCCCATAAAGGAGAGTCTGGCACCTGTTCAGCACAAATTTGGGTAATGAACAGATAAAGACTCATTCAGTCTCATTTCAGTTGTTGCCAGTTAATTCCAGTATACTACAGTCTTATCAAGTCTTTCAGTGGTGTTTGTATTCCTTTTGCTTTGTTTTTTAATTCTCTATAAAATATTTTTGGATCATCAATGAGTTGCTTATTTTGTGCTTTTCATTCATATTTATCTGCATTCCTTCTAAGTTTTGCTACCTGTGCTATTTTTTTATTTATTTTTGGTAACAGTATATGATAAATCTTGGTCTGTTTTGATACTTTGTGCTGCTTTCACCATGCCTAAGTACTTTTGACTATCTGTTCCCTTTTTTATGTTTTAACAGTGATGCTTCTATCTTAATTGCTTTATATATTTTTTCTATTTCATGCTTTCTTGGTGGCATTTTACTTATTTCCTTCCTTTCCTTTGTTACTCGAAGTTTATGTGGTAGAACTTTATCCATTATTAGTTTAGCTGTACAATAACATGTTGCCCATTCGATTCTCAGTTAGAGCGTCTTCTGTGTGGCGACATGCATGAATGGGCGTTCCTTCGTTGAAGGTTGTGCGTTAGGCCCGGCAAGCCAGCACGTAAAACTCTACTGCCAATCATTAGCGGACCGGAGTTCCGCTGTGGCGACCCCTAACCGGGAAAAGCCGAACGACACAAACTTACTTCTGTTATATCTCATAACTTTTTCTTAATAGTCCTGTTTACAGTACTCCTCTGTTTTACCAATTTTCTCATATTTTGGGTCCTAATTACTTTCTGTAATCTATTTCTTTTATCTCTCTCTCTATGTCCATCCATCTTTATTAAATCAAGCAGGTCTTCCCTTAAATCATTTTTTTCTGGATTGAACGTGCCTTCTTTGCTCACTAGTTCCTCCTAGTAATCTACAGAAGGTTCTAAAACATCTTCCTGTGACATGCCCTCTTTCAAATGCACCCTTCTTCATCTGCTACTCTTTCATATGGGAACCCTTTTGCCATCATTCTGCAATGATGTGCATCAGAGCTGTTTCCTGCTCCTTCCCATCCTGTGCAATTTCAACTGGATTTTTGTACTGGTCTCCTACATAAGGATCATCATCATGTTGCAAATCTTCTTCAGAAGCCTCCTGCGCCAGGTGTTGCTCCTTAATTTAGGGACCCACATTTTCATCAAATACTAGCCAGCCCTAAATAGGTCATGGTTATGTTGTTGACACCAACTAGAAAACCCTTTCCATTTCCTAATATAGTATTTTCAACTAGCAGGCCTTCTTGCCTCCATTGCACATCATCAACCCCCCCCCCTTCCCCTATTTTCTATATGTGGTCATGGTGTTGGGTCAACTGTTGCCAACTGTCTCTATTCAATGCCACTCTCCTGCCTTCTTCAACAGTCATGCTCGACTGTCACAGGCCTTCTCTCACACAATCCATCTATCTCTTTGCTGGATGCCCTTGTTTCCTCTTGCTTTTTCCCTGTCTGTCCCAGATCTTCTTCACCAAACTGTCATCGGGTTTTCTGCATGTGCCTGAACCACTGCAATCTGTCCTCTTTGACCTTTTCTGCAATATAAGGCTACTTTGGCTTCTGGTCTTATGTCCTCTTTTCTTCATCTGTCCCATGGTGTGCATCCTACCACCTGTCTCAGGCAATTTATCTCCATCACCTCTAGCTTCCGCAGCTGCTCTGCTTTTACTGCCCAGGTTTCTGCATCATACAGTAGTACTGGTCGCACCACTAGTTTGTACAACCTTACTCTTCAGCTTCTTTGACATTCTTCTGTCACACACTACACCTAACACTTTGTGCCAGTTAACTCAGTCCCTCTACTTGCAGCTTTGACCTCCTCATTCAACTTCCCTCTCTTCAACCACCCCTCCCAGACACTAGAAGATGTAAACCTTTTCCACTATTTTCCCTTCTATCTCAGTTCTCAGCTTCTTCTGAGCTTCACCATTTGCTGTCATTACAACTGTCTTATCTGTACTCAAATTTTACCCTGCATGCTTCTTCAGTTTTGCAGTCCATTCCCCCATCCTTTGCTAAAGTTCTTGCTCAATCTGCCTATAATGTCACGTTGTCTGCATACAGCAACTTTTTGATCTGCCCCTTCAACCTGTTTGCTAATGTAGTCCATTACAAGTATGAACAGCAACGGGCTCAGAGATGAACCCTGGTGAACACCCAATGCCACTGGAAACACCTTTGTGAGACCGAAAACTGTTCAGACTTGAGTCTCTGGGTCCTTGTACACAGCCAGCACTAATTCTACCAATGTTTTACTGAATTCAAACCACCACAGGACTGCCCAAATTGGCTTTTCTGGGACTTATTCATATGCCTTCTCCAAGTATAGGAATGCTCACTTGGACTCTTTCCTCATTTCTATCTTTGACTATCAGTCTCATACAATCATTGGGTCAGTTGTACTGCATCCTGATCTGAATCCGAACTGCTCATCTCCTTTCTTACTTTCTGCCACTCCAAGTATTTTTGTCAACCACCCTCTCCAGAACTTTCATGCAATGTGACAGGAGTTTAATACCTCTGTACTGACCACAGTTCTGAATGTAACCATTGTTCTTGAACACTGGCAATAGCATGCTTATTCTTCAGTCATCTGGGATATGCCTTTCTCTCCACACTACTATGAGAACCCTCAGGAGCCATTTCTTCCCCATCTCACCCAGCACCTTTATCATATCTGCTGTGACCTCATCGGAACCTGCTGCTTCCCTTGACTTCATTTTCCTTAGTGCTGTTCTTAATTCTTCTATGCTGGGCTCCTCCTCTTCTCTCAACACAGGCTGTGTCTGAGGCAGTACAGCTTCTATAAGGTTTTCTTCATTCAGAAGCTGCTGGAAGTACTTCTTCCATCTGCCTTTGATGTACCACAGACTGGTGAGCAGGCTGTTGCTGGCATCTCTTGTGAAGGATGTCTATTTTCTTTATCTTTCTGTCTTTGACTTGCAGCCTGATACAGTTTCTTTGTGCCATCTACTGACTTACTTTCTAGAAGCTGGTAGAGTGCCTCTGATTAAATGTTCTTTGTTATTACAAATGGTCTCTTAGCCTCTTTGTTAGCTGACCAGTATTCTTCCCTAGCCTGGTCTGTCTTTTCTGTCTCTCACTTTTTCCTGCACTCCTTTCTTTTGATGACTTCCTGAACTTCTGCATTCTACCACCAGCTTTTCTTATGTACTTTATTTACATACCTGGTTTGGCCACATATCCGTTCTGTAGTCCTCAAACAAGCTGTTTTCAGGTGCGGTTATTCTTCAACTCCACCTATTTTCTCCTTTTTTGAAGGGCTAGAGCCCAGAGTAATTCTTTGAATTGTTGTGCTCCCTCTCCAAGCAACTTCTAAGTCTTCAGCCTAGTCTCTGTTTATCTTAGAGCCTTCTCTAGCCACTACTTGTAGCTAATTGCTGCAACCAGTAGTTTATGCTGTGGGCTGACTGTTTCACTGGGGATGACTTTACTGTAGTAAGAAGGTTTTCTACATAGCACACTTGATTAGCAAAGTCATCGCCTCTATAGCAAAGGAGGTTTTAACCACTCTATACTTGTCTCTAATCAGGCCCATAATTGAGTACAACTTCCCTTTTGGCATGTACCAAATAAAGCACTTTCAGCAATTGGGGAGACCTCAGAGGCTTCAAACAAAGAAGATAAATGGAATCCAGCATGAGCCTTACACAGACTAAAGTCCCTGTCACTATACTTTGCATCATATAGACTTCTTAGGAAGACTTATGCCTGGCTTACAGAGCAATCAACAACGCAAAACTAATGAATCATTTGCACATCTGTAAATCAAATGGGACTAGAGCTACCCATTCCAGGGACCTAAATATGGCCTGCAACATGAAAAGGACATGATGGAGAGGCAGATTTGTCTCCCAGTGACTACTATGTCCTTGGAATAGGATGTCAATTCATGTGAAGCAGAACACCTCTATGACGCTGTTGAAAAGGAACCGGGATGAGTGGATGGGGCACCATAAATTCTTACCGGGGATAGTGCCCAAAACCCTCCTGGACATGGGCAGTCATTATTAAATACAATCCTGAGTACTGACTAAAGTACCTATGGTATTACATTGGGATGAAAAGGCTAGGCTTGAAATGACATCCAGGTTGATAGCCTAGTAACCTCCTATGACCTCTAATTCTACCCAAATGCACTTTCCTTACTAGCAGGAAGTCTACCTGAGCTGCTTATTGGACATTTTTATGTGATCTTGTGACAGTCTGTCTGAACCATGTGCTGGCTACTATCAATACATTTGTCAGACATAAGTCTAGAATGGCCTCTCCTTTATTTCTGTTGCCCCACCCATGTGGACCCAAGTAGTCCAATATTCTGTTCTGCCTGTCCCAATATATGCATTCAAGTCATCCATTACTAACATCAATTCCTGTTGTCCTGCTTTATCTAGCAGGTCCTGCAACTGCTGTCTGAATACACTCTCTTTCTTATTATCACTACCCTGCTGTGGAGCACAGGCTGAGATTATGAATACTGCCCAATCATTAGGCTGGAGTCTGACTGCCAAGAGTCTGTCACTAATTCTGATGACATCCCTCACTGTCTTCAGAAGCCTCTCCCTCACCACAATTCCCATACCATTTCTAGCCTGTTCGCCTCCCTAGTAGTAAACTCTGGATCCCAAGCCAAGTGGCTCTGCTCCTGTCTACTGGATACAAAGAATGTTTAGCCTCCACAGTACCATCATCTTATCCACTTCCAAGCTCCATCAAGTCAGTGAATCTACCTTGAGTGTGGCAGTTCTTAGTTCATACTTTGTAGGTTAATTGGTTTTAAGCGCAACATTCTTTCAACTGAGCCATCCCAGATAGCCCAAGGTGGGTAACTAGACATCAGCCGGCAGCTGGGCTTTATGGCGGGCACACATTAGCCAATAGGGGAACATACACTCCTCCCAACATTAGCATGGGTACCTGGCATGGGTGGTAGTAGGTCAGGTCCTTAAATCACTTATCACCAACAAATACCCATGCCCATTTGGAGACATTAGTCAACACAACCAAATCACTTAGACCCATATTTTTACACTGTCAAGTGGCTAGTCCTGCCAATGCACACAGTCTGTGATCCATGTTTTCCAATCATGACAATACTGCGCTCCACAGTAGATGCCCAAAGCAGTTCGTTTATACAACTCTTCTACCATACGGCACCATGTAGAGTCTGTACTTATCTCCCATCTTAAATTAAATGACTATAAGCAATTATATATTATGGTACGGTATACTCGCCCAGGTAATTCTGCAATTCTAGAAAATATCCTAGAACTAGATCTCACATACAATTTCCAGTGAAAAGATAATCCCAGTTGATGTTAATTTTGATTTGTAGATTATGTCCACAAAAATATCCATCAACTAGCCTAAACCAGTTTGGATTGACTCAACATATTTCCTCTCCCACACATTACAACTATCCCAATAATAGTGGGTGAATTCGCAACTGGATATTGGTGTTCGATTCCACCAAGTAAGTCTCCAATGGCACCATCTCGGATTCTTTCACTGATCCCCTCCCTGTATATGCAAACAGATTCAGTACTCATCATGTCTAACACTTACTTAGAACTTTCCTTAACCTCACTAATTTTAACCCTGTACCCGCAGTGGTGGTGCTGCGGTAGCATTGTCGCCTCACAGTAAGACGCTGTCCAGTTCGATTCTCAGCTAGAGCGTCTTCTGCGTGGAGACATGCGTGAATGGGCGTACCTTCTTTGAAGGTTGTGCGTCAGGCCTGGCAAGCCAGTACGCAAAAATCAACTTTCAATCATTAGCGGACCGGAGTTCCGCTGTGGCGACCCCTATCCGGGAAAAGCCGAGAGACACAAACAAACAAACATTTAAAAGAATTCTAAGCTCCTTTAACTGGTCTATTCTGTAAAATATTCTACTTGAAGAAGCCGCACATAAATTTAACTCGCCTTTCCTAAAAATCCTGAATAGTCTGGCTCCAACTAGAACAAAAAGAATAAAGAATAACCATACTTCTTTGTTATCCACTCAAACCAGGCACCTAATGTATGAAAGAGAGAGGGTTTGGAAAGAATAGTTAAAATACAGATCTCCTCAAAATCTACAACACTTTAATGAACTATGTAACTGTACTAAAGACAGATTATCACAGACAAGAAAATATACTTCAGTAATCCCCTACTGAATAAGTCTTCTACCCTAAAAATTCTGGTCTTCTATTAATATACCCCACCCTAGAACATCCACCACTCCTAATCCTGCCCCAAACAGCACTCCCTACAAAATAGCTGCTCAGTTTAACACACATTTTATCAGAATTATTAAAGCCTTTACTAAAGGTTTTCCTCCCAACAATCCTGATGTACCCATGCCTCTGACAGCAAACATCCTCTATTTCACCCTAAAACCCAACTCTCCCACATCAAATCATCACTACTTAAACTGAAATCTGTTCTCCTTCATTATATAATCACCCAACAGAATACCTCAAGGTGGCTGCCAGTTCCATAGCCTATCCCGTGTCACTTCTAATTAGCAGATTTATCAAGTTAACTGGAACTGCTCTACGTTAGGTGCCTTTTGTCAGAGGTCCAGTGTGATCCTGCTGATATCCAAGGCAAAAAAAAAGGATCTCTTGATATTCCACTGTACTTTTCAAACATTTTTTTTTCAACTTGCTGCATTATTTCTGCTTTTTATTGTTTGTGACTGCATCATTTTCTGTACTTTATTTAACTGTACTGTTACCTAGATAGCATAGACTAAATTCAGATCTGTTGAATCTAAACAGTTAATGATACACTTGAACAGTAAACCAGCCATCTTACATTAGGAAGGTCTTCTCTGCACCCTTGTTGCAGAAGTATGTAGATCCAGCTTTATTTGAGTTGGGGACTGCAGGAAGAAGGTTCATTGTGTGCTTTCCAATTGGTAGATAAGTTTAAAACTGTTTATTTTCTCCTGTATTTGAGCCTTGCATTTGCCCATTGCTGTGCATTGTGCTGCAGGGTTTAGGGGTGCCTGTATAGACGCAAAAGGCTCGAAACACAGTTTTTCCTAGACAACTGCCAACAGAACCCTCCCAAGCTTCCCTGCTGTGCTAAGGGCAATTGAGGTATACACTGAGCAGCATGCCACACTTACTGATCCTAGCCTTCACTAGAATTAGCCCCTCTGGTAGTCCTAGTAAAAAATTTGGTCAAACTAACCCACTCTCTCCACTTATAGTACATATGGTAAATTCCTGCTATAATCGGCGAGCAGTTTCCCATAATCTCTCTCTGGGCAGCCTGATTGACATGGGCATCCTGAGGCAATGCAGAAATTGCTTCATGTATATTGACAACCACCTATTCCTAAAACAAAAACCCTATGTGACAGATGTAATTACAATATGAAACTGGAGGCACTACCCTCACATAACGACAAACCAAACAGGTTGTCAGCACACACACTTCACCTCTCACACAAAATAAAGACATGACACAAACCCACATATGCAGAGGTACTCACTAGAAGCCTACTAAAAGACTGGACACTTCCCAAACATAAACTACTTGCACATAGTACAATGCAAATATAAACTACTACACAACACACACACACACATAAACACACAGGTGTCTCACCAAAACACCTCAAACCAAACGTTTTGGTCATAGGTGACTCCATAGTGAGACACACAGATGTGACCCTCACCAGGTTGAACTAGGAGAGGGTCATTGTCAGCGGCCTGTCAGGTGCCAGGATCTATCAAGTCATGCAACCACTCAAGTCACTCCACAACAAGCACCATTATGACTCCATCATAGCCCATTTTGGGGTGAATCACTTTGAGACGTACCTCTCTGCACTACATGAAGACAGACAGGACGAAGTTTCAGATTGTGTCTCAGGCAGGTATGAGCCTAACCCTAAGCAGCATTCTATCTTCACTTACAGTAGGATGATGCCACAATATAAACAAAAAATGATTGACTTCAACAATTGGCTTAGTTTCTGGTGTCAGTCTAGGGGGTTCCAGTATCTGTAAGCCTGGGAAGACATGGTCAACAGGCTACATTGCTTTGCCAGACAGGGTTTGCACCCATCTCTTCTAGGCTTCTGGATACTGGCAAAAGCACTTGCCTCCCCCATAGTGCCTTTTTTAGGCAATGTCAAAACAACAAAACTTACGATGTAATAAAATTCTCTCAAGATAAGTTCAAGGTTCTGCTGCTTAATGCTAGGAGTCTAAACAAGAAACAGTACTCCCTAGAAGCACTCTTCACCTTGGAAGATGCTGATGTCTGTGCACTCACCGAGACATAGTTCAAAGCTGCGGAGAGTACCCCTGCCATGTAAGATTACAATGCTTGCCACACATTCAGACCTCAAAATAAGCATGAAAGAACCAAAGGTGGAGGTGTATCCATCTTCATTAAAGCCAAGCACACCTTGGGACTGGTCAAACAGTATGATTCTCTCGAACGTCTTCATCTCCAATTGACTATAGGTAAAATACCCTACCACATCATTGCTAGCTATAGGTCAAACACCATGAACCAAGAAGAGCACACCGCAAACCTGGACTTATTGGAGTCATTTACCATACAGCCAAAACCTTGGTCATGGGTAATTTTTACTATCCCTTCCATCGATTGGGAAACCTACAAGAGCACAAACATGCTCGCCCAGGGACTTTGTCAATACAAATTCTGTGGAACAGTCAGTCAAGCACCTCCATAAGGGGCTCAAATGCCCTAGACAAAGTACTCACCAACATGGGGGATCACTGCATCACCCCTCCCAGTTTGATGCCCTCCCTTGTAAATTCGGACCACAAATCAGTCACTTTCAATGTAATTATTGGGCCTGACACCTCTTCAGGAACAAAAATCTTTTTTTTCCACAGTAAATATCAACCTACTAAGCAATAGTATAATAAGTTTCAAACCTCCCTCAATCACAAACAATGATTCCTACAGAGGTGTAAGCAAATGCCCTGTACAAACACTTAATTCATTCACTCGAAGTACTGTCATATGATGCTTCTGTGCTTAAATCCGATTGATCTCAGAGGAGCTAGGAATTGTATGCTGTTACACCAGAGTGACTTCCACAAGTACAATTAACTTTACACTACTACTTCAGCTCCACTGTTGGAAACTAAGTTGAAAAAGTACCTTAACTTTGTTAGTTACCTTCTCAACTTACTTTTTAGAGTGAACTTACTTGATGCTCACATTTGACTTCTTTCAGAAAATCGGCTTGTCATGCACTCTATACATTCTTGTCATCACAGCAAGCTTGGTGCATTGCATGAAGTGAGTGGTGGCACCCAATCAGATTCCTGCAATTCAAGCCACCACTTGCATAACAACTTCACACCAGACCTAGGTTTTCTTTGTTTTGTCAAAATAGAGTCTTGCAGTAGCAACTTGCTTTCTTTTTTCTGTCATTTGCAGAATTTGCCTACACTGCTGGATCCCTCTATTTATTTTGTCAGGATGGTTGTGTGTGCCAGTCTGTTCGCTAGACGGCAGATACTGCCACAGTCATGGTCTGGGAAGACAGCATTGGAGAGAAAACCAAAACAGCTGTAATGGAGATCTTTTTTGAAAGTGCAGAAAGGTATGACTACTGGCAGTGTAATCTTGTTGCTGTGGTACCCCCCCCCCCGAACTGAAATGCTGCTTCAGGATAAATGGAACAAAAATGTGTAGTGTTGTTGTAGCATTATATAAAGATCTAGTGCTTGTTTACTTTTTCTGTTTCATCTGTCTTCCTTACCATTTTATCTCATTGCACAGTACATCCTAACTGGACCGCACATATATGCAAGTTTGTGTAGGTATATATTTTTTTCTTGAACTTTAACTTTTTTCATTTTTTTGGACCTAAGCTTTGGGTTTATGGGGTTGTCACTCTTGCAATTACACAGATTTTCAACTGAGCTAGAGCTCTGTCAGTAAGGTATGGAATGTTCTCCACAGCAGTAGTATCAAAAGCTCCAACTGTAAAGCTGCATTCGTATGAACAATTTGCTTTGTTCTGAACAGCAGTTGTACCTGCAGCAAATGCACAGAACATAAGCTGAAAGTTCAACTAGAGTTTTTCTCCAGTTTAAAAAATTGATTAACTGGTGGACTGACTGCACAGCTTCGGCTTGCAAGTTGATCTGGATGAACACTGACATCAACAGATACCCTCCACCTTCATGTAAGCCTTCTGACTTGTGTTTGTAAACTATTGTATATATTTGTTTTTTGTAAGCATCTGTGAACTTTTTTCAAAGAATGCTAATTGCTGTCTGTACTTTTATCTGGTGTTTGTGAAGGTTATCCATGGAATGGAGATGGTATAAAAATAAGAGAGCTGGAACAGGGAATAGAAGTAAGATTACGTAAGGAGTAGGTTTTATGCAGCCTAGAGTTGGAAAGACATCAGGAGTATGTGGAGTTCCTTGCAGAAAGTTACCTGTTAAAAGGGAGATGAAATTTAATGTTTTGTTTGTGTGTATGTTTATTGTGTTGTGTGCGCGCACATGACACGTGCAACAAATATGGAAGATGACTGGAGTCTTGGCTGCATTTTTTGTGTGCATTCAAGAAACACAAGAACTGGGTGCAATGAATAGTTCACAAACAAAAGAAATAGACCGAAACCAAACAGCACCAAAATGAGGAACCTTGTCAGCAGAAACCACACAAATAAATCCTTAACGCGTTTTATTTAAAATGTCAGCAGAGCATTTTCGCCACAGTACGCTGTGGCTTCTTCAGAGGCAATAAAAATCAGATATAAAACACTCCGTTTAAATCAGGTTACATCAGGAAGTGACATCTTCCTGTTTCCTGAAAGCCAGCAGCAGTTTACTATAACACTTGTGAAAAATTTTAAAACTTTTTAAGTACATCTACACCATTCAGTACTTAAAGCATAACCACAATCAGTGTATCCCAGCTTGTAAAAACTTCATAAAAAAGACATAAAATTTGCAATATACATATTCCAAATACATCAAAATAAGACCAAAGACTTTGTGGTAAAAAACATCTCCTACAAGATGTACGTTAATATGCAGGACTACGACACAAATTACTACTAACTATTACTTATTCCCTCAAATAAAAATAAAAATGTGTTCAATCTCATAACTACAAATTGATACAAACACACTTGAATAAGTAAACCCAAAAGGAGATATATAGGGAAGCTCAATAAAAAAATAAAAAGAAATATACATGTGTAAATATATCCCAATTATCAAGCTACCACTAACACCCATGTGTAGTAATATAAGGGGAAACAATTCACACCTATCTAAATGGGGGTAGTAGCCAACCATTAACTTACTAGCCAAGGGGGTGTATTCTATCTAAGATAACTTTTCAATTTTAGAACAGGGGCTATGTTGCAGTTACTGTTCAACCCAGGATGTCTAAACGCGTCTAATCGTAACTGCCATTCCAATTCCCAATTTTCGAGGATTAACGAAAAAGGGCCACCCCTAACCTTTAATGGTACATGGTCAATAGCCATAAATTGGAAGCTATGACCTGGGTTCAAAGCTATATGTTTTGCCAGTGCATTGTCGTCCTTCTTATTCTTAATCGCATACAAATGTTCTTTGGTCTTATTTTGATGTATTTGGAATATGTATATTGCAAATTTTATGTCTTTTTTATGAAGTTTTTACAAGCTGGGATACACTGATTGTGGTTATGCTTTGTTAAGTACTGAATGGTGTAGATGTACTTAAAAAGTTTTAAAATTTTTCACAAGTGTTATAGTAAACTGCTGCTGGCTTTCAGGAAACAGGAAGATGTCACTTCCTGATGTAACCTGATTTAAACGGAGTGTTTTATATCTGATTTTTATCGCCTCTGAAGAAGCCACAGCGTACTGTGGCGAAAACGCTCTGCTGACATTTTAAATAAAACGCGTTAAGGATTTATTTGTGTGGTTTCTGCTGACAAGGTTCCTCATTTTGGTGCTGCAATGAATAGTTCATTTGTATCAATATATGGCGTGTGCTCAGTGTTATAATATGTTCTTTTTGTACTATTTTTGGCATCTTGAACTAAGTTTGAAGAAAAAGACTGGTTTTACCATTTACACTTTTTTCTGTCCTGTAGCCAAGTTGCCTTTTGTTTGGCTGGGTCTAACTTTTCATGTACTATTTAATGACACACAAAAAGAAAAAAAAAATTACTTACCTGCACTGTGTATCATGTTAAGTGTCATTATTTTAGCACACTTTTGTCTGTGGGAATTTTGTATTGTTAACCTTGTCTAGTGAATTGCATTAATTTACTGTTCAGGCTCACACTCCAAGACAGGAAAGAAATTGATAAGCAGCAGTAGGAGAAGCTCTTAAAGATAAGGTAGCCTCTCTCAGTTTACTGTTATCACACAATTAAATGCAGTATAAGTAAAGTTTCAATGTGCTTCATAATGTGCAGATGCATAAAGAAAAAACAAAAGAAACAACAAAAGAAAAAAAAAAAAAGTATGACTGACCGTCTCACCGGCCTATGTATTTTTATACCAGACTAAAGCACTTATAAAAAGAAGTTGTCTTACCATAACATTCCATTTGTGTTGTCAATCTTCACTTATGGGTTTGGTTCTGTAACTCGGAACTGACTCGGCCATTATTCCAGCTCGCACCTTCCAAAAACTTTCAAGCTTAGCTTTACCCACAATGCTCCTCTCAGGATTATCTCAGACTGAGTTTGCACTTGATAGTGACAGGCAGGAAATAACAGATCAGAGCCCATATCTGTAATCATAAAGGAGAAACCAATCTACTGGGCTAGATCCATTCCACCAAGAAGCCCGAAAGGCAGAGGGAAGGTGGGTGGGAATGTCAGGGATAAGTGAAGATCGACAACACAGATGGAATGTTATGGTAAAACATAACTTCTTTACCTGATGTTGTCAATCTTCATTTAATCCTTGACTGTGGGACAAAGTCCCCAGCTAGCCAGATCTCAGCAGGTCTAAAGGAAGAATACTCCTGAGCACCATTGAACCAAATGATGCACAGCACATCTCCTAGAGACTAGATCCAGCTTGTCATGAGTAATTAAGATATGCGGGGATGCCCAAGTAGCTGCTGCACAATACCGTCTATAGAAGCTCTTGAATGAAAAACTGCAGAAGTGGCAATTGCTCTTGTAGAATGTGCTCTAACAGGGCCTGATACTTGTACTTTCGATTTTGTATAGATGAAGGTTATACAATCTTTAAGCCATTTAGCGAGAGTAACCTTAGAGAGTAGTTTATCCAAAGCAGCGGAAGAAAAGGAAGAGAACAACTGGTCAGATTTCCTGAATTCTTTTGTTTCATAAAGGTAAAAACATAATTGTCTATGAACATGTAGTAAATGTAGACAATATTTACCTCTGTTTGAAAAATTTGGAAAAAATACGGGAAGTTGTACTGTCTTGGTTGATATTAGTCTCAGAAACTATTTTTGGAAGAAAGGATGGGTTAGTTTGCAAGGACACCCTGTCTTTATGGAAAGTTAGGTAAGGAGGCTCGCAAGATAAGGCTTTTAGTTCTGAAATTCTCCTGGCAGAAGTAATTGTATCCAAAAATAAGGTTTTCCAATAGAAGTACTTCAAATAACAATTTGCAGATGGCTCAAATGGGGAATGTACTAAGGACTGTAATACCAGATTCAAGTCCTAAGGTGAAGAATGATCTTTATATGGGGGTCTGAGCATTAAGGCCCCTTTCAGAAAAGCTTTACAAAGTTTGTGGGACATTAGAGCTGCATCATTTAAACCAACATGAAAGTTAGAAATTGCAGCCAGATGTACTTGTATGGTCAAAGAGGACGCTCCCACATCAAAAAGTGATGCTAAGAATTCTAAGACCTTAGCAACTACTGCAGAAAATGGGTCGAGGTTATTCTCCTCAGCCCATTTTGAAAATTTTTGCATTTGCTGTTATATAGTCTTCTAGTCAAAGGCTTATGGGAAGCTAGAATGATTCTTTGGACTGGGGAAGTGAGACTATTTCACTTGGCAATCACTGGAACTGGAGAAGCCATGCAGTGCGCTTGAAATTTTGAAGATTCGGATGAAGGAGTCCCTCTGGATGAGACAAGAGGTCTGGAGTCGGATCCAGAGTTAAAGTTTTCTGAAGTAGGTGAGGCCAAAGAAAGGGAAACCATGTTTGCTCTGAGAGTGTTGATGGAGAAGTACAGAGAAGGTCAGAAGGAGTTGCATTGTGTCTTTAGAGAAAGCATACGACAGGGTGCCTAGAGAGGAGTTGTGGTATTGTATGAGGAAGTCGGGAGTGTCAGAGAAGTATGTAAGAGTGGTACAGGCAGGATATGTACGAGGGTAGTGTGACAGCGGTGAGGTCTACGGTGGGAGTGACGGATGCGTTTAAGGTGGAGGTGGGATTACATCAAGGATCAGCTCTGAGCCCTTTCTTATTTGCAATGGTGATGGACAGGCTGACAGACGAGATCAGACAGGAGTCTCCGTGGACTATGATGTTTGCAGATGACATTGTGATCTGTAGTGAGAGTAGGGAACAGGTGGAGGAGACCCTGGAGAGGTGGACATATGCTCTAGAGAGAAGAGGAGTGAAGGAGTGAATACATGTGTGTGAATGAGAGGGAGGATAGAGGAATGGTGAGGATACAGGGAGTAGAGGTGGCGAAGGTGGATGAGTTTAAGTACTTGGGATCAACAGTTCAGAGTAATGGTGAGTGTGGAAGACAGGTGAAGAAGACAGTACAGGCAGGATGGAGTGGGTGGAAAAGAGTGTCAGGAGTGATTTGTGACAGACGAGTACCAGTAAGAGTGAAAGGGAAGGTCTACAAGACGGTAGTGAGACCAGCTATTTTATATGGGTTGGAGACAGTGGCATTGACAAAAAGGCAGGAGTCAGAGCTTGAGGTGGCAGAGTTGAAGATGTTAAGATTTGCACTGGGTGTGATGAGGATGGACAGGATTAGGAATAAGTATATTAGAGGGTCAGCCCAGGTTGGAAGGTTTGGAGACAAAGCCAGAGAGGCAAGATTACGTTGGTTTGGACATGTGCTGAGGAGGGATGCAGAGTATAGAGGGATGCAGAGTATATTGGGAAAAATATGCTAAGGATGAAGCTGTCGGGTAACAGGAAAAGAGGGAGGCCTAAGATAAGGTTTATGGATGGGGTGAGAGAGGACATGCAGGTGGTTGGTGTGACAGAGCAAGATGCAGAGGACAGGAAGAAATGGAAATAGTTGATCTGCTGTGACAACCCCTAACAGGAGCAGCTGAAAGAAAAAAAAAGAAAGAAAGGGAAACCATATTTGTTGAGGCCAAGATGGGGCAATGAGAATTATTCTGTTTTTCAACCTGCTGGCCTTCTTCAGAAACTGGGAAATAAGAGGTATCAGAGGAAAGGCATACAGTAGACTGGAGGGCCGTCTTGAAGGAGAGCATCTCTTGGTGACTCCCCCGGCAGGGGGAATAGGGCAAAGTAGCTGCTGCACTTGTTCAGAGAGGACACAAAAAGATTTTAGAAGTCCCTTTAGAATGAACTTGTTTTTCCACAATGGCTCGGTGACTGAAGCTGTGACAAATAGTACAGTCTTCCTGAAGCTACACTGGGCCCAAGCAGTAGACAAAGAGTGCCCATCAGAATTAACCAACTTAACTCGCACTTTTGTCATTTTTTTAAGCCAGAAGTCCCTCTAGCTTTGTAGCCATATCGGAAGGCACACACACACACACACACACACACACACACACACACACACACACACACACACACACACACACACACAAACACACAAACACACAAACACACAAACACACAAACACACACAAACACATGAAAGGGAAAGCAAGCTACAAGTTTTAGAAACATATATACGGGTCTACTTCACTTGATTGAAAGCTCACTAGACTGAAACTCATTTGAAGGCGCACACTTCATAGTTTCATAGTATAGTACTAGGCTATCTGCCCTGGGGCATTTGTAAGCCTAGCCATAGTGATGTGGCTTTTGCCACCCCATGAAATGGTACAAAAATGTACAGAATAAATTTAGAATACTGTGCCTCTGTCTAGTAGTGACACAATGAAGGTCCCCTTATATAATAGAATTAGTTTACTGTGCCCCTGTCTAGCAGCGACACAGATGTGACCCCTGGGGTAAACTTACGATCTCCCATCCACTCATCAAGATTTCTCTTGAAGAGAGTCAGTGAGGGGCTCTGCCTAATACGAACTGGGATCTTGTTCCAAAGCATGGGAAGCCTCTGGGTTATGAATCTATCCCTCCAGCATGTCCTATTCATACTTGTGCCGAGATTTAAGTCTTTAGCTCTCGTGGTCCTGATGGACTTGGTTTTTTTGAGGTGGAGCATGTCCATCAGATCCTGATTGGACATGGCCTTGTACGTCAGGCAGAGATCACCTCTGAGCAGGCGGTATGCTACTGAATGGAGCTGAAGTTTCTTTAGTCTGGCAGAATAAGACATATGTTGGAGACCCTTGATCCTCCTGGTGAGGTACTTTTGTGGTCTCTCCAGTTGTTACAAATGCCGGGTGAGGTACATACCAAATGGGGCATTGTACTCAATCATGGGTCTGATGAGGGAGGAATATAGGGGTACAATGACATCCTTGGATCTGGATGTGAATCCCTTCATGATGAGATGTGCAAGGTAGAATGTTTTTCTAACCACTTTGGCAACGTGGGTATCAAATGAGAGGTCGCTGTCGACTTGGGTCCCTAGGTCTCTGATTACTTTTTCCGTACTCAGTGGATTGCTGTCTATGTGATAATTTGTGGGTACTTTGTTTTTCCCAAAGGGGATAACTATACATTTTTTGGCATTTAGTTTAAGGCCGTGACTCTGGCACCAGTTGTCCGTTTCTGTGAGGCCTTTTTGTAGGATGTGTGTGTCTGCTGGTGTATTGACTATGGCGCCTAGTTTGCAGTCATCTGCGAACTGTCAGTCACAGCCCTCACGTGTTTGCTTTAACATCTGAGAAATAAATGCCGAACAAGAGGGGGTCCCAGGACAGATCCCTGTGGGACACCACTTGTGACTGGCTTCGAGTCTGACATTGCTCCAGCAATTTTAACTTTATGGGTTCTGTCCTTTAGCCAGTTTGCAACCCATCTAGTGACATAAGGGTTTACTTTTAAGCTGTTGAGCTTATCTGTGATGCCTGAGTGGGGTATTGTGTGGAAGGCCTTAGCCAAGTCCAGGTATGCTGTATGGACTGCTTTGCCCTCGTCAATGGCTCTAGTGACAGTTTCAAAAAAGTCAACCAGGTTTAAAAGGCAGGATCTGCCCTTTACAAAGCCGAACTGGGTGGGGTCAAGTGTCTGTAGGTCCTCTATGTCTCTGTTTATGAGTTCCATAATGATTCTTTCCATAGCTTTGCAGACCAGGCTGGTTAAGCTTATGGGGCGGTAGTTTCCAGGGTCTGTAGAGGCACCCCCCTTGTGGAGTGGGACCACTGTTGCTGTACGCCAGTGTTCAGGTACATATCCCGAAGTAAGGCTAAGGTTACATAGCATTTTTATGTGTGGATTTAGCTCCTCTTGGAGTTCACGTAACACGCAACCCGGGATACCGTCAGGTCCCATTGATGCTGTGTTTTTTGCTTTGTTTAGGGCGGTTCTCACTTGGACATCTGAGATGACAGGGAGATTACATTCAGCTGGGATAAGTATTTCTTCTTTTGGGGGTGAAGGAGGGGAGAAATTTGCACTGAACCTGTCAGCCAGAATGTTGGCAATATCTGTGGGTTCAGTGTATTTTTTATTGTTGTGAACCAACTCTGAGCATATCTGAGGGTTTCCGCCCAGGTTTCTAACATAGGTGAAGAAGGCTTTGTGGTTATCTTTAGTGTCCTTAGCGATTTTTCTCTCAAAGTTGGCCTTGGATGTTTTTATGAGAGAATGTAGTTTTCTGCTAATGTTGATCAGAGATGTCTTCCCTTCATGGGATTTTGCTCTGACGTGCAGCAGCTTCCTTCTTTTGTTATACAATTTGTTTATGGCTGAGGTCCACCAGACAGGACACTTACCTCTGGTGGAGAGGGACTTGGATTTGTTTGGGATTGCATGATCCATGCATTCTTGGAGATGTCCATAGAAAGCATTTGTGAAGGATTCGGCGTTGTGGGATGTGGTATCCACTGGCACAGTGGGCTTAAAGGATAACATCTCAGTCTTAAGAAGAGTGAAGTCTGCTTTGGAGAAGTTTTTCACTGTGGTCTTTTGTGCTGGGGGTGGAGGTGGGATATGTATATCCAGGGTGATTAGTTTGTGGTCAGATCTCACTAGTGAGGGGTATACTTCCGGTGTGGAGCATTTTGTCCCCATGTTTGTGATGATCAGGTCTAGTATATTATCTCCCCTAGTGGGAGAGGTGGCTAATTGTTCCAGTGCATTTGAATTTATGAATTCCAGGAACATTTGGGCTAGGGTATTAGGGCTAGAATAATGTACCCAATCTATGTTTGGGTAGTTGAAGTCTCCCAGTATGATGGTATTTTGTGATACATTCATATCCTCCAATGTCTTCAGGAAGGCTGAGTGGAGTTCTTGAGATTGGGAGGGTGGTCTGTAACATGCTACCAGTTGTATAGCAGTTTTGCCTATGGTTAGTTGCACCTGTATGGTCTCTGATGCTTCATGTGTTGCTACTAACCTGGAGGTGTGGGTGTCCTTGATGAATATGGACACTCCCCCTCCCTTTGTGGTTCGGCCCAGGTTTTGGGGCCGAAAAACATGATACGAGGTATAGCGCTGGGGTGCTCTCAGGAGCCTTGAACCAGGTTTCAGTTACTGCACAGATGTCGATGTTCTCCATGCTGAGGAGTGCATCAAGTGCCTGCATCTTGAGATTTAGACTTCTGGCATTGAGCAGCATTACCCTTAGTTTTTTTCCATTATTGTTTTCTAAGGAGGTGGGTTTGTCTTTTGAGCCTTGCCTAAAAAAGGCACTATGAGGGTGGCAAGAGCCTTAGCCAATATCCAGAAGCCCAGTGGCGAGAGGTGTAAGCCATCCCTTGCGAAGCAGCGTGGCTTGTCCAACATGTCATCCCAGGCAGACAGACATTGGATCCCCTTAGAATGACACCAGTACTTGAGCCAATTGTTAAAGCTGATCATCTTTGTCTTTGTATTGTGGTATCATTCTTGGTGAGGGCAAGATGCTGCTCAGGGTCAGGGTCATACCAGCCTGGGCTACATAATCAGAGAGCTCCTCTATGTCTCTTTTCATGTAGTCCAGGAAGGTACGTCTCAGGTCATTCACACCAGCATGGACAATGACGGAGTCATATTTGTACTTGCTTTGGAGTGACTTGAGTGCGTGTGTTATTTGGCGGATCCTAGCTCCCGATAGACAGCTCACAGTCAACTTCTCCTTGTTCAGCCTGGTCAGCGGGACATCAGTGTGTCTGACTATAGAGTCACTTATTACTAGTGTATCAGGCAAGGTGTTTGGCCTTAAGGGCTGTGATTGGTTGACACACTGATTTATTGAAGTATGTGTTGCATGTGTTTTGTTTTGAGGTGGTGGATTTTTGGGTGTCTGCTTTGGGAGCCTCTGTTGTTTTGGTAAGTTTTTTATTAGAGCCTCCGAGTATGTCTTTGTGTTTTTATGTGTTTGGTTTGCAGTTGTGGTAGGTCTATGTGGGACTGGGATTGTCGTGTGTGTGGTTGCCATCTCCTCCCGTCTGGTCATGCCAGCCCTGAGTTGAGAGAGTTCAGCCTCCAGTTTGGCTATATAGTTGCATCTCTCACATGTATTTGTGTTTGCTGGGAGGAGGAGAGGGTTGTCTGTGTACATGAGACAATTGTAGCATTGTCTCAAGATACCCAGATTGACCAGCTGAACTGGAGACGACGCCAGTAATCTACCACTCGACATGCTAGAACAGTATAAGGGAGTGTTGTACCTTTAAGGGAAGTGGATATTCACAGGGGTGGTAAGTAGATGTAGTGCTTTACTTAGTACGAGAGTGCTTACTTAGTAGAGAAGTATTGAAAACAAGTGCTAGGCTTATAATACAGTAAGTAGTCTGGTTATACTAAGAGTAGAGCTTCCTTAAGGGAAAATTTGAAGAGCAGACTTGGCGGAGTCAGAAAAAGTTTAACCGGTGCTGCGCTATGCGCACAACCGTGCAAACGCGGATTTTAAACAGTGAACTACAAAAGAGCTAGAAATGGTCCAAAACAACCAATTACTACAGCTTCTTGTGCTGAGGTCACTTTCTACAGGGACAGGTAGGCTGCTCAAGGCTCCCCACTCCCACTGGTGAGCAAAGAAACTTCCTTCTATCCAAGGTAAGGTAATGGACAACACAGGAACTACACCACAGCCCAGAATACAGCAATGCCTGTAAACCGGTCTAAACTAGTCGAGGAGAGGCGGGAAAACAAGGATTATTTATTTTTTTTTGGTAGAAACACACAGAAAATGCAGAGACAGTGATAAATTAGTTACACAGGCTAGCACACTTTAGTGGGCAGCCTCCACAGTTAAATTAAGCAAACAAACAACAAACTTTCGATCAAATTCGACTAAAATGTAACTTTAAGTGCAGATTTTAAAATAATGCAGCAAACAGTTAAAAAACAGTTCAAGCTAGTTCAGGGTAAGCTACAGAAGCTATTACAAGTGAAAAAAAAGCAAATATACTTAAATCCAGAAAGTAGTCGCTTTTCTGAGTTCCCTGCTGCTAGGACCACTCTGCAGAACCACGAGGAGCTTGTCTGAGCAGTATAGCCAGAAAAAACCGCCCAGAGGCGGATTTTAAACAGTGAACTACAAAAGAGCTAGAAATGGTCCAAAACAACCAATTACTACAGCTTCTTGTGCTGAGGTCACTTCCTACAGGGACAGGTAGGCTGCTCAAGGCTCCCCACTCCCACTG